>NC_092346.1:76848112-77201641 GCF_963676685.1 Mytilus edulis | reverse complement strand
GTGTCATGCCAACAACTGGTTTTTAAATACATGTGTTTAGTTCCGATGCAAAGACTCTATAAGTGAATCAATATTAAAGCCGAAATATGCAATCTTTAATGACCTGACAACAGTATCGTAACTATATCCCTTCTTAATAAGTCTATTTAAAGGTTTTATAAGCTTCTGAGGTGAATACTGACATGCTTGTGCTTTATATAGAATATTTCCATAAAAGATTGGATGTGAAATACCTGAACGTATAAGATGTCTGCATGTTGAGCTATATTTGCGAATGATGTCCTTGTACCGATGATAAAATTTAGTAAATGTTTTGACTAGTTTGTGATATCGAAACCTCTGGTGTAATAATTTTTCAGTAATACATAAATTTCTCTCGTTAAAATCTAAAACGTTGTTACATACACGAGCGAATCGTACAAGTTGAGATATATAAACACCGTAAGATGGTGACAAGGGAACGCCACAATCTAAAAATGGATAATTAACAATAGGAAATGAAAATTCATCTCTTTTATCATAAATTCCAGTATTAAGCTTTCCGTTAATGATATAGATATCAAGATCGAGGAAAGAGCAGTGGTCATTGTTAGTATTAGCTTTATTTAAAGTAAGTTCAACAGGAAAAATTTCTTTAGTATACATACTGAAGTCGTCATTATTGAGAGCCAATATATCATCCAAATATGTAAAAGTATTATTAAATGTTTGTATCAGATGTTGTTTCGATGGGTTTTTGCTGATTCTTGTCATAAATTGTAACTCGTAGCAATACAAAAACAGGTCCGCAATAAGTGGTGCACAGTTAGTCCCCATTGGAATTCCGATAACCTGACGATATACGGGATCATCAAAGCGAATAAAAATGTTATCTAATAAAATTCAAGGGCAGATATAGTATCAAAGTATGCCCAATTGACATAGTTCTTTTGTTTATTGCTACTAAAAATTTACCTAAAAGAGTTTTTCTTACATTATGTGCAAATTTGACTTCATTTTCCTGTGCATAAAACGGACCGAAATGGCCTTTGTCATTGGACTTAAGACACACACACACACACACACACACACAAGCACATATCTAGACTTATCAAATTACTTGCTTACATATCAAACAAGTAAATTATTTTTACTCAAAATGGTTCAAAGCTTTTTCAAAAACAATAACAGATTATCAAATATTTTTTTAGATCTTTAGTTCTTGGCACTTTCTCCCTTCTGATATCAAAATGTTTATGTAAACGTCAAAACTATTGACATTAAATAAAGGCAACAGTAGTATACAGCTGTTCGAAATTAATAAATCTATTGAGAAAAAAACAATTCCGGGATACAAATTTAAACTGAGGGAAACGCATCAAATATAAGAGAACTACGACACAACAGAAACACGACATTAAAATATAACATTAACCACCAGGAAGCCAATAGTTTAGAATATACCATACGTGTTCTAAAATTCAAATTCAGAAAATTAAAAAAGTTTGAAATTCTACCTTTATCCCAAACTGGAATAAAAAAAAACTAACATTGTCATGGCGAAAAACGACCAAACTGCAAGTCCCTAAAACAATGTATTGCAACTAAAGAGCGAGTTACACGAATATCATCAAAACATAAAGTCATCATAGGCCTTGCATTCATAATATTTTCGAGCACGATCATGGTACTCAAATTCAGAAACCAACCAATCAACATAATAGATTTGGTTTTCGAACTTTTGTGCTATGAGTACTGAGTGATGTTTTATGACCAAGCGCCCTGGTGTTACGAGTGACAACCTATTTTAAGTAGGTTGATACGTTATAATAACTGATTAGGCATTACAAATATTGCATCGAATAAGTCAATTTAAGCCCAGCTACTCCGGCAGTTTCTCACTTCTTGTTTCAAACATTTAATGGCACAAATAATTAACTGAAAAGTTGAAACCTAATTTATTCTTACTTAATTAACTTACTGTCTACAACTTGAAGTTCCGATGTCTCTGTGCTAACAAGATCGATAATCTATGGTTATTAAACAGACATGTGTATATGGTAATTACATACCTTTATTGCTGAAAGGATATCTGTACAGTCTCCTGGTAACATTCGACTGATTGTATAATTTTCCATTTTTTTGTAATTTCATACAATGTTAAACTAATGTTTATATTATAAAAATCAAATAGTATAAATAATAACGATTTCTATTGTTACATAGAAATTTTTGACAATATGCACAGATATGGAGATGTGGTATGATTGTTAATAAGACAACTATCAACCATAGTTGCAAACAGCGATTGGTCACCGTACGGCCTTCAAACAGTAAAAATAAATCCATATGGCAAGCTATAAATTTTAGACAATATGCATATTATCTCATTTATTTTGTTCCAGCTATAAATTAAGGACATAAAAATGGAACATCATAATTAACACGTGTACAAATTATTTAGTTAAAAGGTTAAAAGTGATATAAACACATATTTCATTAATATTATTAATTTAGATGTAATTTGGAAAGTCTTATGAACCGCTTTGCCCATACTTTTTGTATTTTTAATATAGTGATACTGATGGAAAAATGGAGTTTCGGCTCGATCTATATGATTTTCACTTTCGCCGTCCATAAGTTATGATTTTTGATTATGATAAGTTGTTAACTGACATTTTATATTGTTTCACATTGTCAACACTGGTAACCAAAATTAAGATTGATCGGCAAAAAAGGTATTAACCTTATTTAAAAAAGATAACTGAATATCCAATTAAGATTGTCAGACAAAAACCAAAACCATTTTTCAATTTATTTTAATTCATTTCAAATCATTATATTGCTCAACAAATACATTTCCTTAAGATCATTAGAATTAGTTATTTACGATATGGTTGAGCTATTTCAAAATAATTAAAAACGTCCCATTCAACGAATTCTCGCTGTAAAGTGGATGTAAGCAATTGTGGTTATAATGCATGAAAAAACTCAAATAAAAAATATTAACGTTTTATTCTCATAGATAAGAAACTTCTTCGATTTTAAATGGAAAGTACATAAATTCTTCACATGTAGACAGCTTGATGGTTTCTCCCGTGATACATATAAACTACTCGCAGTTAAGTATGACGTCCATTATCACAGAACTAGTATACATATTTGTTTAGGGTTAGCTGAAGGACTCCTCTGGGTGTGGAAGTTTCTCAATGCATTGAAGATCCATTTGTGGCCTTGAGTTATTGTCTCTTTGACACATTACCCATTTCCATTCTCAATTTTACAAAGTACAAAAACAAGCAGAGACTAACGTAGGGGTAATTCAGAAACTACTTGCCAAGTGTCCGTTTTTTTTTCCAGGAAAATTAATGATAAAAGCATACACAGTTTCCTGGATTCTAGGGAAAATAATTATATCAAACATGGTTGTGTAACCTATCGGTAAACGTTTAAAGTAAACTTGTTAAGGGACAAAAGTAGAAGTCGTCCGACTTATGATCTATTCTATATATGGTCTCCCATTTGTAAACTGTTTTTTTCGCTTAATTTATGAAACAAGAAATTATAATAGAGAATGAATACACTTTTATGTTTCTCTGTCCCCTATTTTCTTCCATTCATTTGTATTGTAGTCCTGTCATGAAATGTTGTCGTTTTAATGTTATATTTAACATTGTCATTAAAGTGGGAGGTTTGGCAAGCCACAAAACCAGGTTCAACCCACCATTGTTTTCTTAAAATGTCCTGTACCAAGTCAGGAAAATGGTCATTGTTATATTATAGTTCGTTTCTGTGTGTGTTACATTTTAATGTTGTGTTTCTGTTGTGTCGTAATTCTCTTTTATTTGATGCGTTTCCCTCAGTTTTATTTTGTAACCCGGATTTATTTTTTCTCAATCGATTTATGAATTTCGAACAGCAGTATACTAATGTAGCCTTTATTTATGTAATATTTGGCTCAACTTTTTGGAATCTTGGATCATCAATTTGCTCTTCAACTGTGTCCTTGGTTGGCTTTCTAACTATTTGAAGCTGGCGTCATTGGTGAGTCTAATGTAGACCTGGTAACTTTGGTAATTATTTATGTAATAATAGTTCATTTGCTTAATCGGTCTTTTCCTAGTTTAATCATCAGCATGGCTAAAGAAATTATTGCTAAAGGTAATGTGAGATGACACGTCCAGGTAATCAAGCGACTGCTCGCAATTATATAATTCAGGTCCATGCATCTCCTCAATGTTGAACGTATCAGTGTCGGTTACTTAAAACTTCTAAAATCAATTTACTATTAAGATGGTAATATGTGAATATAGAGTGTTTATATAATAATTTTCATAACAGCGTGAACAACCGCAATACTTATGTTGGTAATGATACTAAAATAAACACCTTTAACTTGCTTGTCATCGGCTTTCGATAACAGTGATGTTACGCTCACTTAGTGTGTCAGAGGCCTCCCAGACAGGATTTAAATAGAATAAAAGAGTAAAGTACATGCAGGTGCACGAGAAGAAAAAAATATTCAGTATTCAAATCAACACACAAGGTTTAGTCCTCTGCTAGCTATTCGTGTTATTTGATTGAAGCGTTAAAAAACTCTGACGACCACACAGTTGAAATGGCTATAACACGTACGCTATGACAAGTGGGCGTACAGACGAACGTACACCTAATCTGACCCAGTTAATTGATAACCGGAGCGCGCCAAGAAAGTCATTTTATTTTTCTTTGTTGATATAATTATTTGTTTTTTAAGATATTATAATTAAGATTATAACACAATGTTAACTCATTGATTGATTGATTTTATACTGAACTTTCAACACTATTGTGCGATTTCGAGACCCTTACACTATGTTGACTGCTGTACACCAGTTTTTGACATTTTTACCTATGATTATGTCTATTTTTTTTCGCACATATTGCTGTCAATATAAAGGAATTCTATATGACTGTCATACAAGTGAGAGGTTTAGCTAGCTATATTGATATTGCCATTTGTGAATAATGACTTTCCGTTTTGAAGTTTCCTTTGTGTTCGGTATTTTTGTTATTTTACATATTTTCGTACAACTATTGATGAATGAATGTTTTTTTTTAATTTTGATATGTTGACTTTGATGTCAAAATGGTGGTCAAGTTCAATATTGATGATTTTTAATTCGTTCTAGAGTTATGGTCCTGGTGCATTGGAAAGGAGTAGAACCGAGATTTCCAAATATTGGAGCTAAAATTTTCTCTTCTAAAAGTTTGTGGACGCCATCTCGAGCTGACTGACTGTTATTGAATATCTGTTACCACAAGCCAGTCATTTTTCATCGAATGCAACCTATCGTATTATACTTACTACCGGGTAAGTATTTTCATGAGCAACACGATATTTGCCACATTAAGTGTAGGATGAGCAAGCCGACGGGGTGCCATGTAGAGCAGAATTTGCTTTACCTTCAAGAGCACCTAAAATTACCCCGGGTTTTGTTCGTTCTGCTCAGTCTTTAGTTTTGTGAACTGTTATTTGTCTTTTCGTTGTTTTTTTTTTTTTTACCTTTCATTATCAGTTTTTTACGACTGATGAGTTTAATTGTCCTTTTGGGTTGGTTGTTTTTGCTTCTTTTTTCATTCCATTATTAGAAACATAGAATAAAGAATACAAAACATCGTATTAAGAAAACAAAACGACCTATAAAGAATAAAGAAACCTTCATACTGAACAAAAATTGAGGTGACATTATGTAGGTTTAACACACTTCTACTTTACGACCTTTCTTTACATGACAGTGTTAAACACATAATTTGTCTTAGTTTTTGTACCTAACTTCATGTTTAACGCTATTTGTCAAATATACATCATTTTAGTGTGTCAAAAACAAAGATGTTACAAAAAATCTCGTTGTGTAAGTATTATTTACGATAGAACAGTAAGTGTTGAATAACTGTTTTTATGTTAATAAGAATAATAAACTACAAAGCACGTCTGAATATACATCATTTTAGTGTGTCAAAAACAAAGATGTTACAAAAAATTTCGTTGTGTAAGTATTATTTACGATAGAACAGTAAGTGTTGAATAACTGTGTTTTATGTTAATAAGAATAATAAACTACAAAGCACGAATTACCCTCATAACACCTGAAAATTGTACCACTTAAGAAACCTAGTAAAGATTCTGAACAACCTAAGTTTCGAACGAATTCGTTTTCGTATCAATCTTTTGACGTTTCAAAATATTTTTCCCTCAATGTTTCAGAAAGAGGGGGACATTGACAATTGGCAAAATGAGAATCAATGATTCTGTCTGAGGGTCATACATTTCAGAAATTAAATCGCCTCTGCCAAGAACAGTTATTAGTGTCGCTTTACAAGTGGCATTTATAATGGAGAATAGCAAAAACAGTGATGTTCGTTTGCTGTTTATTTATGCTTGTATCATTAGAAAGACATAAGTACATCCATTCGTTAAAATCAACATGACAGAATTAAACAGTTGGTTCTATATCCACTCAAACATAATATTCTAATTGTTATATTCTGTCTTTAAAACGACATCATTATGTCTGTTGATTCTATCTCATTTTCAGATATTTTGAACGGTACCTTTCACGGATTTTGCTATACTTTTTGGACCTTTTGGATTATAGCTCTTCATCTTTTATATAAGCTTTGGAGTTCAAAATATTTTGGCTACGAGCATCACTGTCGAAATGCGCATCTGGTGCAAGAAAATTGGTACCGTTAATTTTATTAATGATGCAGAGGTTATCTGGAGCTTAACATAATTTGAACCTAATTTATAACGTGTTATTTTATTTTTTTCTAAAATAACTAGCCAATTGCTTTGTGTTCTAATAACGAGTTTATTTACATCCTTTTTCAAAAGAAGTCAATTTTAAGTTTTGTGTATATATAGTATATAATAATTGTACTTACACAATTAAACGTTGGAATTATTGCCTAGATGAGAAGCAGTTATTTCATATATTTTGTTAACACAGTCTATAAAAAATAATTCTTGTGAACACATCAACTATGCATTGATTTCAGGTATGGACTATAACGAGAACAGTCACGTTGCATCCTTACTTAGTGCAAACTAAGTTACTATTTTTAATCACCAACAACCTCAAAAATAACAAGTAGTAATTTATCTTTTTAATGATGGTATTTATAATTCTTAATGTAATATTGTTATTATCAAATATATGTCATTCTAGCGTTCCGAGTGCACCTTTCGTTTCAACTGTCTAGTTAATGACAATACGGTTATGGTTATGGTTATGTAATAGTACATTTTCATGTAACCGACTTTTGACTCCGGGATAAATATTATTCAAAAGGTAACGTTCTCTGTGGTAGAGTATCCTGGTACTCGATCAGGCAAGAGCAACGTCAATAAGTAAATTCAAAATCTTAAATGATACAATTTGGAGAGAAGATTAACTGTTTAAATGCTTTTTATATCTGACTTATTCCTAGGAAAATAGGAAATTCCCCCTAAATTGTACCGATCATATATTTGATTTTACGTTTTTTGGTTGCTTGAAATTGACCGAACACCAGAATGAACTACCATAGAATAGGTAACCTGTAGAATCGGTGTCAAAAGTTGGTATTATGAAAATGGTCTATTGTATGTCAAGAAACAAGACTTTTCAACAAGTTTGATTAACTCATCTAGTACATTGCTATAGTATAGAATAGTTATCAAAGGTTCCATGCTTATAATTTAATACCCGTTTTGTCTTCATAAGACTCATCAGTGACGCTCAGCTCAAAAAAGTTATAAAGCCAAATAAGTACAAAGTTGATGAGCATTGAGCGTCACTGATGAGTCTTATGTAGACGAAACGCGCGTCTGGCGTACTAAATTATAATCCTGGTACCTTTGATAACTATTTGAGGATACAAAATTCCAAATGTTGTGGTAAATACGTCTAAAATCCTTAGTATTTCGAAAAATTCATACTTTATAGGACAGGAAATTTATTAAAATGACCACATAATTGATATTCAATTAGTCCCAGTGGCATCGTCCCAGTAGTGTAAATAGTTTTCAAAGGTACCAGGCTTATACTTTTGTACACTAGACGTGCGTTTCGTTTAAAAAAAAAGACTCATCGGTGACGCTCAGCTCAAAAAAATTATATAGCAAAAATATTTTAAACAAAGTTAAAGAGCTTTGAGGATCCAAAATTCCAAAATGTTGTGCCAAATAAGGCTAATGTAATCTATGCCTGCTATAAGCAAATCCTTAGTATTTCGAAAATTCATATTTTTGTAGACAGGAAATTTATAAAAATGACCAAATAATTGATATTCATGTCAGCACCGAAGTGTTAACTACTGGGCTGGTGATACCCTTGGGAACGAAACGTACACAAGCAGTGGCATCGACCCAGTGGTGTAAATAGTTATCAAAGGTACCATGCTCATAATTCAATACCCCAGACGCGCCTTTCTTCTTAATTAAGACTCATCAGTGACGCTCAGTTCAAAATATTTATAAAGCAAAACAAGTACAAAAAAATTCTAAAAGACAGGATATGTGGTATCAATCCATGACATAAAACATAAATTGCACTGTAATTAAACACATTGGGCAAAAGAAAAGCGCTTTTGTCGCTGTTTTTCATTTCAAAGTCATATAAAGGCTTCCAACACGTAGCAAAATAAAACCAAACTTTCACCAAACTGCAAGCTTAAGACGGCCAGTGGCACCGATTTAAGCATAATTACTACACTTTGCTGTACAAGATTTGGTTTGAGATTTTGTTCGGAAAACAGTTGATATTTCGTTTCTACTGATTAAATCGGTTTTGTTGAATTAAATGATAAAGATGTTACCTTTATATAGATATTAATTCATACAATATTCCAGAGCTTACATTTCCCATCTTGAGTACCCTGGTTGAGGGTTGCTGTTTAATAGGAAGCTGCAAAACAAAAGTTCCAAGTGAATTTCCAAGTTGTAGCGTTGAAATAATCTCTCCATAAACAGACATCATCAAGAGTTGGTTGAATATAATGGAATGACAGTTTTCACAGATGACAACGGACTATATGATCCAATTGTCATAACTACAATCACGTACTCTGTATCGAATGGACGGGAATCAGTTTTACTATTTATTCTAAAATCAAGATATCATATATAAAGAGATCTCAAATAGATTATTAGATATATGATTTAGTTTATACGATACTGCATATAATTTATAAGAGATCTCATATTAATTTCTTTATAAAATAGCTTATACTAGTATAAGTCTACAGTTATCTATTTTGTTATGCGTTTACTGTTGTTTGTCTTTTGATATTTTTGTGTTTGTTTTTTTTTTTTTTTGCCATGGCACTGTAAGTTTGTTTTCGTCTTAATAGTCGGAATGTCCCTTTTGTATCTTTCGTCTCTCTTTTACCTGATATCAAGGCACCTTTTCTTAGTCTATTTTATATGATGTTGTGTAAAAATGTCTTTGTAATAAATCGGTATTGCTCTGTCGGTATTGACCTGTTCAAATTTCCTATATTTTGATTCAATCATCAATAAATATTCCACACCTTTTGTGTCCCGAATCTTTGCCTAAAAAGCCGTGATATTTTGATTTGCTGAAACTGAAAAAAAACTTGGTACTTGTTTAAATAGTTGTTACCTTTAGGTGGCACGGTAGTATGTCCTGACCCATAAGGGATAATGACAGCCTTTTTAGAATTTTCACCACTTTCTAACACTGCCCAAAATTCTACATACCCAGTTAACTGAAGTACTTTCATTATACTATTCAGAAATGAATTTGGATATGAATCATGACCGTTTACCTTGTTTCTATCTTTAAAAAGCTAACGCCACTTTATGCTAAGAATACAAAATTAAAAAAATAATTTCATATTTTTCTTCACCTTATTCATCCCTAAAGTATGTATGTAGATGAAACGCGCGTCTGGCGTATGTACAAAATTTAGCCACTGGGTCGATGCCACTGCTGGTGGAGATTTATTTCCCCGAGGGTATCACCAGCTCAGTAGTCAGCACTTTTTGTGCTGTCATGAATTATCATTGATATGGTTATATTTATAAATTAACTGTTTACAAAATTTAGAATTTTTGAAATACTAAGGCTTTTCTACCTCAGGCATATATTACCTTAGCTGGATTTGGCAAAACTTTTAGAAATTGTGGTCCTCAATGCTCTTCAACTTCGTACTTTATTTGGCATTTTGAACTTTGTTGGATTCGAGCGTCACTGATGAGTCTTTTGTAGACGAAACGCGCGTCTGGTGTATGTACAAAATGTAGTCCTGGTATCTATGATTAGTTTATTTGATACTTTATTTGTCCAATCATACTATTAAGATACATTGACTACAAGAAGGGTACACAACAGAGCAACCTAAATTCCGGAATGGAAATACCACCTTAAGAAGGACAGATTTTTATGAACTTTGATGTTTTCATTATAAAACTTCATAGCTTTTTGTGAAGATTGCACTCAGGTTTTTAAAACAAAAACTCGACATAGATACAAACTAATGATTATGTACGTCAGACGCACGTTTCATCTACAGTAGGTATATCAGTTATTATAACGCTCGAATCGAAATGTAAAAAAAGCTAAATTATGTACGAAATTGTAGACCAAAGAGGACCCAAAATTTCGAAAGGTCTCGCCAAAATACAGCTACTGTCATCTTCTCCTTCAGTAGAAAATCATTGGTATTAACATGCAGGGATGTTTATATGTGATTAAAAACGTATTTTATTTGCATATATTTAATTAAAGTTATGTAACTGACAAAAAAAATGATGCAATTGGTACAACGCAGTTACAAATGACAAAACCATTTATTACATAACGTTTATACGACATACTTCTTCAGGAAATCTAATAGACAAGTTAAAAACAAGTCATTTGTCTTTGAAATGGGCTATTTTCAACTGAATGTATGCTAATTTTAAAATTATATATCATTTGAACACATCAAGTGCAAAGTCGTTACAACAATATCGTGATCTCGGTATTGTTTATGACCATCGGAACACTGTTATCTAATTTGAGTCCAAGGAAACAACGTGACATTCCTTAAAGCATGAATTAATCTCCTGACAAAATCAAAAAGCAGATAAATTCTGACTAAATTAGTGTGCAAATGTCAGTAGTTAGCACTTTTGTACTTCTGTGTTAACATGAATTATCATTGATATGGTCATAACTGTAAGCAAAATATTGAATTTTTCAAAACACTGAGGAATGTCTACCAAGGAATATATTACCTTAGTTGTATTTGGCAAAACCTTTCGGGATTTGGGTCCTCAGTGCTCTTCATATTTCGTTATGTAAATGGCCTTTAAATTTTTTTATTGGAGAGATACTGATGAGTCGTTTAAAGACAAAAATGCGCGTCTGACGTACAAAATTTTAATCCTGGCATTTTATGGTCATTTTAATAAATTTCCTGTTGACATAACTTTAAATTTTTCAAACATCTAAATATTTTCTTATCCCAGGAATAGATTAACGTGGCCGTATTTGGCACATCCTTTTGGAATTTCGAGTCCTTAATGCTCTTCAACTTTGAACTTGTTTGGCTTAATAACTATTTTGATCTGAGCGTCACTGATGAGTCTTATGTAGACGAAACGCGCGTCTGGCGTATTAAATTATAATCATGGTACCTTTGATAACTATCTATGATGAGTTTGTCCTGAAATTTCAAGACTTGGCATTGAAGTTTCTAAAGAGTATTTAAAGTCCTGCTATTTTCAATCTGTTTTTTTCTCCTTCTACAAAACTTACCACAAGGAAATGTATGTTTTTATCGATTCATAATAGACCGTTTGAGTTGATAGCTCAGTATGTATTTATAAGTTATCAAAGTGCTGTGCTATTGTAGGATTATGTTCTTAGCTTATGTTGAAGTTTCTTTATACATCTTCAATTTTAGTTTGAACCATCCTAATAAATGTGAATGATCTTCATCAGTTTACTCAAACAAAATGATATAAATAGATTGTTAATCTCATAATAATTAGTGGTCAATTTTGCCATTTATACAAATTTCTTAATGTATGCTTGGCTTTTCTATTATTATATCTAACTGTGAATTTTGGGATACATGACCTTTTTCAAATTTTGGCTTAAAACATTTGATAAAAATGATTGTTGTTCTTAGAGAGATGACTGTACTTCCTATTGCTATGTTAGGAGTATGGATTATTTCCCTTTGAACTTTTCGATGTTAATATTTGCATATTAAACTGTTTTTTTGGGGTTTGATCGCAGCGTTCAGATAATCCAAATCGCAAAATAATATATATATGATTCTGTATGTTCAACTATGATTCTTCATCTTCAATGCAATACCATGTATTTCTGCATTGGACACGATTTATTCAAGCAACTATAGTCAATTGTGTCATTTAAGGTTTGAACTAGTCTAAAATCTCTTTCGTTTGTAATCTTAATGAAAACTGAACAAACTGAACTGTAATTCAGTGGTTGTCGTTTATTATGTGGAACATATTTGTTTTTTGTCCATTTTTTGTTTTGTACATAAATAAAGCTGTTAGTTTCATGCCAAGAAATCCTCGCTAAAAATTCCGGTCGACCTCCTACGGCATTCATTAGTAGCTAAAGATTTGATTTCATTCAAGAAATTAATTTATGACCTTCATGTATGTGTCGCTTAGAACACGGTCATATACCAAATGGTCAATATTAATCATCCATGTAATTTGCTCTATGGGGTGTTTGCAGAATTTCAACGGAGGCAATTTCTTGGCATGCTGGTTTTAATTGTTTTACATTGTCATTTCGGGGCCTACTATAGCTGACTATGCGGTATGGGCTTTGTTCATTGTTGAAGGCCGTACGGTGGCCTATAGTTGTTTAAATGTCTGTGCCATTTTGGTCTCTTGTGGAGAGTTGTCTCATTGGCAATCATACCACATCTTCTTTTTTGTATTTGGTCTGTGCACAAGATTTGATCTTCTTTTAATTTACAAAATGTGCGCTTCGGAATGTACTTGCGACTGACGAAGTACTTTAGGAAAATTAGTTTCAAACTAATGTATTACTGTTTTGTAGTTATTTTTTTATTTTCATTTTTTTCATTTTTTATTAATTCAATCAATTTCAATAGATATTAATGGTTGATACGCAGAAATCTATTCATGGTAACTTTGAAATAGGCACTTATATTTGGCCCAAAAAAAAGTAACGTACGTCTGAATTGTCTGGAGGTCTGATTTCGTTTTTTAGTTGTATTTGTCAATATATTTGTTCGACAATGGTCTTCAAATGGTCTTCAAATTCGAACGTTATTTGGCCTTTTTAACTATTTTGATACCAGCGTAAATAATCCTGCTGGTCGTGAGTCTTTTGTTTCGATGCACGTCTGCGGTACACCATTTGAAGCCTGATATCTATGACGTCTTTGAATTTGGCATAGGTGACTCTTTGAAAACCACCCTTTTTCTTCTTATAAAGGCCAACATTTTTCACAGTTAACACTTGCTTCGAAAATAGAGTTTATTATGTAAATAGTTCGAAATAAATAGACAGTTAGTCAATCAGTAAAATAAAAAGATATAAAAAATATAGAATGAAAAGAAGTAATGAAAAATATTAGCACCTAACAGTGCACGTCAATATGATAAACGTCACGGTCTGTGATGTTAACGTACGTTCATCCACAATGTCTTATAATATCCGTTTCCCAATAACTCCATTGTTTTACATAAAAAGCAGCACATATAGGATTCTATTTAAAACAACAGACTATTCTAATTATTGTTCAAAACCGTCTTTACACAGTCGAATATGACAGTTCCATTTTCTTTTCTTTCAATATTTTCTCTACAAAACGAAGAAATGTATAGTTATACATGTCAAATTATTCATTACTAAGGTTTAAAAAAATACTTTCATTGTATGTGCCAGCTTGAAATTTCAACTTAAAATAGTTGTTTTATCTGTAACACTTATAATTTTCCATCAAACTTATTAAAAACTGTAGTTTCGACGCAAATACAAACACCGTATTTACTAGTGGAAATACTAAGTTTCTTTTTTGTCCTTGTATGTAAGGAAGAGCCGTTTTAAACTGTATTTACTTCATAATCTGGTTCAAATGAAAAGGTTTATATAAATTTCGATACTGAAATGTTAGTATTGTAACGTGTAACCGGGCGGGGACGTTTAGATATTTTTATCCTCGGGTTCGTACCAGTTTCCTGGGATTTGAAAAGCAATTCAAAAGTTCTAAAGTCAATAAAAAGTTTACACTATCACTATCAAATATGAAACAAATACTATACTACATAAAACGAATTTCAACACCTATCAACCTAACCCGAACTTGTTGAATTGAAAACTGTTTAAAACACTTTCAGTCTAATACTGTTTAAAACCAACAGTTTGAAACTATAGTCTGAAACCTAAATGTATCGAACTGGTTTGAAACATAAATGTATGAAACTGGTCTGAAACATAAATGTATGTGGAACGGGTCTGAAACCTAAATGTATGAAACTGGTCTGACGGTTTGGAACTGGTCTGAAACCTAAATGTTTGGAACTGGTCTGAAACCTAAATGTTTGGAACTAGTCTGAAACCTAAATGTTTGGAACTAGTCTGAGGCCTAAATGTTTGGAACTGGTCTGAAACCGAAATGTTTGGAACTAGTTTGAAACCTAAATGTTTGGAACTAGTCTGAGACCTAAATGTTTGGAACTGGTCTGAAACCGAAATGTTTGGAAATAGTTTGAAACCTTAATGTATCAAACGGGCTGAAACCTGAATGTATAAAACGGGGCTGAACCGAAATGTATCAACGGGCTGAAACCTGAATAAAACGAATGTATGGAAACTATTCAAACTGTTGTAAACTTTCGACGTATGAAACTTTATTAAAATATATTTATATAACTGTTGGACAGGGTAGCACTAAGGTATGGTTTAACAGCAAACACTCACTGCAATAGTGAGAGATGTGGAACGCAAAACCTTAGCACTAACCCTGTTTATACAACTTCTACGGAACCGAAACTATTTATATTTTCTCAACAGGTTTCAAACACTCCACTTTGTTTGACAAATCCTGCTTCTCGTCTTCAAACATTAACGGTCCTACCTTTCTAGTCTTCTTCTATCAACGTCTCCGATAAGAATGACAATTTACACTGAATAGCTACCCACTATTTATACTTCTAACGCGGACCTCGAAGAGAGCACCCTAGCAACAACTGTACAGGTAAAGCGTCTGATAGCAACCAAGGATAAAGGGATGATTTTAGATACAGTTTTCAACGATAAAAAGATGATATGGGAAACTAATAGAGATATCGGAAAATATATAACTGTAGAACTATTATTATATTCTTAAACAGTAAATTCGTAACACTACCCACGCCTCCGATTTCATGCGTCCTCGCATGAGTTTTACAATTTTATACTGACTTAATCAAAACACAATCAAAACTGTTCTCGTTAAAACTAGCTGACACCATACCAAGGTTCTACTTTAAACCTCAATGTATCCACTCATTCCGCAGAATATCTCTCCCAGCAACTGTTTGTACACCGAGGGTTATACCATGATAACCAACTAATGGCTTTCCTACAACAATCTGTTGACAAACGTCAGACCTAGGGGTACCTTAGCCTACTCACAGTTCCGGGGTTCCTGTCAGCCTCTTTCGACTTGCATGTTCTTTCTGTTTTGTTTGTTAACTTTCTATTTTCAAAATATCCTACTTTAATTCACATTTGTACAAGCAACTGAATACTGAACTTAGATTAAACTTTGACCACATAAAACCATTTCAAATATTCTAGTTTGAATACCACTTGAAAAGTTGTGTTGCCAAAAACCGGTTTAAAACAATTTTGCCTCACAACAGGCCACTTATGGACCCCTCAATAAGAGTTCTTGTAAAGGGTTCTTTAACGTGCACAAGACGTGGTACTTCCTGAACACGGGACCTCGGATTTAACGTCCCCATCCGACGGACGGACATATACATTTATATACAACAGAAATCAAAAACAAGTTTTATAATACAGTTTCAAAATATATGACGCTTCCTGCATCAATAAACAAATATTTATTTCTTAAACCATCCAAACTGTCTCATGCTCCTCAACCTTTTCTATCTGGTGACCGTTCTCAACATACTTTGTTACAATCTTCACCATTTTCCATTCTTTTGTTACGTTGGTTTGTGTGGCCTGTTGTTTTGTTACAAACTTCTGTCTTTTCGGATGTTCCAATTCTTCACTTACTTCTTTCTCAATATTGTCCCTTCGTATGAAGGACTGACACTTTCTCTTTGTTGGTGCCAACACTAGTAATGGGGCACACCTTTTCCTTACTGTAGGGCCACTGCTTTCGTCTTTCGGCGTTTGATATACCTTCTTAGTTTCTTTCTTTTGTGACGTGTCTTCTTCAGAATATACCGTACAATGATAAACCGCTTCCTTCTCTTCATCCTTATCATTGACTGATCCGTCTGTGCCTTGTTCACTATAGCATGCTTTTAGTTTAGAATCCTGTCCATCGCTATATGCATCATCCGGATCATCTACACTGCTAATGTCATCCGAAATATCTTCTTTCAGGTTTTCAGGATCATACTGATCAAAATCATCTTGTCCTCTTTCTGTAACACCAACCTTCTTTTCAACAACTTTGTTACTCCGTTTAATAGTCTCCACTCTGTGAATGTTTTTCGTGTGTCTTTTTAGATACTCCTGCTTCTTAAAAACTGTTTCACAGTCTTCACATCTGATCTCAGACTTTCCTTCTACACAGAGAAGTAAATGATTTTTACCTTTTGCAACAAGAGCCCTACCTACTATTGCTTGATCAGTTCTCTTATAGTGATCTCTAGGTTGAACAAGTTTTGTTTTAAATGAGTCAGGAACTTCATTGAATATAACTCCATTTTCAACAATCTCACGTCTAGGGTGTGTGTTGATAGTTTCTGATACAGCAACCCTATCACAGCCTATGTGACCTTGGACATAGAATCTAACTTCATGTCCCTTAATAGTTAAAGTCCCCTTGTATATATTTATGTTAGCTTCATGTGTTCTCAAGAAATCTAACCCTAGTATACAATCTACATTAATGTCAGCAACTATGGCAGCGCTTACACATTTGAACGTGTCAGTTTCAATTTCAAGTTCAGTTTTGCCTGACACATGCAACGAATGTCCACTAGCTGTAAGTATATCCCTTTCAGTTGGAGTTAAATAAGGCATATTTGACATTTTCTTAAACATTTTAGTGGAGATAACTGTAACTGTAGCTCCAGTATCTATCAACAAATCTGTGATAATTCCGTTTACTTTTGCTTTCAGAAACATACCTGCATCAGGAAATAGTTTATGAACCCCCACTTTTCCCGGTGTCGAATCTGAATTTTCATAGTTTTGGTTAGTATACCTTGTTTTAGGTTTGTTCTGATATCTAGGGTTCTGATAATTATATTGAAAGTTTGGATAAGCAGGACAGTTAAATGCTCTGTGGCCTACCTCGTCACAAGCATAACACCTAAATGAACAGGGCTGCGGGGCACCACCCTGCTTCCTACCTTTATTGTTTTGTTTCAAGTCTCTCATTTCTTTTTGCAACTCTATTAATGTCTCTGACATGGTTTTCAAAAGCTGACTTGTCATGTTGTCAGCACTGTCTCTATTTTCAGACGCAGTTCGTAAAAATCCCTGACCTTCAATCCTTTTGCTTTCAGCTTTGTTAAAAGCCTCAAGCTCAACTGCATGTCTGATAGCGTCATTTAAGTCAGTAGGTCTTGCCTGCTTTATTCGGAGCCTCATATCCGAATCTATTAACGAGTCTATGAATTGTTCTTTCGCCAAAGTCTCCCGCACTTCGTTTGGTGCAGTTGCATACGCAAGGTTAGTTAACCTTCGTATGTCTTGGCCTAACTCAGGCAAGGTCTCTACAGCTCTCTGGTGTCTCTCTCTGAGCTGGGTTCTGTACAGCTCCGTTTGGTTAGACGGAGAAAAACGCTCTTCTAATGCCTTAACCAATTCTTTGAAATCTTGTCTAGACTCCTGGGTTAAGTTTCCCAAAACACCTTGAGCCTGACCCCTGAGAGAAACGGCCAAATACAGACCTTTCTCTTTGTCTGTCCAATTATTAATTTGGGAACATGCATCAAAATGTGACCTAAAGTCAAGCCAAGGACCTTTCCCATCATAGGTAGCAGTCTTTACTATGTTTCTATTTTTGTATCCATCCAAAGGATAGGATTGTTTATCTTCACAAGACTCGGTATCACGAGTTAAACCAGTTTTACTTGCTCTTTTTGTGACAAATTTGTCACTAATTGGGAATTGTAATTGTTCAGTAAAATGTTTCGAAGTTTGTTTTTCAGCAGCAGGTGTTGATGTTTCAAACCTGACTGATGATCTCGGTCGGGCTCCTAAACCGCCTCCATTTACACTACTACTTATATTTTTTTCATAAATCGGGGAGTTTGTTTGTTTTGACAATTGTTCGGAACGCCTGACTGAACCTATCCCCGAATCACTATGTCTAAACACTGTTCGGGGTGTATCAACCTGGGAAATTGATCTGTCTTTAACATGCCGATATTTTTCTAATTCGGCAGTTAAAATATTTATTTCCAAACTTAACTGTTCCTCAGTTAAACTTATGTCAGAATCATATAAAACACTATCTGTCCTATGTGAATTCATGATAAAATACAATTTATATGTACAAAATACGGTTGAGAAATGCTAGACAAATCCCACCGCTAAGCCACCATTTGTAACGTGTAACCGGGCGGGGACGTTTAGATATTTTTATCCTCGGGTTCGTACCAGTTTCCTGGGATTTGAAAAGCAATTCAAAAGTTCTAAAGTCAATAAAAAGTTTACACTATCACTATCAAATATGAAACAAATACTATACTACATAAAACGAATTTCAACACCTATCAACCTAACCCGAACTTGTTGAATTGAAAACTGTTTAAAACACTTTCAGTCTAATACTGTTTAAAACCAACAGTTTGAAACTATAGTCTGAAACCTAAATGTATCGAACTGGTTTGAAACATAAATGTATGAAACTGGTCTGAAACATAAATGTATGTGGAACGGGTCTGAAACCTAAATGTATGAAACTGGTCTGACGGTTTGGAACTGGTCTGAAACCTAAATGTTTGGAACTGGTCTGAAACCTAAATGTTTGGAACTAGTCTGAAACCTAAATGTTTGGAACTAGTCTGAGGCCTAAATGTTTGGAACTGGTCTGAAACCGAAATGTTTGGAACTAGTTTGAAACCTAAATGTTTGGAACTAGTCTGAGACCTAAATGTTTGGAACTGGTCTGAAACCGAAATGTTTGGAAATAGTTTGAAACCTTAATGTATCAAACGGGCTGAAACCTGAATGTATAAAACGGGGCTGAACCGAAATGTATCAACGGGCTGAAACCTGAATAAAACGAATGTATGGAAACTATTCAAACTGTTGTAAACTTTCGACGTATGAAACTTTATTAAAATATATTTATATAACTGTTGGACAGGGTAGCACTAAGGTATGGTTTAACAGCAAACACTCACTGCAATAGTGAGAGATGTGGAACGCAAAACCTTAGCACTAACCCTGTTTATACAACTTCTACGGAACCGAAACTATTTATATTTTCTCAACAGGTTTCAAACACTCCACTTTGTTTGACAAATCCTGCTTCTCGTCTTCAAACATTAACGGTCCTACCTTTCTAGTCTTCTTCTATCAACGTCTCCGATAAGAATGACAATTTACACTGAATAGCTACCCACTATTTATACTTCTAACGCGGACCTCGAAGAGAGCACCCTAGCAACAACTGTACAGGTAAAGCGTCTGATAGCAACCAAGGATAAAGGGATGATTTTAGATACAGTTTTCAACGATAAAAAGATGATATGGGAAACTAATAGAGATATCGGAAAATATATAACTGTAGAACTATTATTATATTCTTAAACAGTAAATTCGTAACACTATGTATGTTTTTCCTATTGTGATAATCTTATGTAAAACAAATACATACCCTGTGTTGACCTATAGGTGTATTTAACGGATGTAGTCAAAAATTTTGAGATCTGGAATTTGAAATTGACTCATTAAAACAGAAGAGCATTATGTTATGGAACTCCTTTTCGATATATTTGATTTAAAACAATGGCGGAAAAAGGTAAACTTTTATTATCTTATTGCCATATAAGCAGGAGATTTTGCTAGCCATAAAACCAGGTTCAACTCACCATATTTTCTTAAAATGTCCTGTACCAAGTAAGGAATATGGCATTTCACACTATATAGGCTTTACTGTTATACTCGTACTTACCTTTCCATATGGTGTTGATACTTGGATTCGGTTTACAGGTGTTCTCAATCTAAAGATAACATCATAAAAAGTTTAACATTTTTTGTTTGCAAATTTACCATGCTAGTCGTAGCAGCTGTTTTTCGTCCTTTTTGGACGTGTTTTAAATTTCACCAATATAAGCAGAACCTATCAGAATAATATATGTGTGCATTTTGCATACCTTTGTCCCATACTGTTATCATTACATGTAGTTAAATACATTTTGAAAATCGGAATCTACGATGGTTAAGATGGTACCTGACAATAAGATAGCAATATAGGAAACCAAAAGATATACAATTAGTCTTTGATGTTTAGAAAGACACTTACATCATTTATCAAGTCGTTTATTATCCTAAGTTTTCAAAAGTACCATAGGTTTAGAAAATAAACATGACATTCCGAAAAAACAGACATAGAACACAAAGCAACAACTTTAAATAGTCAACTAAGCCGCTTATCAAATAAATGTGAAACCTTACATCTCAATGTTACATACTGCTGTATGCATTCGTGTGACCCAAAATTTGTAGTTTGTAATTCTATTTTGCTGTTTGTATGTACTATTCTTATTTAATTTTAGGTGTTCCGTTGTTATTTTGTATTCAACATGTCGAAATGAACTATTGTATTATTTATTTATAGGATTTTCTGTCCTGATTTTTGTACTGTATTCCTGTCATGTAATGTTGACATTTTAGCTTATTTTTATCATTGCAATTAAGCGAGAGGTTTGGATAGCCGTGAAACCAGGTTCAACCCACTATTTTTACTTAAAATGTCCTGCACCAAGTCCGGAAGGTTGACAGTTGTTATCAAGTGGTTCGTTTCTATATATGTTTCTTTTGCATTTGTTTTTGTGGTATTTCAGAATTTCTTTTGTTCTGTTGTTTTTCTCTTATAGTTTATGTGTTTCCCTAGGTTTTGGTTTGTTACCCAGATTTGTTTTCTCTCAATCGATTATTGACTTTCGAATAGGGTATACTACTGTTGCCTTTTTTTTCACATTCACTAATTATGTGTTTATAGATACCTCTTTTCCTCCTCTGATAGTAGTATCTTCATGGCTTCGATTTCTGCTTTAAGCGGAATGTATGATTCCTTGGATACATTCAATTCTTGCAGTTTTGCAAACACAGCATTTTGCATGTCTTGTAATCTTTTCTCCATTTCACGAAGCTGGGCAGCTGCCATCAACCTTTCTTGTGCAATAAGATCTCCCAACGATTGTTTTTCTTGTGATAAAGAGCTTACCTACAATAATCCATGTAATGTAATGGAGTAAATAATCTCCAAGTGATTTTCTTTTTTTAATGGTAAAAGAAAATATTTTTTATCGTCATTTATAATCTTAAAGATACAGTAAAAATACTTTACATTGGACAATCCTAATATTTGTGTATGGTTGTTTTAATCTTGAATCCGAAAATGTTGGTTAAAATTTTAACGGAATTGTGTTGTTTGATTGCATTATAAGTACAGCAGTATTACTGACGGCAAAAGTAAGTTGCCGAAGGCCATACGGTGACTTATTATTGCTATCATCTTCGTCATCTTGGACTCTGGGGGAGAGTTGACTCATTGGCGATCATTCCACTCCTGTTTAATTTCACAATTGTTAAAATTGTACAAGTGTCTATAAGTCCGTTTGACTTCTATAAATCTTCAAAAAATAATTCTTAAAAATTCATTTTTAAAGATAAATATTTGTTTTCTTCATGTATGTTAATGTATGATATATACGAACTCTGACTATGAATATCATAATTTTAAACCTATAATCAAAAAAGTTACTCATAAGGTCTCTATGTTACTTCAATTTATTTTAATATAAAATACTCAATGGAGTACCATGTGACTTTACTCATTTAAATAACTCTGGTCATGTGTGCATGCTTTTGTATTTCTCATTGAATACAGAAAGCTCAGTAATCACATGACCAGAGTTATTTAAATGAGTAAAGTCACATGGTACAATGAAACATGTTTAGAGCACATGTCTAATGTTTTTGTTTTGAATGGAAGGCTGTTACACTACTCATACGTACTCCATTGAGTATTTTATATTAAAATAAATTAGAGTAACATAGAGACCTAATGAGTAACTTTTTTGATTATAGGTTTAAAATTATGATATGCATAGTCAGAGTTCGTATATATCATACATTAACATACATGAAGAAAAAAAATATTTATCTTTAAAAAATGAAATTTTAAGAATTATTTTTTGAAGATTTATAGAAGTCAAACGGACTATAATGGGATACCAGCAAGATTGGTTGAAAATTGAATCGTGCAAATCAGAACTCTTTCAGCATAAGTGATAGTCATATCAAATATGCAACTAAATCTGAATATTGCAAGATTGAAATTTTCAGTATCCAGTTATACAGGTCGGGACCACTACCTTATATGGAAATGCATAAATTAGCATACTTATGTTCTCGCACATGCAATTGTTTATTTACATGTGACGCAATTTATTTTTACCTAGGTTTTTGGCCAATCCAGTAAATGAGTCACAATACATGATGGACTACTACGTGTTTACAATCAACCAAGAACACGTGTTATTTACTGAAATACAACACATTTTTTCGTGCAAAGCGGGATTCACAATTTCGCTTAGTTTTTCATTTTGTTTATCCTCATTTATAGTTCGTGATATAAAGTATTACTTCCATGCTCAGATTAGCGAAGAGGTGTTTCTATGCGAAGAAAAAAGGGTTTGAATTACCCGATATATAGCCATTAACATTTTTTGATGATGGCACAGAGATTTCATGTATTTGTCCACCAGAAGCAACGAAACAACAGCGAAAAATCACAATTACCCATGAGACAAACTTACTGGTGTAAAGTAAGCCGTCGATAACAGCCGGTGCTGATATTCAAGAGTACCGCAATGTTCGTTTAGATAATTAAAGGCAAATGTGGGATCCTTGATATGTGTTCGTAAAAAAGGTGAAGAAATATTTACATACATGGCAGTGTTAACAAAATCTATAAGTATTTTTGTTGGTCACATTTCAGTATATGGGACTTCCAAACTGTTCCCTTTGTTTTGAAGGTTGTGAAGTCAGCAACTGTAGTTTCAGTTTGTTCGTTTTTTTAACGGGCTCGGACATTTGCCAAACTGAATAAAATCCTTACAGCTGATTTCTTAAACCTGCAAAGTAAAACTTTGGTTGGCTTGCTTGCTTTGTTTGTATAGTTGCTTATTCAAGCTTTGAAAATAAGATTGACATCTTTAAACAATATATATATATATATAGGCATAGTTCAACTTGTATATTTTATATTTTGTACAATATACAAACAAAGCAAGCAAGCTTACCAAAGTTTTGCTCCACATGCATTAGGAAATCAGCTGTAATGATTTTATCCATATCTATGTGCGACAAGGTGGAAAATTTGATATGTTTTGTGAAAATTGCATGCAGCGTTGGATCTATAATAAAAAAGAAGATGTGGTATGATTGCCAATGAGACAGCTGTCCCCAAGAGACCAAAATGACACAGAAATTAACATTTATAGATCACCGTACGGCCTTCACCAATGAGCAAAGCCCATACAACATAGACAGCTATAAAAGGCCCCGATATAACAATGTAAAACAATTCAAACGAGAAAACTAACGGCCTTAATTATATAAAAAAAAAAAATGAACGAAAAACAAATATGTAACACATAAACAAACGACAACCACTGAAATACAGGCTCCTATACAATATATATTTTTTTTGATGGGATTGATTTCTTGTCCTTTTATATATCTAATTGGGTCGGGGTTTTTTTTTTGATTGTTTGTAATTTTTGGGTCATTAATAGCTTACTTTTTAGCATTAGACCTATGACTGCTTACTTTACTTAATTATGTCTTTGTTGGAAAGATGTCTCATTTGGCACTCATACTTCATCTTCTTATTTCTCTATACAAAGCACGTTTTAGAAAAAAAATAATAGGCAATATGGCACCCACTATGATCCAGAGACTTTTAATATTGGAGATATTTGACATAGGTCAACAGGACAGCAGCCGAACGATAAAAAACTCTGAGGTATATTTTGTGATAAAATTAGCAACAAACGGATATTATCGATGGATGAAACTATAAAAAATATATTGAGCTATATACCGTACCCGCTCAGTGGCGGATCCAGGGGGCGGGGGTTCCGGGGGATGGACCCTCTTTTTTTGGACGATCAGTGCATTTGGATGGGGACATGTAGTTGGAACCCCTCCCCTTTTGTCCAGGGTTAGGACCCCCCTTTTTATAATTGCTGTACCTGCCCTTTCATAACACTTATTTTTAGCATACTGAATATTATGATGTTCTTACTATTAGTTCAGGTCCTTATAAAAAAAAACCACACATTCAGTACAGAAAGAAGTGTTTCAATGAAAGTTTCGTGTTTTTCTAGGCAGAAATGATTTTGCAATAACATTATACAGGTTTAAAAGGGCTCAAATGATTTTCTTACTGGACAGTGGTCACTTCATTTGATATTTCACTGTGTCATGTCGTGAAATTAATGCTGGTTCAATTCATAACAATGCACAAAACCGGTTCAACTACTTTTGCAAGGCGAAAAAGAAAGTCGAATCGTGAAGCCAATAAACAATATTTTTTTAAACTGAGCATGCAAATTGAAGATTACGTTATATATTTTACATTAAATATATTTGCAGAATAAAAACTTTGGTAATGAGAGTCCCAGACAATATATTAATTGACTGTTTTCCCACTAATTCCACGTGTTTTAAGTAGTAGTTTACTCGTAGTAGCCCACAATGCATTGTAGTTCATTGAGTCGATTGGTCAGTTTTTCAAGGCCATATTGGCCTTGTGTTTTGGAAATTACTATGCAAATATATTCTGACGTCAGAAAATCTAGAGTTCTCGACCTGTTATAGGAATTACATTCACAATGATTTCAACATCACATTTAATAAGAAAATATTTACCTGTCCTTCAAGATTAGCAATTTTGGCTTTTAAATCACCGAAACTTCCGAAAATTCCAGCCTTCTCTTTTTCTAGTCTCGCTAAAGCAGCGGAGTCACTCTCCATTTTTACTCTTAATGTAGAGATCTGAAAAGATAAAATAATAATTATGAAATCAATTAAAAGATATGGATTAGCGTTTATAAAAAGAACCAGTATAGGATATAAAGAACATGAATGTGTCCATAGTACACGGATGCCCCACTTGCAATATCATTTTCCATGTTCAGTGGACCGTGAAATTGGGGTCAAAACTTTAATTTAGAATTAAAATTAGAAAGATCATATCATGGGGATCATGTGTACTAAGTTTCAAGTTGATGTGACTTCAACTTCATCAAAAACTACCTTGACCAAAAACTTTAACCAAAACTTTAACCTGAACTTCGCACTATCATTTTCTTTGTTCAGTGGACCGTGAATTGGGGTCAAAACTTTAATTTGGAATTAAAATTAGAAAGATCATATCATAGGGAACATGTGTACTAAGTTTCAAGTTGATTGGACTTCAACTTCATCAAAAACTACCTTGACCAAAAACTTTAACCAAAACTTTAACCTGAACTTCGCACTATCATTTTCTTTGTTCAGTGGACCGTGAAAATGGGGTCAAAACTTTAATTTGGAATTAAAATTAGAAAGATCATATCATAGGGAACATGTGTACTAAGTTTCAAGTTGATTGGACTTCAACTTCATCAAAAACTACCTTGATAAAAAAAAGCGGGACGAACGGACGGACGGACGAACGAACGAACACACAGACCAGAAAACATAATGTCCCTCTACTATCGTAGGTGGTATTATCGTAGGTGGTACTATCGTAGGTGGGGCATAAAAATTATATCGAAATGCACTTTGAATAAAGAACTATCCCATTTGTCACTGCTGGTGGAGATTTATTTCCCCGAGGATATCACCAGCCCAGTAGTCAGCACTTCTGTGTTGACTTGAGTTATCATTGATATGTACATAATAATAAATTAACTGTGAATTTTTGAAATACTAAGGCTCTTCTTCCTCAGGAATAGATTAACTTAGTTGTATTTTGGCAAAACTTTTGGGAATTTTTGGTCCTCAATGCTCTTCAACTTCTTTATTTATTTGGCCTTTTAAACATTTTTTGATTCGAGCGTCACTGATGAGTCTTTTGTAGACGAAACGCGCGTCTGGCGTAAGTGTACACGTAAGAGTCCTGGTATCTATGATGAGTTTATTTACAAATTTTAAATATACATTTGTAAATATAATTAAATGGCAATTTCTTTTATTTGTTACATTGAAAAGTCTTATAATATGTATATTACGCTGTCATTGTGTTTCCTTTCAGTCTCAGCCTGGTGCTTTCTCATATCTTCCTCTGCTGCTAGCCTCACTTGTCTCAGTA
The DNA here is from genome assembly GCF_963676685.1 of Mytilus edulis. Taxonomy (NCBI): domain Eukaryota; kingdom Metazoa; phylum Mollusca; class Bivalvia; order Mytilida; family Mytilidae; genus Mytilus; species Mytilus edulis. Next base: position 77,174,878 of record NC_092346.1, on the reverse strand, counting down.
ACTGTGGTATATCTGTGTCCGATTTGTTCTGCTCTCGGATTTTAGACTCCAGACTCACTATAGTAGTGGTTGATGTGTCTAAGCGTTGTTTTAAATCACTCAACTGCTGTCTTAGAATGTTGTTGTCAAATTCGGCTTTCTTGGCATAGGCAGCAAATTTTTCCTCAATATCTTTTCTAATTTGCTGCTCTTTCTCCCATCTTATACGTTTAAATAAAATGAGAAAAAAAAGTTAATGTGATCGTAAGACAATAGAGCTATTGATTTCAATTTCATAGGACAAAACTGAACAGACTGCCTTATGTTGTTTAATCTTAGTTCTTGATTGCGATATTCTTCATATGTTTTTTTTTTTAAACAAACATGATATGTCTTCTTAGTCAAAGACTTTAGATTCTTTAGTTTTCTTGACTTTATTTCCTTTTTACATATCTTACACAAAAAAACAAGTCTTATTTTGTTAGAGTTTAATCTGTAAACTAGTGAACCCAGTAAAACCAGTGTAACATGGCGTATTATTTTGAATTAAGCCATTTTGCTCGCATATTTACCTGGCACTACAGTAAAATGGATTTATTGTTTACCTTCCTTTGAAGTCTTCTCTTTCTCTGGAGAAATCTGCTACTTGTTTTCTTAGCGTTGGACTCTCGTCGACAGGTTTAGGAGCTGACTTTATTTTTGTTAGTTCTTGCTCAAGACAACTTATCTTCAACTGATAGTTATTGATGTTATTGACTAGTTCATTGTTCTTGCTTATTTCTTGTGTCAGCCTTTATATAAAAAAAAACCGTTAATAAATTATAACAAATAAACACAAATGATTTAGTTATAATGAAATCAGACATTTAAAAACATGTATTACTTAATCTTACCGTGTCATGTCGCAGCTTGAATTTAAGAGCAATACCAAATTTTGATTTTCTTAGTAGGTAGTTGATTAATGGTTTTATCTAAATGAAGATTTATTCATCCCATACGGTAACTGACAAATTCTTTTAATGTTTCTTTGATTCTAACAATAGTGTAAAGATGATATTCTATTTCTGAGAATTTTCCAACTCTCCTGACTATCAAAAAATCGAAAAACCTTACCTATATTATAACTTTCTGTTGTAACTATTTTGTTAATAAAAAAAATTACCTGTTTTCCAAATCTTTTATAGCTTGTAAATAGCTTCCATTTTGTTGTTGATATTTGTTCTTTTCAGAAACAGTGTCTTGAAGCTGTCGTCTATAAAAAATCAAAAGTGATAAGTAGTTATTATAATTCCACGATACTATCTGAACTATTCTAATTTTAATGACAAATAAGGTATAAACATGGTATGCCGATTGTATGAGTATGTGTCAATAATGTATAATTATGTATGAGTGCCAATGAGACAACTCTCATTCATTTAGTCCGTCAAATTTTAAGCAGGTCATGGAACATGATATGTATAATATGTATTTTGGAAATTAGACAGGAGTCAACTGCGGAGATTAACTTTTTTTGTCTGTGTGTAAATTTTACATACGTCTCATTCGTAATCTTGTACTTTCATATTGAAAGGAATTTTTTTGTTTCGTAATTTGTAAAAGAATATGTGTAATATTTTCAAGAATAGTTTACCTTATATTGTTGAGTTCAGATTCATACATTGCTTTCAGTTTTCCCAATTCATCTTCCAGTATTTTAATAGACTGTATGAAAGCAGCTGAATCTGTTTGTCCATTTTTTTCTCCAAGCTGTCTTACTCTTGTGATGTATTCAGATAATCTATTATTCAGTCTCAGTAATTCATCCTTGTCGGACAATCGACCGAATGAAGATTGTGGTCTGTAGTTGGTTGTTGGTGTTCCAGGGCTGTACTGTAAACCTTGTAGTCCCTGAGTTGCTGACCGGTCGAGTCCATGAGATGCTGGCCTTTCCAGTCCAAGCGTTGCTGACCGTTCCAATGATTTCGATATGTCACTGACGCTTATTTTGCTCTGCTTATGACCTGGGTTTAAGCTTTTTGACATAGAATTGCTTTTTCCTAAAGATTTTCCTGGATAGCCATAGTATGTTCTGTATGTCGTGTTGAAAGAACTTAGAAAAGATAATATAGAATTACAACAGCCGCATACAAAATACTTCTATAACAAATGATTTTCTTTTACTTAGTAAATAGAAATTTCAGAATAAAAAATCTAGTTTGCTCATTATTCAACAACCTACTTGTCTTGAGTGTTGTACAACTAATCGATTTTAAAAAAAACCCTGGCCATAAAAAATCAAATAAACGAACTTAGAAACAATAACTATATCAAACTATATTGAAAAACAATTTTCTCTTTCAACGCATAGAAAAAATCGTTTTAGTTATCTTGTGAAATTAATAATAGGTTTGCGAGACATATATTGATAGGAATTCAATGGTTGTACTTTTAATCATAAATGTTTTAACTATCATATTTTTTTTTAAAACTTGACAGATTTTTTTTTTGTATAAGGTGGATTTTACCATGAGTTCATTTCGAAGAAGAAATCAGACACTCTTAGCACTCCGGGTATCATTAACAACTTCGAATTGAGTTGTGATATAAGACCAATAGTGTTGTAGTCTCGCGGATTGTACTTGGTCACTCATATATTGTTTAAAAGGTAAAATTCAATATTTGCTGAGAAAAAAAAATCATTTTAGATTAAGAAACTTATATCCCTAATGCAAATATCTAATTCCTTGTTCTGATTTGGCTATCATTGATGTCCTTTTTCTTTTGGCCATCTTTTGCAACGTTTTAACTAGGTTTCGGACTTTCAATTGAAATTTTTCAGCTTCGAGAGGTATAAATTGTCGAAATGCATGTACAAATGGTATCATTTATGATATAACAGCTCTGAGAAATCTGAATACCATTCTCTCTGAAATTGTCGGTTTATTGTTGTATGGTTAAAAGTTTTTTTTTACAATTGAAAGTGACGTCTATTTCATCAGGTTGGTACTTTGAGATTACTTTCAGTACCTGTGATTATTCTTTGTTACGGTATTATTCAGTTCTGTTTTATCTGTATATCTTTGGTGTCTGATATATCGTATACGTTTCATTTTAGTATATAAAAATGTTTTTCTGTTACAAATCATGATGTATTGTTTTATGTGTACATGTCATGCTGCCTGCCCATCAAGGGCCCTTGATTGGAATAATAAATATTCTTATTCTTATTCTTATTATACTGTGGTTCATTTGTATTTGACTGTTCCAAGTCGGGGTCAACGTAAGTAGAGGGTTCATTCCCTTTTGACGTTGGGAATCAAGTGGTATAGATTCCAATATCTGTGTGTACTGTTAGGTAAGTTATTTCTTTCACAAATGTTAATTCTTATTTTCTTATTGTCGGTTTATGATTTTTGTAATTGGCGAGCTTTCACATACCGGTATCTGGCATATTGATATTTACGATTTTAATCTTCAATCATAAGTTTTATAATGAAGGATATTAAAAAAAAATAAGTAAGGACTGAAATTGGTAAAATATTATTAATAAATTCTAACACTTTTGTACAATATATATACAGGTATATATACTTAAAGATATAAGATCTGATGTTAAAATGAATGTATTTTTTTTAATTTAAAGCAAGGCCGGACGCTGACCTTTAATTGTTTAAATCTTCGTCATATGAACCCTGTTGAATAGTTGTTTCAATAGCATTCATACAATGTTCCATTATGTTTATACTTTTATACACTACTAAAGAAAAATCCAAATCACACAAATGCGAAAGAAATGAGTATGGGATGAATGAGCGTGAGGATAGAACTCTGTAAAATCCTGTATGACTATATTATATTGATTTTACTGCTGGATTTGGTAGTTCAAAAATGTTCCGGTTCTCTTTTTTTTCTTCGATTTTGAATAAATGCTGAACGTTACATATTTAATTTAGTAATAAATTATGGTTATATACTGGTTATTATTAACAGATATCTTCAAACTTGCTCACCAAAAACAGAACAGCAACTCGTTTCACTAAAAACCCTAAGTTAGAAAAAATATTCGTATTTATCATGAAAATTTCAATATAATTTCCGATCAATTTTTGACGAACACTTTAGTGTGAAAAGAGCCCCATGTCACCGGCAACCGCAATAAAAAAAAACGTAATCAATACATTTTCATGATAAAATGGTAAAAAGAAAAATTACATAAGTGCTGAACTGCGAGGAAAATTCAAACGGAAAGTCAAATGGCAAAATCAAAAGCTCTCAAACACATAAAACAAAAAGACAACAACTGTCATATTTCTGACTTGGTACATGCATGTTTTAAAGTAAAAAATGGTGGAATAAACCTAGTTTTATGAGTAAACCTAGTTTTATAGCTAGCTAAACCTCTCACTTGTATGACAGTCGCATTAATTTTCAATAAATGTACATTTGATTGGTTAATACAATGGTTGCCAGACATTCCTTAGTCCAATGTTAAACGATTTCCTCGTTTACTTTATGACTATGTATGTAATGGTTTTCTTTATGATAATTTGGTTTTTTTTTAAACTGTCAATCCCAGTTTTTAACATATATATGTGCTATGTATTGCCACTGTATTTAAAGGCTCTCCGTGTGCTTATATCTTTTTCCGTTAAATTCACAAAAGAACCAGATATAATTATATATGCCTCACATTATGTTACTGACAAAACGTACACGACATAGTTTTATCGACAAATATATGATTATCTATAGTTATTTTAAAAGATTCAAAACAACATTTCCTAAAAAAAAATATTCCCTGTGGTCGAGTAGATTTCGTTTCCCCGGTGTATAAAAATCTTACCTTGGTTGGTACATGCCGTAATTCATTTTTCCTGGGAAATGGATGTCAGTTTACACTAGCAACATCCGTGTATTGATGATATTACAATGTTTGTGCATGGATAGTTTGTATCTATGGTTTCCATACGTAAATAAAAATAAACTTTAAATTTGCATATTTATTTGATTTTTCCGTTCGGGGTTTCTGATATAAATATGATGCACAACCAGTCAGTTGTTACGAACTCATCGGTTTGTTTGTTGATAGGCGTTTCTGTGTACTTTAGATTTATCTTATAAACATACTCTTCCGTTAATGGTTAAGTTTAAATTCTACTAATACCCAAGTATAAAAAGCAATATATTTTGAAAAATATAATATCGATGATTTCATGAGGCATAAAATAAGCTCAGTTTGATCTGATGTTTCTTCCATGGCAGAATAATGTGATAATTCTACTAATAATCGATTTCTTCGACATTTTTCTTAAGTGACAATGATTGAACAGTCTGCCGTCAATTGTTCTAACCATAGGTATTTTTCTTGATGTTACATGTTTTTGTTTAAGTTTTCAGCAATTCTAAGAAGGACAAGAATACAAAAATTCTCATAGAACAATAACACAATGGCGGGATGTATAAGTACAGAGCCAAGTCAAATGGATACCACCGAAACAGACTAAAAAGTAAAAGACAAATAAAAGAATACTATAACACGTCACTACAAAGAATCCATACTTTCTATAAAAAATGATAGATGAATGTGACAAAAATCGGGATCCAGTAGCCTGAACTGTGTAACCTTGCATCACAGACACTATAAATTCAAACAAACACACAAACTACTATAACAAGAACGCCAACAAACATAATGTGCAGTCGAAGTAGAGGCAAGAAATGAAAACAAAAATGTTCACAATTTGTATATTGCTGCTCAAGTGAGAAAAATTTATAATATCCAAATTGAAATCGTCTGCGGCTTGTCATATATTAGCCGCTTTACATTTATACCAGTATTTGTTACAGATGATGGTTGATTATGATTACCCTAGGATACCATCCAATCAGTAGCATTTGTTTTGGGCTGAATTAATTTGATAGGAACATTTCTACTGAATAGAAATTATAGAATTGTTTTCGATAGCTATGATTTCAACTTTCTTTAGAAAACATAAGTCTAGACGGTTTTGGTTCTGTGTTTCGATCATGTTGGTTTACATTACACTGTATCTGAAGCTTTTTAATTTTTTGGCTTATTGATCTCTAATATCCACGATGAACGTTATACTCGAAACATTTGACGTGTACACTGAATCGATGCCATACGTTTATATAACCATCAATTTGGGTTATTAATAATGGTGAATCTTTAGATGACGACTTTCGTGTATTTGTGTTATAGAGGTGAAGATTTTTTTTTTTTAAAATCTCCAAAAAACCTCCTTTTTATGATACCCTAAGAATGATTGTGAACAAAGTTATTTTGATCAGTAATTTTAACTAGAGGCTATAAGGATAGTATCGTAAAATTTGATATACGTTTGTATAGCTAATATCAATTTGAAAGCAACCCAATTGGTCATTATACTGATTAAAGAATGCACATCACGTTGTCTGATCATATAACTGTTTGTAGTGCAATACCAAATGTTTACAAGTTATTGAGATACGCCAATAGCATCCAATCAAAAATATTTCTTCCAATGTAGTTTGAATGTAATAGGCCTTCTTTCTATACTTACATAATACATAAACCGACTAATTAATAATTATAGTATTTTAAAGAAGCACTAGCCACTAAGCAAGTGGTATTATATAAGATTGACAGTCATACCACCATTAGCGATGTAAGTTTTAATGGCATAAAGTGAACACAGAATGAAAGAATACCAATTATTTTCTAAAGCAGTACATTTATATCATCTAATCATAAGATAAATCAATTCATATAGTTGGACGGATTACAATAATTTATGTCATATTTACTACTTTTATATAACTGTTTTTTGAATTCAAAAGAAAATATAATTCTGTTAAGAAGCAGCTGTACGTTGCAATGCAGGAAGTCATGTATTAATTAACATCTATACAATTAGTTTGGTGCTGTGAAGTTTCACTCGATTGCTCATTGTTTGATATGCACTCTTCTTAATCTGTGAAAAGAACAAAAATCATGTGCAAAATGAATTTGAATGCATTAACTATTGGTGTGTGGATTAAGGTTTAGCATTCGTATTCGATGACTGTTAAATTTTAAAGAACATTTGATCTTCTATACAGACAAGATACCATAAAATAAAAGTAGCAATGTGTGATCATGTGTTTCTGTGCTAGACTTGTGGATGACTTGACACTATAGTCATTCTGTATGACCTTTTATAGTTTGCTGTTCGGTGTGAGCCAAGGCTCCGTGTTGAAGACCGTACTTTGACATATAATGTTTATTCTTTCACAAATTGTGACTTGGATGGAGAGTTATCTCATTCGCACTCATACCACATCTTCTTATATAAGACATGTGGATCCACACGTATCACTTGGTTCATAAAAAATGTCATTGTTTCGACATCACAGTAAAAAAAATCGAATTTATGAATTCGTCGGTTACTTACTTTCTATTTCAATGTTTGGTGTTCCTGTTGTTCCTTTAATTTCCTCTTAAAGTTGATATGTTTCCCTTGATTTTGGTTTGTAACCCGGATTTGTTTTCTCTCAATCGATTTATGACTTTTTAACACCCGTATACTACTGTTGCCTTTATTTATATACATTATTTGTGTAGTAGAATAAAGAACACTTCGAATATGTCTTGTAATAAGAACAAAACAACTTACATCTATATTTGTTGTGATAACGTCTGCAGTACCCAGGTCTGTAGGATGCTTGGTGATAGGAATTTTTATGTCCACCGGTTCCTACATAAGTACGTGTAACTGCAGGGATGCTGTAGCTAGACGCTTGTGCACGTGACACTGCAGGGGTGTAACTAATCGTTTGTGAACGTGTCATTCCAGGGTTGTAGCTAGCCACTTTTGTACTCGTCATTGCAGGGGCGTAACTAGCCACATGTGTTCGTGTCATTGCAGGGCTGTAACTAACCACATTTGATACAGTGCTTTCGTAATTTATTGGTGCACTTAGTCTGAAACGGAAAAATAATGTGAAATGAGAATACAGCATAAAAACGAGGCGGTAGATGCCAAAGGGACAATATAAATTAATGTTTCGAAAAAAACACTGACAATATTGACAACGCCACGGTATAAAACGACAAAAAGACAAACAACAGTACAAAAAAATAGTTATAAAATAGATATTAAAGAGACACAATAGAGTTTTTGATCTATTTACAAATGTAAATTCTGACTAATTAGATTTATATCGCATTTATGCTAGTAACATACACGGCATATTCCTTGTAATGAGCCCGTTCTAACCCTTTCAAAAGAGAAACACACCAAAACAGAACATTTCGTTTCCGTAAATACTTTCTTCGATGTACTTATTGTGTAATTTACATGCATGGTTTTATTTTGAGATGGTTCCAGTTGTCTCTTATTATCTATTTCATGTTTGTACATTATACCTTCTTTCTTCTTCTGCCAATAACATTTTCATAGCTTCAATTTCAGCTTTAAGTGGTATATACGAATCCTTTGACACCTTTGCTTCTTCTAGCTTAACAAACAGAACATGTTGAATCTCTTTAAATCTTTTCTCCATCTCTTGAATTTGTCCAAATGCCCTTGACCGTTCTTGTGCCAATAAAGCTTCTAATGACTGTTTTTGTTGTGCCATTGCGCCTACCTAAAATAAATTAGATTCCTTTATCAGAATTGCGTTATTTGCGCACTGATTTCATATATTATCGATCCGTTGGGGTTTTATGTGCTGACTGGAATTTTTTGAAAAGATTATGAAAATTAGAGAGAGAGGGAAAAAATGTAGGAAGAGGTTTTATGTTTATTGATATTAATTCTGATAATCTAGCTATCTGATTGTATTTATGACTTCCCTGATAGAGACACAAGGTTGGTTTGTTTACTAACTATATAGTTGGAAGGAATTCAGATTAAACATATGAACATCGGGACAAACATGACAACGCGATCGGGACAAACATAACAACATCGATCGGGACAAATATAATTGCATCGGTGTGTTTTTTTTTCTAACTAGTAGGAAAACAGATTTGATTAAACATAGTATAAGTATAAGATAGAGCATTTTGTTGGTTCTATGTTTTACAAGATGAACTCAGGACAAACGAGTCTGACGCAGAAATTGTAATAGTATATACAAGACAAATACCAAAAAAAGATGTATCAAACTTACAACTGTTCTGTGTTTGAAACAATAAATAAGATATCTTTTCAGCAATAATTCTTAACCTATAGATTGACTCTTATCGTATGTATATCTTACTTGTGATTCTAAGGCAGCAATCTTAGCCTTAAAATCTCCGACACTGCCCATAGCATAAGACTTTTCTTTCTCCAATCGCCCTATAGTGTCAGCGTCGTTCTCCATCTGGGATTTCAATACAGAAATCTGAAGAAAAAAAATCTCGTATCATGATATTGAAAGTTGTAATATATTGTATCTTGATTGAATTTTTCACAAACATGTGTTTTTATTACCTACCTTTCCGATGCTTATTGTAGATTTTGGTGAAGAGGAGATTTGACAAATATTTGTCGAAGGGTACATTATTAATTGAATGTGTAAACAAACTTACGCTTTTACCATATCTGGATTCAATATCAGACTGATGTTTCTTCAACTCGTCTTCCGCCGCATGTCTTACTTGTCTGAGGATGTCTGGGATATTTGTATCCGTCTTACTCAGTTGTCGTATACGTGTCTCCAGTGACAGAATATTGGCTGTTGTAGCCTCTAATCGTTGTTTCAGATCAGCAACATGCTGTCTAAGGACATTGTTGTCAAACTCGTATTTTTTTGTTGACGCAGCAAATGCTTCCTCTACGTCTTTTCTAGTCTGTAGTTCTCTTTCCCATCTAAAATGAAAATTGTCTTTGCAATGTCAATTAGCATCTGATGCATTTAAAAACATGTTTTGCCCTTAGATTATAAGGTAACGAAGTTTCTTTGTTACACCAAATGAACATTTTGAAAATGGTTTATTCCATTATTGGTGCTCGATCATTTAAACTCCGAAGTAGTTTACATGAAAGATAAATAATGAGACAAAAGGTTAACTAAAAGTAACTTAGAGGCGGTCGAATATTAAAATGAATTAAATTTTAAAAAACAAGACCTTAAAAAATGGACAAATAATTGTTACACAAGTTTTCTTTTCAACATTGTCGAATTGTCCGCCGGTTGACCCGGAAATATCATTGACCTATCGAACACCGCTCTTACAAAAACATGACTTTTCAACGTGAAAGTGTAACGTTTAGCAGTCAGGAAAAGAAATAAACAAGCAAATAGCAATCATAGGTAACACAAGCAGCAACTAGAATACGGAAGACCATTTTGCTAACTCAGCTAAAACATGTCGTTTATTCAGGTAAAATGTATTCTAAGGCAAACGAAGAGGGCAACGTTAGAAAAGAAATCAAGATACAACTATGAATAAATAAAAAGATACCAGTACTATCTGCAAAAGTAGTGAGTTTATGTGCCATCTGTCTTTCTTCGTCTTATGATATGGTTTGTTTCCTCTAGCATTGTTCTACTGGTTTTGAAAAAAAAATACAAGTAATTTGACAATTTGTACCGATAGAAATACCGTAACTTAATTATTACCTTCCTTTGAAATCTTCCCTATCCCTCCTTAGATCTGCTATCTCTTTCCTAAGACTTGGGCCTTCATCCAGTGGCTGTGGTGCCGATCGTAGTTTAGCTATTTCTTGTTCTAGACAACTTATCGTCTGCTGGTAGCTAGTGACATTTCCAACAAGCTCCCGGTTCTTGTCAACTTCTAGTGCTAATCTGTTGCAGTAATACATTTATTTTGTTATTTCAATGGATTCTTTAACTTAATAAAACTATATCATATTCGTTAAAAAAAATCATATGTTTGTATAATTTATTCAACTCGAATGACAAAACAAATATGCATTTACTATTACTTATTAGTATGTTATTATATAGAAAACCTGTGGACCCTTTGAGAATTGTTAAACTGTTAATTGTTCTTAACGGTTAATAGAAGATGTCACTTTCCCTGCAGTGAGAATTGGGTTTGGCATCCTCATTCCGACCGAACATGGTTACGAATTTATACATTCCTCACACCCAAATGAATGCTCCTCTTTATCAAGGATTTTACTGCATGACAGAAGAAATCCAGGGATTACCATTTTTCTCTACCCTTTCCCCGAATTACAAGAGTTCATAAATTCATAAGGTTAAAAAATCTATTTTAGTTTGAATTATTTCCTTTTGTGTTAAGACCGAGAGAGAAAGGAACTGAAAATTGATGTAAGGCATTTTAACGGTTGGTGATTAAAAAAACATAGTTTTTTTTCTTTTTCATCAGTTGTATTACCTCTTTTCCAAATCCTTAGAGGTTTGAATAAAGCTTCCATACTGTTGTTCCAAACTGTGCTTATCTTGTACACTTCCTTGTAGTTGTCCTCTGTAATAGTAAGTACATTTAACTCATTCACTATTTGTTTTTAATAATGTTTTTTTTAAAACATGGTGATTACATTGATTCTTTCGTGAATCATGGAATTTATGTGGAAGTAATTTGCTTTTGCTGAGTACCTTTTTTAGAAATATTTCACTGAATTGTACCCAAATGATCGAAAGGTATATTCGTTCTGCTTTAATATCCGTTAAATTATAAATTACATGTATATGTATGACTTTAAAATATCTCAATTAAGAATATATAATATTTCAAAATAACTTCTTTCACAATGAAAGCCATACATCTTTTATCATGCTCATTGCATCAGTTGGTTTGAATTCAATTCTATTTCGATATAATTCGAGTGTCATAAATCGACAAATCTAGTATGTTAGAGCTTAACAATGTCACTTAGTAAGTGGGTGTTTTTCAGTCAAAGAAAACATAATAGTATCAGTAGTACAAGCTATAAATTGATTATGTATTTGACATCAAAGTTAGGTGTTTAAGTTCGTCAAGAAGCTATCTATATAAAGGGTATACATCCTTTTTCTACTCGCCTCCGATTTGCAGTTTTTATTTTACCCCTTTAGTAGCTTTGGTCTTTCTTATTAGATAATAGGAAAACAATGTTCTTAAGCTTAAAATTTTATGTTTAGATTCCATTGCAATATACGAAAAAATAAACAAAAAAAGGGGAATATGAACAACCTTTGGAAGTATTTTTTTCTTTTTTTTTTCTTATACCTACCTTAAGTTTGCGAGTTCGTATTCATATAAATCCTTCAGTTTTAAGACTTCGTCTTCCAATATTTTAGTTGATTTCAGGAATGCCGAGGAATCGATCTGTCCACGTTGTTCCCAAAGCTGTCTAACTTTGTTTATATATTCTGACAACCTATCATTTAGATGTTGTAGCTCTGCCTTGTCCTCTAACTTAATCGTTCTCTTTATTCCATAGTCATTACCTCCCCCTGACTTTGAGTAACTCAGGTTAGTTACTCCAGTATTAAAGTCATCCCCACCAGCGGAGCTGTACGACTCCCAAGCTTGTTGTGTGGACGGGTAATAGGATGGTGATCGAAATGTCGTTGTTCTAGGACTTATAAAGGCATTTGTAGTTGTCTTGTATTGGTAGGGTTGGTCATAGCTTTTGTACAAGTAATTACTTTTGTTGTTGGGTTTGTATGTGCAGCTTCTACATGCCTTATCATTATAGAAATTTTTGTAACTGGTATCATATCTGAAAAAAAATATGGAAGAGTTAAAAGAGTACCAATCAATGTAAAGTTGCTGTAATATTAAATAAATGTGCATTTTTTTAATACGCATGTATTCCTGAAAACGGTCCAATCTTGATTACTCAGTGCATAATGGATATATCATTTGTAGTTCTGTTTTGAAGAAAGGTCATACAAGATCCTTGAAACATGCGAATTTTTTATATTTGTTTCAAAATATGTTTCAATACTTATCGTATTGTTTTGTGCAAATAACAGAGCATATTTTTCTAGTTTTATTTGAATTCATTATAATAGGTTCAATCATATGGTATACAGTAAATCATCTGTTTTACCTATATATAAACAAATTTTTTGGGATAAAATCAGTCAGTCACATGGTTCACCCTTGTTCCACTTTCAATGCTGATATTCTTATCCTTGTAACAGCTGTACACGTCTAGATTATGCGTAACTCATCTATAGCTAAATGGTCAGTAAATTGTAGGTTAAAACCAAATCCAAAGTCAATTATTGACGTACAAGTCAATTATACATCAGGTATATTGTTTTGCTTACTTTGACAAATTTGGACCAAGTTCCGCTTATGTTAAGGATGTATTCTTCTGACGATTCAGTCTCGTTGAACTCCCGTTCTGGAATTATTTCCAAATATGTGATACAAGTGGAAAATATTAATGAAATTAAAAAATGTTATAATCAAACTTAACTCTGTGAAAAAAAATGGATATTTCCAATGAGTAGTTTTTGAGTAATAATTATTTCAAATTTTATTACCAATCAAGTCACTAGACAGTCTTTTTAGCCAGAATTTTGAGAAAATGGGTGAGGAATACAAAAAATGATTTTACTAGAAACATGTACATCCCACATCATAAATTTGACCCAAAAAATCATCAAAATATGATAAAACTTTCTTAAACCTATAGTTTTTTTAATTTAGATTTATTTAGATTGGTCCCCTCCATTTTTATTGAAAGTATGACAAAATTGTGGAATTGTGATTTTTTTCATGATAAAATTTAGCCCCAAAATAGGTTAAAATTGATGAAAAATGGGAAAATCATCAAAATTGTGTACTTTCCAAGGGCTGTAGCAAAAAAAAGAAGTGCACCACCATATGATTCCATCAATTATTTTTTTACAATCATATAAACCCAAAAAATCAGGTTTAGAAAAAAAAAAGTTTAATTCTAGAAATTGTTGGCTCTTCAGAGGTGTACATCCTTAAATACAACAAAAACAACTAAATATATCGCAAAACGCTCAGTGCTAAAATCCACCAAAGAACTTAACTAATACACATACAAAATAAATGCTCAGTGCTAAAATACACAAACAAACCTAAATATATGCCTTCACCAGAAATGGTAAGTATATTGTTTTTATCATGAAATTTACAACCATCACTTGAAACTTTAGTTGTTGAAATCTAAACCTTTGTCTCTAATATTTCAAAGAAATCGATATAGTTTAACGCAGACCGCCAAGAGGACCCAAAATGAACGGCAAGCAAAAGGACTTTACCACATTACCGCTTGCACAACATGGAAGTGGGGTAACAGGAGACTTCATTTGTACCAGTACAAATAAAGTTAAAAAATATTTGTGTTCCCGTTATATGTTTTAAACTAGTAGTTGGCTGATTGCAGGACAAATTAATTTCACTTCGTGGCATTGGTTGTTTTACCAAGTATATTAGACAGGCATATCTGTATCTAGTAAAGGACAAATTGGTATTTAGATAAAAAATATATCGAAATTGCATGATTACGGGACAAATAGAAAATTTCAGAGGGGAAAGTTTTTTTCAACGTATTATCTAGATTCATATTTAGACACATATGAAATGAGGACACCTTGAGAACTTCGCGTGTGTACAGCACAGCAACATTTCAACAGTGTGAAATAACTTTTCGTCAGGAATAAGAGAAAAAGATAATGAAAACTGTTATAAATCTGGTCTGTATGTTCTCATGTTGTATTGACATGCTTATTTACTAAGAAATGTTCTTATCACTTCAGCATATGAATCAAAGATAGGACTTTATGTATGTAGCTAAGTAATATCCATTAAAAGATATGGGTGTTTCAACATTTTCTATGGAGTAGTTTTATATCAAAAAGTAAACCACAAGAAGTTGAATAACATAAAAACAGAAGCTATTGAAATAACGTACCATGGACACAGTTGAGTAACATCATATGCACTATAAAGAATGAATATTGTAGCGATTTAAACTTAAATGGACTGTAAAATAAATATTTAATGCATTCAATTAAAGTCACTGTTGTATCCAAGTATGTTAAACCTGTGTAGGTGTGTAAGAGCGAAAGTTATTACTAAATTGTTTCGATGAATATTTGTAGGTAAAAATGTAATATTATTTTCCAGTTTTGTATGTCAAGATTAAAAATGAATTTGTTAAAAAGCAATAAATAACTTTAACATGCCACGGTGTTTTTTTTAAAGGTATATGCATGACCTCCATTACACCCTTGGTAAGGAAGTAGTCAGTAGTTACTTGAAAACAAAATAAAAAAAAGTCATAAATCAAATTAAATTTGGTGGCCAATTAATATTTGAACTAAGAAAGGCTCATTTGTTGGATTTTTTTTTCACTTACTAGTATATAATTATAATTGATTATGAATAAAATAAGATGTGGAATTATACAAAAAGATTAAAACTTAATGGTACACACCAGTAAACGAAATTTATATGCAAACAATTGTCTTAAACAATAGGTAGGATGTCAAGCTCCAAATCGCTAAAAGTTGAAATAGGCTGCGAATAAATTTACAAGACAGTCTTAAATTCTGTAGAAATGGTTGTGTTGCTGAACATTCCATTCCTAGTACAGACTAGTGCCTGCTGAGGTTTTTTTGTCATTCTGCATTGTTGACATGAACCATATATCAATTATTGATTCTGTCTATTTATTTATTATTTTAGACATTTCATATAATGTTGTTTTTGGTTTGTTTTTTTTGTTGTTTTGTTTTTTATTTAGTTTCTTTAGTGTGGTAGTCATTGTAGCCTGTGGTTGTAAGAGGGGGAGATTGTTAATGAAAGAGTTATTTGACACTAGCAAAGTATTTCACATGGTGACAATGATTAAAAAAACAATTCGGGTCTAAATCTCCACAGTCTAGGCCAGTAGTAAATCAATGGACAAACTATTGACAAACTGTCAAGGATATAGCATCTACATACATTTTTTAAGGAGAACACTTGAAGATATACACTAAGAAAATCCCTAATCAAGTTCCTGATTTGATACAGACCCTATATCGTTCAACTAGAAATAAGTACTTACACCTTTTTTTATATTAGTTAGAGGAAGAGCAAAGGGAATACAATGGAACCTACAAAACGCAAATTAAGAACTTTATTATTGACACGAAAAACGACAAAAACAAGTACGTGTTATACAGCTAAAAAAATATGAAAGCACAAGTTCCTATCAACAATTTACACGAAGTCTAGCTTGAATGAAAGATACTATAGGGTCCAACAATGTTTTCGCCAGGTTGATCTCGAGCATAGTGTAATTTGTCACTTTGTATATTTTTTGAAGTAAATGTCCTCAATGTGGTTGTGCATCCAAACAGATTTGTCCGTGTGTGCCTTCTACAAATGTACGTGTACAGCAAACCAAACGCCAGAGTAAGGGGACATGTATGGACTTGTGTTAAGGATTTATAGCCTACTCCCACCTTTATTTGGTATTAAGTTCGGAATTATTACACTGTTGATGCTTAAACGCACCTTGGCGACCGTTGGGTAGGTATCAGATTTTTAAAAGACAAGAACAAAGATTGTCCAGTAAGCCATTAATTTGTCAGCCCACTCACAGCGCAAGATAGGCAGGTGGTAATTCTCATTGAATCTAGCAACATTTTGAAACATAGACAACCTTTACCTGCTAAACAATATTCTTGCAGAACTCAAGCATGAATATCAAAAAACAATGATTCTCATCATTGATGCAACGTATCTTAAATCTTTTCAAGTTGGGACCTCGGACGGTGGCCGAGTGTTGAATTCGACTCCAATCTCCATTAACGAGGATTGTTAGTTTTCCTGTCGAATATTGGTGGTTCTCATCGGTCATTTCAGCTTCCTTACTCCTAATAACTGACCGCCACAAAAAGCCAATCGTGCCGAAAGTGGCGTTAAACACCCATCAATCAATCGTCTTTCCATACTGCTTGGTTTGATATGCATAAATACTGCATTAATATCTCAACTATGAGAGATAAATAGTAACCATTTGTTCTATCGTACTGGTATTTTACATTTACTCTAATTTTAAAAATACCATTCTATCAAAAGCTGGTTGTTGTGCTGTCCCTACTAAATATATTTTCACTGTTCACATAGAATGTTGTCTCAAAAAAAGATCGAGCAGTCGAAATACAGTAGCATCTTTGGTCTTGTATCATTTAATTCATTTGGTGTGCTCTAGAGATTCCATGGGTGCTTTTTTCATGTCAATAACTTGATTTCGAGCAGTTTTTCACAATTTTCTCAACAATTATCAAACAATCGAGACTCCTAAATTCGTAACAAATATTATTCTAAACACGAAACACGAAAAACATATGCAGCTTCAGCTCCTGAGTAAGTCATGTTATACTTTCTTACCTTGGATTTTGTTTTCTCCCAGAATTTGGATTCATCCATGGAAACATATTCGACAATCTTGGTCTTGCTTAGATTATATCTACCGAGTCCAGTCTACGAGCTAGAAGTTTACAAGAGTTTCACAATGCTGCGCCTCTTTAGGATGACGATTGTAACCAGGAGGCAGATCGTTAACATTTGAAATATGCATAAATAATTTTGCTGATCTGTATTCGTTCATTTATGTCCTTAAATACAGAGGACTTAGTATATACAATACTTGTGAATGTGTCAGTAGCCAAATATTCGGTTATTCACCTTTTGTTTAATCAAATTTGCACTCTCTGCTTCCCAATAGACCATGCATAGACACTAGATTCTTTTCGATTGAAAAAAAAGGTTCAGTTATTACAATCTATTATTTTAAAGTATTTTTCAAAAGAAAAAAATCAAGTACATTCAGTATAGAATTGTGAAATGTGTGCAGTAGGACTTCTGTATAAAAGACTTTTGTGAAAATAAGTATTTCTATTTCTTTATTTAACAAAATATAGGAAACAAAGTCTAATATGCATTGTGTCATACCTTGGTATTATATTGACTAATATATGGTATGGGTTTTGATCATAGTTGAAGGCAGTATGGTACCTGTAATTGTTTACATCTATATTTCTTCTTGGCAATCATGCCACATATTCGTATTTCGATTTTTCTTCTTTTACTCTCATACGTTAACTAGCTATTAATCAAATAACATTTTATTTTGTAAGTATAAAATTAAGAATGGAAATGGGAAATGTGTTAAAGAGACAACAACCCGACCAAAGTGCAGAAAACAACCGAAATAAATCTGATCTGACTGCTCTTGATTATGCATTCAATGGACTTCAATGTTCAAGAAATTTGTTTTGGTTTAATAGTACTGATGATCAAAAACACACCAAATTCGGTATGTTTATAAATTATACAAATGATAACATTCACTCGTAAAGCAAAATAATGGTCTATTCAGTTGCATATCTAAATAACATTGAAGACAGATAGATTTAATAACATTTTTTTTACTCTTGTGACATGCTCATTTTGTAACAGAAAATTTCATTGACACTATATCAGCGAGTCCTGCTTCCATGATTTGCCCGTCTGTCACTGGCCCTTGACCATCAGGTGTTCCTGTCAAAACAACATCGCCTTCCTCTAATGTTATATATTTACTGATGTAAGAAATTACTTCTGGGACAGAGAAAATCATGTCAGAGGTACTATCGTCCTGTTTCATAGCACCATCTACTTTTAACCATAATCTTACGTCTCGATAATTTGGAACTTTTTCTTTTTCAATAAAGTCGCTAACTGGACAGGAAGTGTCAAATCCTTTGCTAAGAAACCATGGTCGAGAATTAGCTTTGGCTTCGTTGTGGAAGTCTTTAGCGGTCATATCTAAAGCAAGAACAAATCCACCAATGTATTCATCGACATCAGAGACAGCAACGTTGGAACATTTCTGCTTAATGACAACTCCTAGTTCAACTTCATGGTACAATAAATTACAGCCTTCGGGAATCTGTAGGAAAAGAGAATAGTAATTCACCACCAAGTGCATTCATAAACATGTTAACATATAAAGATTTTTATTTGACAAGTATACATGTTACTTCCAACCACACCTAAAAAAAACCAAAATAGACATTCCAAAGATTGAAGTGTCCGCTTTTCCAAATGAACATAATTCAAAACCTAACGCTTAAGTTGAATGTTTCGAGCTGATTGTTTAAAACGTGTGACAATACGAAATAAAACTTTTAATAAATAATGCTTTCAGTCGAAACTAACTAAGTGATGTTCTCGAATTTACGTATAAAAATGACAATGATGCTTCACGTCGGACGATTTACATGTTACGAATCAAGTTCCCGCTTTTTCTATCCAACCATGTATACCGTATGATTATCATTTCATGCTAAAACCATCGTTGAAGCTGTTATTCAAATGCAGGGTGGGTAAGGTTGTCATGCAAGAGAACGTTCTGTGCTGGTGATTCGGTCCTGACGGGTGCTGGTGGATTTGTTTACATTGTATCAGAACGGCAATAAAACAACTGTTGTGTTGCTTCATTTTTTTCTGATACGTCATAAGTTCCATGCAAAGAATATTACAACAATTTTTTATTGCAAAAGTCGTGCAAGTTCGCAAAACGAAATTGTTCTGACGATGTGCTGGTGATTAGAAAAACGATCCTGATACTGTGCTGGTTGGGCCTGGTTCTGTGCCTTTATATTTAAGTTAAAAGTGGCAAATATTCAAGATCGTTGATGATTAACTGTAATTGACTAATTAGTTGTTATCCGTTTTCTTAAAATTGATATTGTTGTGAATCTGTTAACTGTTATTATGGAGGGAAAAAAAAATATTTTTTTATTTTACTGTTTTCTGTTTTCTCATTAAAGATGATTTATAATGCGGTTATAGGTTATCAATATTTTGAATTAACTGTAATCTTCTTTATTGATCTGTTAATGGAACCCATCTCGTCTCCTTTCAAGATAAGAAAATATGTTTACGATTTTCGGGATGACGATCCTTTTGCATGATCACCAAAAATACGGTGTAAAATATACAATACCTATATGAAAAAGATGATGTGGAATGTTTGTCAATGGACAAATTTCAATAAGAAACAACATCTTTTTTCATTCTAGTTGGTTTTTATCTGTCATAATTTAAAAGCAAGTCATGGTTGGTTTTTTTTTTATCCGGTCGAAATTTATTGGAGACAGTGTATTTATACAGGAAGAAACTAGAGGTACCAGTAGTTAAATTGTCTTACCTCGTAACTATATTTAACTGAAATAAACCAGTCAACCCTTTATTGTCGTTCTAAATGTCGCTTTACTTAACGCACCTTTTAAATTTGTTTTAAGGGCATTTACGGAAGCCGATAAGGGCCATTCAAAAAAAAAAATTATGTCGTAATTACGACATAGCATGTCGTAATTTCGACATGACATGTCGTTATTACGACATCGCTATGTCGTAATTTCGACATAATATGTCGTTATAACGACATCGCTATGTCGTAATTTCGACATAACATGTCGTTATAACGACATCGCTATGTCGTAACTTCGACATATCATGTCGTTATAACGACAAAGCTATGTCGTAATAAAGACATCGCTATATATAAAAGAATATGTATTATGATTGCCAAGAGACTAAATGACACAGAAATTAACAACTATAGGTCATCATAATGCCCCAAATAATTTGAAAAGCCCCACATAGTCAGCTATAAAAGAGGTAGGAAAGATACCAGAGGGAGAGCCCCCGAAATGCTGAGTGGCAGACAGTGTTATTAATCAATTATTAGCTCCCTTGGTAAAACTCCAAATTTCATATTTAATGTATTTCATTGTTAAATAATTTACATGAAGCTTAATAAGTATATATTTGTTTATTGCATAGATTTTGCTATTTGAATTCATTGGTTAAAGATATTTATTTATATTGTAAAGTTTAATATTTGCATCGTTGCAAAATCTTTGGTTACCTTCTTTGAGTAGATTCAGTGAGAAACTTATATATTTTATAGATGCCATGGAATTACACCAACCGTGTGTGATAGGTGTAACTTTCCTTCCTTCCAAGGCAAGCCAAGCTATCCATCTCCCTATAAATAAGTGCAAACTTCAAGGCTTTTTGTAACAAAGTAGAATTGAAGTCTTGATAGCTCTATTTCTACTTTCAAACGGTGGGCACGATGTTCCTATAACGCCTAGGATTTAAAACAGAATCTTCGATATTTCATCCGCAAAACAAAATAAAAATAAAAATGTTAGAAAGCACGAAACAATATTGTAACAAATTCAGTATATGTTTTAAATTATGTTTTTACAGCATATACTAAGTAATATCTAGTATATTTGAGGATTAAAATAAGAAAGCTATGTGAAAAAAACGGATGTCCAACGTTACATTTATGAAAAACAGTTTTAACTCTTATGTATAGTGATCTTATTTCTTATTCTCTGATCTTCTTGATTCTTGGCAGGAACACCGACATGTGTTGGTTCTCTGTGCCGTTAAAGCCGTTATTTTGCCAAATTTCATTTGACTCGGTGGCTGCATATTATGCTGGAATAAGAAAAATGTCCAACGACGTTTTTCATTAACTCAACGACTGAAAGTGAATTTTATAAGTAGATATAGCAGAAAATGAATAAAAAGAGTAAGACAATAATAATATCTAACAAAAGTACAAATGTTTGCCTCATTTGAGTTCAAATATTGCTGATTCAATAAAATCTTCTCTACACAGTCGTTTTTCAAACGGTAGTATTTTGTCCAAGTTGATATTTCATTTTTCAAAGCAGTTAACGCGTATTTTTTATAATTGATAAAAACAAAAGTCAGATACACGAAGAGTAAAAAATGCCAAGATTCTTTTCTTATTACCTACATATTTGGATCTTAAAGGAATAAAATGCTTCCACACATTACAAAACGGTAGCCAATTTGTCCAAACGTCTGAAAACGTCTAAAATCCTAAAGACGCTGGTTTCAATTAAATGTTCATGATAATTATATATTTGATATATTATGAATTTCCGACCATGTTAGTTTGTATCAAAATCGTCATTTAGGTTTGTTGGAACTTTATAGATATTACATTGTCCCCTTGACAATAACAACATATTAGTTGTTATTTCATTTACTTTTTATTTGGACAACTTATGTATTTGAAGACTTTTTTTCGTCAAATAATCGATCACAGATATGATCATTTGTTTCAAAACGTTAAACAATATCCTGAAATTCATTACATGAAGTCACAAAGTATATCGGTTTTTAGATATTCTAAAAATAACCGTGCAATATGCTTTTTGCCGGTCAATATGCTTTTTGCTATCCGGCCTTTCCTCTCTACCTTAGAAAATATAGTTTAACATGTGACTATCCCTAAACGAATCAAATTTGTTAAAATATACGAATTAATAATATCATAAAAAAACGAATAAAACTTGCAAAAATTAAACGAAGTCAAAAACCCTCTTCGACGCCGCATGTTTAAAAAGTGTAACGTCGTGTTGTAGGAATATCGTGCCCAACGTTTGAAAGTAGAAATAGAGCTATTAATACTTCAATTCACCCTTATTACAAGAAACCATGTAGTTTGCGCTTATATAAATGGAGATGAAAGCTTGGCATGCAATGTCAGTCCTCATAATTTCCACGTCTTATTTGTTTATTTCAAACTTGTCTAGCTATACAGCCCTTCCACGGCAGGTAACTTATAACTTTCCGCTATATAGATGACGTTCTTTCACTAAACAATTCAAAATTTGGTGACTATGTGGAACGCATCTATCCCATCGAATTGGAGATAAAGGATACTACAGATACAGTTAAGTCAGCTTCATATCTTGACTTACATCTAGAAATTGACTATGAGGGTCGGTTGAAGACAAAACTTTACGACAAAAGAGATGATTTCAGCTTTCCAATTGTGAACTTTCCATTTCTAAGTAGCAACATTCCAGCAGCACCTGCATACGGGGTATATATCTCTCAATTGATACGATATTCCCGTGCTTGCATTTCCTATCATGATTTTCTTGATAGAGGGTTACTGCTCACAAGGAAGCTATTAAATCAAGAGTTCCAAATGGTGAAGTTGAAATCATCCCTTCGTAAATTTTACGGACGCCATCACGAGTTGGTTGACCGTTATGGAATAACCATTTCACAAATGATATCGGATATGTTCCTCACGTCGTAACTACAATCCCCTTCCCTTTCATGAATTTGACCTACCGAATTAGACTATTTACCGGATTTGTAATCACATAAGCAACACGACGGGTGCCGCATGTGGAGCAGGATCTGCTTACCCTTCCGGAGAGATCACCCCTAGTTTTTGGTGGGGTTCGTGTTGTTTATTCTTTAGTTTTCTATGTTGTGTCATGTGTACTATTGTTTTTCTGTTTGTCTTTTTCATTTTTAGCCATGGCGTTGTCAGTTTGTTTTAGATTTATGAGTTTGACTGTCCCTTTGGTATCTTTCGTCCCTCTTTTATAAAACTTAGACGGGATTTAAAAAATATATAAGTTTCTCACTGAAGGTATCCAAAGAAGGTAACCAAAGATTTTTCGACGATGCAAATATTAAACTTTACAATATAAATTAAAAATCTTTAACCAATGAATTCAAATAGCAAAAGCTATGCAATTAACAAATATATACTTATTAAGCTTCATGTAAATTATTTAACAATGAAATATATTAAATATGAAATTTGGAGTTTTACCAAGGGAGCTAACTAATCATTAATTAATAACACTGTCTACCACACAGCATTTCGGGGGCTCTCCCTTTGGTATCTTTCCTCCCTCTTTTATAGCTGACTAATCGGGGGCTTTTCTAATTATTGGGGGCATTATGATGACCTATAGTTGTTAATTTCTGTGTCATTTAGTCTCTTGGCAATCATAATACATATTCTTTTATATATAGCGATGTCGTTATTACGACATAGCTACATGTATGTCGTTTTAACGACATAGTGATGTCGTTATTACGACATGATATGTCGAAATTACGACATAGCGATGTCGTTATAACGACATGTTATGTCGAAATTACTACATAGCGATGTCGTAATAACGACATGTTATGTCGAAATTACGACATGCTATGTCGTAATTACGACATAATTTTTTTTTTTGAATGGCCCTTATCGGCTTCCGTATTACTACATTTAATATCTTAAATAAAACTATTCTAATTAGATATATTTTCATCTGATAATGGACGGAATATGTTGGCCTTTATGTAATAAGTTACGATTATTTGAAAATGCTTATTAAACAGTCAAATGGGTGCACAAAAGTAAAAATATGAGTCACAGATCCGATTGAATACAATTATCTATCCAATTTTATTGATTTTGTAACATTTGTTTCAAATATGACCAACTTTTTATCCAAAATCACCAGCATCGTATCAGGACCCACTAGCACAATGACAGGACCCACCAGCACAATATCATGACATGAATAAAGAGAGAAAATGCAAAATTTTAATAAATTACAAGGGGTTTTCACAAAATAATTTTGTCGTGTGGATTTGGATATAAATGGCGGACTCCAGGAGCATTTTTGTTTTATTTTTTCATTTCTAGATTTTCTGAAAATTAGTATGTTTGTATTACGCTCACTGAAACAGCTTGAATGGTCACATTTCTAATGGTTGCCTTGAACCCATAAAAAAAAATAAAAAAATAAAAAAATCTCAACTGTTTCCTTCCATTCTTTATGAGAAAAAAACGTCAAAAATCATAATATTCGTCTTTGTTTACATATTTTCGATGCATGATCACAAGCACCGGTCAGGACCGAAATAACAGCACAGACCGTTTTCTCGCAGGACAACTTTACCCACCGTGAAATTGGTACTGCAGTAAGTTTTAAAAGAGTAACATACACGAATAGATTGTCCTTCGGTGATGTATGCAGTTGTTGGCTTTGCAAACAGGCTTGGCGTCTTCGGATTGGGTATGCCTTGAGCAGCAGTAAGACCTCTGTAAAATCAAACTTAATAAAGATTGTATACAAGATAAGTCGCAAAAGAGTGAATGTATTTCATTAAACTTTTAACATTAAAATACTCTAAAACTCTAAAACAGAATTAGTCCAATAAAGAGTTTACTGGTGAGTCTTGGTGGTTCTGATAATCTTAATATAGACATCAATCTCTAAAATATATATGTTGTATATACATTATGTACACAGCCATGTATCACCATCATTGATGGCGATCCGATGGATACATCTGTTGTAGAGTTGTCACTGACTCAGACGTACTTATAAATATAATTATTTTCTGTGACTGTATATTACATTAATTTGTAGGATCCTTTACAATAGATAATTTAGCTGATCTGTAACAATAACATCTTCATGCCTTCTATATCATGTACTGTAGTACGCCGCTAGATTAAAACTGACGAGGAAAGGTAACAAACGGCCAGCGAAAGCTTTTTTTTTTGAGAGCCCAGGTGGTCGTGTGGTCTAGCGGGACGGCTGCAGTGCAGGCGATTTGGTGTCACGATATCACAGTAGCATGGGTTCGAATCCCGGCGAGGGAAGAACCAAAAATTTGCGAAAGCAAATTTACAGATCTAACATTGTTGGGTTGATGTTTAGACGAGTTGTATATATATACATCTATCTTTACACCTTATACATTATATATCAGTATTGTTAAAACTTTTGCACCGAAGAAGGCCATTTGTTGAGCCGAAATATTTGCAATTATTGTATAATTTATATCATCTGTTCAGTTTTTCCATCTTTGTGCGAGACTCATATAATTTTTCCTGTTTGTGTAGTATTGTCAATTTTGATGATCCAATACCTATTAAGTTTACTGGTTGGTAGATTCTTATAGACTCTCTCTCTCTCTCTCTCTCTCTCTCTCTCTCTCTCTCTCTCTCTCTCTCTCTCTCTCTCTCTATATATATATATATATATATATACATATGTAAGTTAAGTTTCAAAGCGATATTTACCCCTTTCCGCTTTAAATACCTTCTTCTTCTTAGATATAGTAGTTAAACTCAATAACGAGTACTCATTACTTGTGCGTTACGTAGATGTCTATTTACAATAAAAGATCAAGGATCAAAAAAGAAAATATGGTGCATGCTGTACAGTTGGTGCAGGATAAAAAAAACATTCCATCATCTCGGTAACCAGTATCTTGAAAGCTTCGATCACTTTCGATTCCGGTAATTTATTCCAGGCTATTACCTTTCTTGGAAAGAATGAGAATTTGTAGTAATCATGTCTTGGGTTGAAGATGGTGTATGTCATGGTATTGTAGTGTCTTGATGTTCTATTTAGTGGGATGAGGTAAGTATCTGTTGGAACTGCTACTAGCTCATTTACAATTTTGTAAAATATGCATAATCTGATGTTTACTCTTCGTTGGTAGAGAGGTATCAAGTTAAGCTTGCTTATCATGCTTGTGACACTCGATTGGTTACTGTAGTCGTTGAAAATATAGCGAGCCGCTCTATTTTGTCAATATTTTCTTGCGTATAGGGATCCCATATGGCTGCGCTATACTCCATTGGTCTTATAAGTGCGTTGACAGCATTGGTTTTTGTTTGTTGTGGAGCTTTTTTGATGTTTCTGCTAAGCATCCCTTGTGCTTGGTTTGCACTGGCTACAATGTTGTGTATGTGTAGGTTCCAGCTAAGGTAATTTTTGATGGTAATTCCCAAGTATTTCGTGTCTGTGACTGCTTCTAGTTGTTTCCCATGATGCATGTAATAGGGTTCTTTTATGGGGGGGTTTTAGATCTTGTTAGGTGCATCACGTTGCATTTGCTGACATTAAATTCCATTTTCCATTTCTGTTCCCGTTTCGTCAAGGTAGTCATCTCTTTTTGAAGGATGGCTTGATCTTTGGTAGTTATAATTTGCCGGTAGATGGCGCAATCATCAACAAACAGACGAATTGTTGACTGTATATCATCAGTGATGTCATTGATGAAGATAAGGAAAAGGACAGGTCCAAGTACACTGCCTTGGGATACTCAAGATGTTACTCCCACTTTGTCTGAATACTTATTTTCCAGTACAACTGCCTGTGTTCTGTTGTCTAAAAATGCTGTGATCCATTTGTGATTTTCCCTCTTATCCCATAGTGTCTGAGCTTGTGTAGCATGCGTGGATGGCTGACTTTATCAAATGCCTTTGCAAAGTCCTGGACTATCATATCTGTTTGTGTCGATAAAACAGATACGCAAAATCTTGCTATCTGCAGGTGTTTTTTCTTTTACAATTCCTTCAATCGATCTCTGATGTGGTCTAAAAAGGTTAGCTACCTGATATTTGTTCATCTGATTTTGTTCAATTATTTTAAATGAATAAAACATATAAAAAAAATCATTTTTGCATCAGAATAAAATTGACCAAATATGAGAAATTTGATAACCTTTATGGTCCTTTGTCTCATCTGTGGAGTGGGTACATCAAATAACTGACAAACGTATACTTATGATTTTATAGAGTAGAAGGTAATACTAACTTGTAGTTTCGGCAGACTGCGACTATTTTCTTCCCAATTTCTCTAAATTGTTTCAATCTTTCAGCCATTTCGAAGGCCAACTAACATACATATATATATGAACTCGTAAATTTGTGCTTTATACCTTTCTCAAATCAACTATAAATTATACGTATTATCAATGTAAACTTTGATTCTGTTATCTCATCTTAAATACTTTTGTTTGCTTAAAAGCACCGTTTGTCCGTTGATATCTTCAATCACGATTTCAGTATAACTTGTGTAGTTATAGTAAAAATAATAATGGTCTGATTTCTCTAAATACTTTGGGGTTACTAGCTAAGTCTTCTTGGTATGTCGTCCGTGTTATTATGCTTATTATCATTACCATCTAAAGTCATAAGTAGACCTTAAAATAGAGCTGTCAGAACATTTTAATAATGGTTTCTCCGTGTCTCTTTTCAGCTAATGCACAGAGTTAACTGTTTATTCTGCCGCTAGATAAAATGTCTATTTTTATCTAATGTGAAATGTGGGATTTATATTCCACTATACTAGATGAATATCTCTTTTAAGCTAGTGTGGAGTGCGAGCTGTATATTCCACTGCTAGATGAGTGTCTCTTTTAGTTATTATGGAGTGCGAGCTGTATATTCCACTACTAGATGAGTGTCTCTTTTAGTTATTATGGAGTGCGAGCTGTATATTCCACTACTAGATGAGTGTCTCTTTTAGTTATTATGAAGTATATTCCACCATTAGATGAATCGTTGTCCTTGTTAGATCTTCTTGGCAATCATTTAATTGATAAAAATACAAATTGTGCAGATAGTCTCCTTACGTACAATGTTTACTAGGTCGATTCAATTATGTTATTAGTTTTACTGGGGAAAAATTGTTATTAAAATTAAATATAGCCTCATTTGAAAACTTTCTTTTTAAAGTCAGTCGGATAGAAATATAACAAAATTTGGGAAAACGATATGTTTTCTGCTATGAAAGAAAAGTAAAGAAAAGTAAATTACGTACTATACATAAATAAGAAAAAAAAAAATATACTGACTTAAAATATAAAAACCGGGCCATAGATGGGAACGGTAAAATATGAATACTTTATAATGTTATAGCAGAGACATGTATAATATGTCTCTATTTATACCAAGTAAGTATTTGTTTGATGATGAGACGAAGTTGGGGCGAGTAGTTTTCGGGGCCAAACTTTGATTTACACGATGGTTTTAAATCTGAGGGCAAAATAAAAAGTTTTACCTTCATCTTCCCTTTCTTGAATTCAACAAAAAAAGCTGAATAATGCACAACAAAAGTAAAAACCAGCAAAACTTGTCATTTATAAAGGTTGAGTATTAGTTAGATGACATGATGATATATCATTTGTGGCGAATGTATTTTGGGGCGAAAATGACAAGCTGAAACTCTTCTTTAAGAAGGGCTGAAAAAGGTATAAAAAGCAAAATGTTTTTCTGGTTTCGTTGTCTTGCTGTTTGATCAGTTTTAGCAACTCTACGTGACATTGGAAAGATATATTGATTAGTTAGCAATAGGACATGAATCCTCTCACGTAAATATTCTGCTTAAATTATATGAATGGAACACGATTTTTATTTTTCACAAAAATTACCTGATCACAGGCACTTGTCTCAGAAAAAATTTCCTATATACCTTATTATAACACAAAGTACTTAACTTGCATTTTAGAAAAATGTCAGGTGGTGACGAAGTACCGTTATATGCCGCTTTATAGGCTGTCAACCCCGCTAAAACTTGTTATATCGTAAATTAGTCCGAGATTACTCTGACGTCCAACGGCTGTTTTGCCAGACAAGCTGGGGCCGTGGGACGTCAGAGCTCGTCTTATATCAAAAAGTGGATATTTGCCCACCCAAAATAGATGCGCTGCTTCGTCGCTTCTGCTGCCGACTGACGGCCTTGGAATTATATAAATCGGGCATCAATCTGTTCATTTTTCATAAATTATCTCTTCATTTATGTAAGTTTCACTTACCTGCCAACCTTTATTTTCTCATTAGTAGACAGTTTTCACAGTGACCCATCGATTTCGGCATTTTGAATTTCACTTTTATTTATTAAGTTATTAAAGTGTTTGCTCTCACTGTTAAATCTGGCAGGTTTTTCCATTAATCCTTTTAAGATAAGATAAGATAAGAAAACTTTATTTTGATTCGGCATGAGTACAAATAAGCAACACAAGCTCTAAGGAGCTTTTGACCGAATATAAAAACATATAAATAACATAAAAACAGTGCATTTTGACATATAAAACAACCTGTAATACAAAGTTGAATCTCACATACATAGCATGCAATAAAAATAATCAACAAATTTAGAATGAAGTAAAAACATGCTTGACCAGAGCAACCAAAAGCAGCATAAATAATAAAACAGTTTAAGAATTATCTGCAAGCAGAACAGTGACATTCCAAACCGTTCCAGGACTGAACAAGACTTTTAAAATGTGAAAAACTGTTTTCAGTCCTGAAATGGTTTGGAAGACTGTTCCATAAAGTAGCAGCAGCAAATTTGAACGATTTTTTACCGTAACGGGTTGACTTTACCTGTGGAATTTCAAGAATATTTACATACCTGAAAGAATATTTAGATTTTTTGACATTCACCAAATTTTGTAAGCACACAGGAGCGATGTTGTTTATAATTTTAAAAGTTTCTAGAGCCATTGTTCTTATCCGTCTGATCTGCAAGGAAGGCACCTTAGCTTTAAGTAAGAGGTCCTCGTAGGAGCTGGTAAAATCCTCATAAACAAAACGGAGTGCTCTTTCCTGCACCTTTTCTAGTTTTTTGGAATTTTTCTCAGTGCAAAAATGCCATGCCAAAGGGCAAAAATTAAAATTACTAAGAATAAAAGTATGAAATATAGTAAGTTTACTAAGTCTATCCAAAAATGAGCCTAAACGTTTTAAAACATTTAATTGCTGTGATGCCTTCCTACAGATTGAGCTGACATGAACATCAAAATTTAGCTGGTAGTCTATTTCAATGCCTAATAATTTTACTGTTTTTTCACATGTGAGGTTCGAATTTTGAATATGTATAGATGGGTTCTTTTCAAAGGTCTTTTTGCCAACAGCCAAAACTTTTAATTGAAAAATGTCTTACACTTTTTCTTTAAAAAGTCTTGAAAGCGGATTCATGATCAGGTTATATGTCAGTAATCACTGTAATGTACATTAGTAACATCAACAGAATCTGAACTTGTTATAGTCTTGACACCGATAGGAACAGAAAACAATAAATCATTCAATATCAGAATGTAAAAAACATAAGAAGGACTCCCATTTTAACCTTAAGGTTGACAAAATAAGACATATTTTCAAATTTATATATATATACATGTATATTAAATTGATATTAATGCAATCCTAGTGGCAAACATACATGTATACTGCAAAAGCAGACATTTTCGTGAAGGATTTAACTTCGTTTGTTTCGTGGAAAGAATATATCAACAAAACTAAATCCCCCACGAAAATTTAACCTACATATAATATCACTTCGATTTTCTTGGAAACCATGAAAAGTTAAATCCCAATGAAATCTTGTATATATGCACAAAACTACGAAATTTAAACCCCATGAAAAGTAATGATTTCACAGTATGTCAAATTCATTCAATACTCACAATATAAGTCGGACTCTAAATATAAGATAATTATCTGTTTGTAAGCATCAGCTATAGCTAAGACAAGTTAAAGCCCAATAGAGGTAAAGAAATTATCTCCCTTTAGTAATTTTAAATGAAATATAGTTTTGAATTTTAACCATGCATTTATAATTTTTAACCATTTCCAGGTGAACAAATTGGCCTATACTCCAAGTAAATTTTGTGGTGTAAACAGACTGGTGTAAACAGACTGGGGAATTAATTAGCAGATAAGAAATTCTGTGATTTAGAGTTTATCAAAATTTCAAATATACAAATGTAGTTTAGATGTTAAGATAGTTTCATTATATTAGTAAAATTGAAAAAAAAACACCTTTTGCTGCTAAGATACAATATTCATCTGTAAATTCTTGATTTGCTGAATAAAAAAAATGCTATAGTATAATGAAGGCTTTAAATAATGATGATATATTTCCAAGTCCAAAATTTGAGAAATAATGTGGTGCATTTGGAAAAAAAAACAACTTAAAAGAGTGATATAATTTAAGAAATAAAGTTATAATATACTTTAACAAGTGATTTTTTTTGTAATTATTCAAGATTCAGTACCAGATTATCATTACCTGTCTTCTATATAAACACAGATGTTAGTTCGAATAATGTCCCAAGATCAATATATACATTTGTATTTAAAGCTACAGTAACATTAAAAAAAAAAAATAGTCTAGTGATTTATAGGTACTTCTTACATGTATATAGATGATTACAAAAAAAGAGTTAAGACCATGAAGACTGGACAAAATGTTACTTAGATAAATTACTCATTTAATAATTTCCTCTGACTAGTAAACAATATTTTGAAATACCTCATAATGAAAAATTAAACTTGGACATGTTGGAAGCACATTCTAAATCTTTACTGTAATACATGTAATAAAGTAACAAAGTTAAATAATTCTGTGTACAAAATTTCAACATTATCATTAACTTTGTATTTTAGCAAAGCTATATTCAGTAGTACCCTTTAATAAATCTTAAACAGGAAACTGAAATTTCTTTAAAAAAAATAGCAAAGGGAGATAATTCATAGCTCAAACTGAGCTGTATCAGTTCAAGCTGCAGTTAAAGGGAACAAAGGTCATGTGATCTACAAGAATATATAAGTGTACGCCTTTACTATATATATACAGGCCCTGTCATTGAGCTGTTTGGTGTCATTTTCAGTTTTAGTCTCTCATGTAGTGTTCCATAATTTCAAAACGGATCTTTTCCATTATCTTTTCACAGAATATACTTCTTCAGCAAATTTAATCTATTTTTCTATGATACTCAGCTTACTTTCATCACTACAAGTTTGAAAACTTCATATTTAGAAAAAGGGGTTACCCAAAATTACAACTTAACCCTTGGACCAAATTGCTCAATTAAATTCAGGTAGGTATAATTTTGACAGCTTTACAAATCTGCTCCAACATGAAAAAATCCATTATAATTGTATCACTCATTGCTGTTAAGCAAATACAATGTGTAACAAAATTTACAATTATTTATTGTTTCCTTCTTCAGAAATGTAAAGAATTTACAGAAGATCAATGAAAAAGAGCTAGAACTTGGTCTTGTGGGAAAAAAATCCTGGCATGATAAATATAAAGAAAGTGCTTGGATTTTTGTTGGTGGATTACCCTATGATTTGACTGAGGGAGATGTTATATGTGTATTCTCACAGTAAGTAATGGCTTTATCATGTTTGACGACAAATGTGTATGTGTAAATATAAGCAAAAATAGCAGTTGAGTATTATAGCTCCTTGTAGCCTCTTGTTCATTTCTAATACTTCTTTAAACTATGTATAATATATTTTTGTAACATCAAGTATTTAAAATCAATAGACATGAAGTTTTATTCTTTCCATGTAACCTCAAATTATTAACTAAACTAAAACTTTTTCAAAGTGTATGTTCTTCTTGTTTTCACATATGAAATGGTGGCAAAACTTAACAATTTGCAAATTTAATGTATTTATTGTGGAATGCATAATTTTCTGATTTGTGTAGTGAAATTTTGTATTGAAGGTATGGAGAAATTGTTAATATCAATATAGTAAGAGATAAAAAGACTGGAAAGATCAAAGGATATGGATTCCTGTGTTATGAAGATCAAAGAAGCACTGTCTTAGCAGTAGACAATTTAAATGGAGCCAAGGTATGATTGCAACCCACAGTTGAATCAATTATGACAAACATATATACATGTATCAAATCCAGAAAAATCTTTGATTTTAAACAGATGGGTAATACAGGAAGTTGTTATCAACTACACTGAGGTCAAATGTTAATCCAACAACAATACAATGAAATAATAAGCAAGGATTTATTTGAATTATGAAAAAAATCAGACCTATGTTCAATTTGTAAATACTTGTCCTATGAGTGCTTTATTAAAAGAAGGACAGCTGCTTACAATATTAGTTAGTTAGTTGTTGAAAAAAAAGTTCAGAGAAAATTATATTCAATTTGCAAATGCTTGTTTCATTTAAGTGCTTTAGCATCAGAAGTTAGACAGTGGCTTACAACATTATTCCAGAAGAATGTTTTATATGAACATGCAATTTAAATAGAATATCACTGAATGAAACAATCCTTTTACAGGTGCTTGGTAGGACACTACGTGTTGACCATGTGGAGAATTATAAACAGCCTAAGGAGTTTGGAGATGAAGATGATATTACAAAACAGATGAGATCAGAAGGATGTGCACCCCAGCTACCTCAGTCAGACAATAGTGAGAAAGAGGAAGACAGTTTTGTTGTACCTATGAAAAAAGTAAAAAAAGGTATAGACAAGAATATGTGTTCTCAGTGGACCTTGAAATCTTGGTCAAAACCCTTATTTAGATATATGAAGATGTGGTATGAGTGGCAATGAGACAACTCTCCATGCAAGTCACGATTTGTAAAAGAACCATTTTAGGTCAAAGTACAGTCTTCAACACAGAGCCTTGGCTCACACTGAACAACAACAGGAGCCGAAAATGACTAGTGTAAAACCCTTCAAGTGGGAAAACAAACAGTTTAATCTATATGAATAATGAGAAACACTTATGAACCTTATCAACAAACAACAACGACTGAACATCAGATTCATGACTTAGGACAGGTTCAAACAAATGTAGCGGATTTAAACGTTTATGTATTCCATCTTTTCTTCTCATATTGCACACTACGTACTAAGTTTCCTTATCTGTATTTGTCACAATTTTTCAGAAATTTCAGCTTTCAATGCTCTACAATTTGGTATTTGATTTGGTTGTTAAACTGCTTTAATGCATGCCCCAATGTTGAATATTATGAAGATGAAATGTCTGTCTGGTTTTCAAAGTTTGAAAAACATGGGTTTTTTTTGTTGATAATAGGAATGCATGAAATTCATACATATTCTACACTTCTAAGGATGGTGCTTTATATTTTGAAAGGAAATGTACCCAACCTTGATCATCTTAGTTTGTGACAAATTAATTGCCCCTGGTCTTACATTTTATTTTAACAGAGGAGATTGTTAAATAAGAATAAATAATGTTATGGCTTATTCATATTGTACAATGGTCTTCAACAAAAACAGGTCTTCACATCATGTTCTTACAGGTAAAATCCACCTAAAAAGTTGTTTTACTCATTTAAAAATGTTTGCATTCACCAAGTTTGAATCGTAGTATCTTGCATTAATTTCAGAAAAGAAGCCAAAAAAGAAGAAAAAAGAAAAGAAGAAGAAACATAAAAAATCAGAATCTTCAAGTGACAGTGATAATGAAGTAGAACCAATAAAAGTTAAAAAAGAAAAACATGATATAGATGATGAGAAATCTTATAACAAGGAACATAATAGAGGACCACAAAAATATCCTTCAGACAGGGATTCAAAAAAATCTAACAGAGATTTTGAGACACATGAAAATAGGTATAATAATAGATATGAATCTAAAGACAAATACCACACAGACTTTCAAAATGGCTCAAAAAGAAATAATCAAGGTAGATATAGTGAGAATGATAGTAATTACAATAACAAACAGTCATATAACAGGGGAGATAATTCTAGAAACTATAGAAGAGATCTTAGTAGGTCTCCAAATAACAGATCATTAAATAAAGGAAGAGACAGAAATAATTCTCCACCAAGGAGACGAGAAAGGTCAAGAGACAGAAGTAATTCTCCACCAAGGAGACAAGAAAGGTCAAGAGACATGAGTAATTCTCCACCAAGGAGAGATGAAAGGGCAAGAGACAGAAGTAATTCATCACCAAGGAGACGAGGAAGGTCAAGGGACATAAGTAATTCACCACCAAGGAGAGGTGAAAGGGCAAGAGACAGAAGTAATTCATCACCAAGGAGACAAGAAAGGTCAAGGGACATAAGTAATTCACCACCAAGGAGACTAGAACGGTCAAGAGATAGATAATTGTAAACATAGTGAATTTTTTATTTTTTTAGAATTTCATTATGCATTCATTAAATAAATTTCAATCATATTCTTAATTTTGTTCTACATAAAACAGGCCATCTTACACCTGGCTATGACAGAAAGTTTTACTGACAATGTGTCTGGTTACATCCTCCCATTAAGCAATCTTGTTTTTATTTGCAATTTTTTGCACTTTATTTTTATCATTTCTGCATAAACCAGGCTAAACATCTACTTATCCTAAAATAGTGTTCAGTTTGTGAAAATTTGATTCTTAAGTGCTAGTTAGTTAGCTTTGAAAATGTTAGTTATTTATTTGGTAGCTAAAGTCCCATAACTCTGGATTGAATTTAGGAAAATATTTTTTTTAAATTAACAGTGTGTAATATTTCCCAATTGCATCAATTTACTTAAATATGACAATAAAAGTCCCAGAACATGGGAATGACAAACCAGAAAATATTTTTTTTGAAAATGAGCTTCTTTTTATCAATTTCAACAATCAAGTCAAGTTTTTAGGCATACAGAAGTAAGAACCCAGTATGTCAAAAATTGCCTTAATTTGACGGTTAAATTATAAAAATAAGTGAACCAACACCTGAAGTGGTGATTGTGCGGTAGGGTAAAAACAAGTGGATGGTTAAATAAAAAAAAAGATGTGGTGTGATTGCCAATGAGACAACTCTCCACCAGAGACCAAATGACACAGAAATTAACAACTAAACTCTAAAGTCCTGTCAGTCTGGAATGATGAAGCCAAACAATTTCTAAATCAAAAGGGAACTTTCATCAATTTTTGTTTTTAAATAACAAGAGAATTGGTGAAAGTGAATCTTTATTATCATTTCAATTGTTGACACACTGATGAACAAGATTTGAAAAGCCGTCAAACATAACAACCCTGGTGCTGTCAAGCTGCTGATGAATTAAAAATTCATTGTGTTTAATAGTATCTGAGAAAAGTGTTGAAAAAATTTCAGGTTTATTTAACACATTGATAAATTGAAGCATGTTCAAAAAATTGAAGCACAGTTCCAAAATAACATAAAAGGAATGGGGTATGATTGCTGATGATTCAACTATCAACCAAAGTTCAAATGAAGTGGATGTTAGCAATTAATGGCAACAGTATGGATTGCAACAATGAGAAAAAAAAACATACTGTGTGGTCAGCCATGAAAAACTAAAACAATTCAATTGAGAAAAACAAACAGCCTCATTTATAACAAAACAGTTTACGAAAACAATTATGGAAGACATGAACCAATGACAACCACTAAACTATAGAAACTTGACTTGGAACAGGTACATAACAAATGTGGCAGGTTAAACATGTTTGTGAATCCTCAACCCTCCCCTAACCCGACAACCAACAGCAACAAATACCCTCAACCCTCTCCCTAATATGACAACCAACAGCAACAAATACTCTCAACCCTCCCCCTAATATGACAACCAACAGCAACAAATACCCTCAACCCTCCCCTAACCCGACAACCAACAGCAACAAATACCCTCAACCCTCTCCCTAATATGACAACCAACAGCAACAAATACTCTCAACCCTCTCCCTAATATGACAACCAACAGCAACAAATACCCTCAACCCTCCCCTAACCCGACAACCAACAGCAACAAATACCCTCAACCCTCTCCCTAATATGACAACCAACAGCAACAAATACTCTCAACCCTCTCCCTAATATGACAACCAACAGCAACAAATACTCTCAACCCTCTCCCTAATATGACAACCAACAGCAACAAATACCCTCAACCCTCCCCTAACCCGACAACCAACAGCAACAAATACCCTCAACCCTCTCCCTAATATGACAACCAACAGCAACAAATACTCTCAACCCTCTCCCTAATATGACAACCAACAGCAACAAATACCCTCAACCCTCCCCTAACCCGACAACCAACAGCAACAAATACCCTCAACCCTCTCCCTAATATGACAACCAACAGCAACAAATACTCTCAACCCTCTCCCTAATATGACAACCAACAGCAACAAATACTCTCAACCCTCTCCCTAATATGACAACCAACAGCAACAAATACCCTCAACCCTCCCCTAACCCGACAACCAACAGCAACAAATACCCTCAACCCTCTCCCTAATATGACAACCAACAGCAACAAATACCCTCAACCCTCTCCCTAATATGACAACCAACAGCAACAAATACCCTCAACCCTCTCCCTAATATGACAACCAACAGCAACAAATACCCTCAACCCTCTCCCTAATATGACAACCAACAGCAACAAATACCCTCAACCCTCCCCTAACCCGACAACCAACAGCAACAAATACCCTCAACCCTCTCCCTAATATGACAACCAACAGCAACAAATACCCTCAACCCTCCCCCTAATATGACAACCAACAGCAACAAATACCCTCAACCCTCCCCCTAATATGACAACCAACAGCAACAAATACCCTCAACCCTCCCCTAACCCGACAACCAACAGCAACAAATACCCTCAACCCTCTCCCTAATATGACAACCAACAGCAACAAATACCCTCAACCCTCTCCCTAATATGACAACCAACAGCAACAAATACCCTCAACCCTCTCCCTAATATGACAACCAACAGCAACAAATACCCTCAACCCTCTCCCTAATATGACAACCAACAGCAACAAATACCCTCAACCCTCTCCCTAATATGACAACCAACAGCAACAAATACCCTCAACCCTCCCCTAACCCGACAACCAACAGCAACAAATACCCTCAACCCTCTCCCTAATATGACAACCAACAGCAACAAATAATAAACACTGAACTTTTTAGATATTTTGTTTGGCAAGAAATCCAACAAGTGAAGTTTCACATGTTTTACATTCAAAAACATAATAGAAAATGTTTCATAATTCAATGCACAAGAACTTATTTGAAAGAAATTTTATGAAGCTCATGTGATGTGCAAACCTAGATTCCAATTTGCAATTATTTGTTTTTCATCTGCAAGGAAAGTAGCAGTATGTAACCTATTTGTATATAGCTTCTTATTTTAAGAGACACTAGGCCTGAATGCTTCATAGTTTAAGCAGATGTTTTATGTTGCAAAGTTTGTGTCTGTCACATGTCCTTGACCTCAGTTTCGTGCTTCAACGACTGCTTAAAAGACTATAGTTTTTTGACATGTGAATTCCTCACTTATTATGGGTGACAGGAAATATATTCATATTTGACCCTTGCAAAAAATGTCCATCAGACAGGACTCACTTGACCCTTACCTCATGATGCATTATTGATCAATTTATCATGGTAAGGTCCGTCTATCAGGCACTTTAAGCATTAGGTCAACCATATTTGGTGTATGAAATGATTATGTCTACATGTTTGTCTGGCATTGTCATCTGATCTTGCTCAAAAGTCAGTTTTGTTTTCATGGTTAGGTTTGTTTCGCAGATACTTTAATTACATATCTTTAATTACATATGAGCCATCGGCTAATATTGTGTGGTGTTTGGAATGATTGGAAGGTGTATATGTCGGTCGGGCAGAGTTCATCTGACCTTGACCTCATTTAAAGGTTCATACGGCAAGGTTTAGTTTTCTTGGTTTAGTCTGTTTCTCACACTTCACTAGCAAAGGGTTAACTATATTTGGTGTATGGAATCATTGTAAGACATGTGTCTCTCTGACATGTTCCCTCTTTTGCATGGATCACTGAGATATTTCAGAGTGTGCACTCTTATTTTAATGTGTATTACTTTTGTGAGATCTATTAAAACATGCCTATAGTTCATGTGCCTAAGGAATTTGGAAACTGTGAAGCATTAATTAAGAACAAGATTTGAAAACAAT
This sequence comes from Mytilus edulis, assembly GCF_963676685.1. NCBI lineage: Eukaryota > Metazoa > Mollusca > Bivalvia > Mytilida > Mytilidae > Mytilus > Mytilus edulis. Next base: position 77,135,596 of record NC_092346.1, on the reverse strand, counting down.
AAATATTTTATTTGTTGTCATAACAACAACTTTACATTTTGACATAAAATAATCATTGCACCATTTGATGACTTAAACACCTAGTATTAGAACAATTACCACAAAAAAAGATGCAGATGATTTAACTCTTCACTTGACAATATTGAAACAGATGAATATGATTATTTTCAACAATGGTAAATGGAAAACAGCAGTCATTTATTTAGTTTAAAACAGGTAACAGTGGATTATCAAACGTTGCTTTCTTACTTTTAAACGCAATCAACTGAAATAAAAAAATCCTGTTTCAAAGAATTCTGTGAAAATTCATACATTTATAAATCATATAAACAGACAGAAACCAGTTTAATAAAAGCTCCATCTTTCTATGGTTAATTTATTTTTAGGAATGTTTGATTGATACTTTGTATTTTATGATGCTGTCTAACCTAGAAAACTTTCTACAGGACTATCAAAAACTTATGCTACAGATAATGATTGCTTATTTCAACAAAATAAAATATGACAATGAATTGGCATCAGTCATTAACTTAAACAACATACATGTAATACAGGTAAGCTGTCACCATAATGATTCGAACTAAATAACAGATTTAGAAATATTTTAGAGTATTTTTCATAATAAAAACAATAAGTAATGTGGTACTCATACAAGTTCTATTTAAATGTTTTACAGTAGCTACAGCCAATACAATTTGTCAGACCAGTCTATGGACAAGAAATTTTTACAAAATGTTTTAATTTTTCATTCTTTGATTGGTTCAAAGACACTTTTATTGCTATTCATCATAATTTGCCATCACAAATGAATCTTGCATTTATAAGTTATCAAGATCTGTATTTAGTTTTAACAAAAATTGAAATTGATAAAATTATAATTTGTGTTCAAATAAGCATAAGAAAATAAAAAGCTATACCTTCAAATTTAATTTGTAATGAAACAAAAAGAGATATGCTACCATTTTTACTCCAGATTTACACCCGTTTTTATCTTCTTTATCATATATATGCAGATAAATAGGCAAATTCCATGCTCAATATGAGAAATTCAATCACAAATCAGATGGTTGGACGAAGTACAAGAAATTTGAATTTAGAGGAAGGAAAAAAATGCAATGTAGTATATATGGAGGGAATAAATAAATTACTTTTGTCTTATGAATGTAGCACATTTATTCAGTTCTACCTTTCACTAGCTTAGGACTAGTATAACCTGATACTGATAAAGGTTATGTGTACCTAGTGGGAGATTACATAGCTACAAAAGTTTGTATTATCAATCGCAACAATTTAAAGACAACTTACCCTTCATAAATGTTTCATTAATCATTCATACATTGAATACATAACCATTTAATGAGCAAATTTGTATATGATATGTAACATTCTCACTTAAAATAATCTGCTCAGTTCACACAATTGCCACAGTAAATATAACATTAAATTGGAGTATACTAATGTCTAACATAACTTAATCAAATACATCCCTCCCCCAAAATAAACCAACACAAAACAATAATAAAAAGAATCCCATACAAAAATAGAGTATCTAAAGAGCTTGTGTCAATCACCTATATGCATCTTTAACAATGGCCATGCACTCTACAATGTTATTCCAGAATATAATGCACGAATAAAAGTATTTTTGGCTGATCATTTTTGTTGTTTACACTTTTTCTGTAACATAGTTTTAACCAAAAATCTAAAATGTCAATCAAAATTTTTAAGGGCAATGCCTACTATAAGGAGACTGAGGATTTCTGCTGTTTTCCACATGAAGTGGGAAGCCACAGACTAGTTCCCATGCGGGCTATTGTGGGTTTCTCGAGGTACGGGGCAGAGAGATCAAGTTATTGGTTGAAATTTCTCCATGCTGGAGAAAAGCGTGGTGGGAAGCCGCGGTCAAGTTCCCATGCAGGCAAGTAGATCTTGTCTTGCTGATCATTTTTGCTATTGATATATATAAAAGGAGAAGTCCGGCAGTTTTTGGTTTTGGTGGCCATGTTGGTTGCAAGCAGAATTACCAGACACATGTTTTTACACTAGATACCCTAATTGGCCCATTAGTTTCAGAACAGAAGATTTTTGTAAGGTTCATGAATGACAGGACGACAACAGAAACCAAACAATAGCAATTGCTCACACAGACATTTGGGCCATTTGAAACTCTATTTCATCATTCCCATTTTTTAGAAAATCTACATTTATATAAAATATGATGAATATGTAAAAAACAATTTCATATGTTTTTCTTCCAGAATATGTGTGGATGGAAAGAAATTATAAAAATACCCATTTAACATGTTCAAATAAAGCCTAAAGTGTCAATACTGTCCATTTCCAGACAGAATCAAATCCTTTGGTATGACCCTCTGTGCTGATGTTATATCTTGGATGTGTCCTACATACTTTCTGCTGGGACATTCTGAACTTTCAATGCCACTGAAGATCAGTTAAACAAAGTAATATTTTCATATATAATGACCATATTGGTCCCTTCACATCTTCTGAACACAGTTTTGGACAAAGTTAATTATCCATGTTGTTCTGTCATGAGTATAATTTGTATCCTAATGTTTTATCCATTCTGACATGTAAGGGGAGAGAACTTGATAAAGCAGATATTTCCCAATATAGGCTTCTAGACAGGAATAACTTGTACAGCATGGCCACAGCTCCACACTGACTCATTACAACTGCCATTGTAATCAACTGAAATGAAAACCACAAGCATTAATTAGTTTCATTTATGGATTTTATATAATATCAAATGGACCAGGAGGTAACAAATTACGTACATATAGAACATTTAAACAGGATGTATATACAGAACTTTACTTAGATAAACTTATTATACCATCACACAGAAGAGCTTACTCTCAGTTTCACTGTGGTGTTGCCCCAATACGTGTGGAGACAGGACGTTACGAGAATCTTCCAATAGATCAAAGAACTTGTTTTGTTTGTGACGATCACATTGAAACAGGGGAGTCTGTATTGACTGAATGTCTGTTGTACGATGATCTTAGAGACGAACTGTATAAGATTTTAAACTTTGAAAACGAAAATTTTAGTCTAAATTCATTGAAACTTTCATTTATTTTAACGAGTGATAAATTAATGTGATACAAAAATGTGCCAAAACCTGCAAGCTTATTTTAGACCGTAGAAGACTTTGTTTTATACCGATAATTGATGTTAATATGTTTTATGATTTAACATTTGTTTTATAATAGCTTTTTGAAAATTTGTAAATACTAGTTCCTTTTACTCCGTCTCTCATAATTATTTTTAGAATGGCATTAATAGTTTTAAAAAGGTTTACTTTTATAATGTAAAATGTGTATACTGTATTATTGATGGCGAGACGTTAATAAATTATTATTGTATTGTATTGATTCAACAATTTTATACCTTACCACTTGTCTCACAAAAAGCTTGCTAGCTCAAATTGGAAGTAGGAATTGTTATAAATGCCATTTCTTTTTTTTAAATTTCTACTTCAAGTCTTCTATACATTTAAAAAATGTAAATATCAATTATAGTATTTATTGAATTCATTTTTTCCAATTTTATATAGTTTTCTCTTCAGTAAATATCCATGGATTATTTGTCTTAACAAGCTTTCTGACGGAAGTTAATTTTATCACATTTGCAACATGTATAAAACTGAAACTTCACTTATATTTTCCTTAATACCATGTTACTTTCCAACAACAAAAAATCCAGCTTAATTTGATGTATTTGAATTTTAAGTACATAAGTGTTACACAAAAAAAATTATAAAAATCTTCTTTATGATATGTGTTTACTTAAATTAACTGTATTGATCCACTTTTTTTTATTCTAATGTACATTTGTAAATAAAAAAATCAGAACAGGTATGACAAAAATTCCACTATCAGCTGTTGGTTCCAACATGTCCAAGGGCCCTTAATCCCTGAAAATCGGGATATTCAAAATTTAACATGAACTTGATCTATAACTACCAATTCTTCAAATTAAATATGTTCCTACTTGCAATAATTTTTAATGGATATCTTACCTTATATCTAAGATATTCATAAAATATCCATGATATCACCACTATCAAGGGATAACATAAAAACCATAACATACAACTCTGAAATAGTAAAAAATACAACAATATAAAACATGATTTTATTCAAAGAATGGGAATGGTTCATCAGGCACATATAATGGAAATGGTAGTGCTAAAAATACTTGTGACATGATGCCTTTCGGTACTATGCCATTTTTTTCTTAGGAAATGATCAAAACCAAAAATTTGAAATCAAGGAATGTATAAATTTTTAAGGAGAAAATATGATGACTATACAGTCCTACATACAGCCCTCAAATTGATTTTTTTTTTACAAAACTACTGTTTAGATAAAAACAACATAAAATCTAAGTGGCTGTCAACATTCATTAAATCAAATTTGGCAAATTTTTAATTTTATCAGTAAAATTAACATTACACAGGTTGGGTCGGTTCAAATATCATGTTAGCTACAGTGATAATTTCTGCATCTTTTGTGTTAAATCTTGTGTACACACATATGGCATTGTTTTTGTGCAGAATACAGAAATACAATTTCAGTTGTATAATATAGATAAAAGAATAAACAATGTCATGACAGAAATTAACAGAAAGTAGCTGTTTGGTATAAACATTTCAACTAGTTATAATAAATAAGAACATTTTAAATAGATAACAATTTACATTAAAAAATGCATGACAAGTGGCATTTTCAAAGTTCATCTTATCAGTTATTTTGCACTTTACATGTATCACACAATTCAAGTTAATAAAATAAAGAACAAAAAAGGGAGGTTGAAAAATTTAAAAAAAAAAATCATTTAAATTTTACTTATGAATTGAAATACATAAATAAGGATTCACAATTTATTCACAAAGGCTATACCAGAATATCCTCCCCCTCCACACACACACATTCCTTAATAATGATTTATAATATTTTAGGACAAATGAAACTGTTGTTTTGTCCTTTAGTCATCTGAGAAACAACATTCCAATTCTTAGCTAACCATACTTTGCAGTTACTCTTAAATGATTTGTGCTTTGCGGAGAGGTCACAAACACCAATCTTATTTTGTATTGACTAAAGCACCTCCTACCCTATTTTAATCACAACGTCCAGTCTATAAAATTAATGATGAAAAATTATGAAAAAGGGAGATTTTTCAGTTTTCAGACAGTAACTGTTACTCAAAAATGCTTTCAGCTATTCTCATGCAACTTTGGTGAATTGTTAATATCCATTGATGTAAGTTTCCTTTTGATTTTCACAAATTTCTAATATGACATTGAAAGTAATTGAATTTTATTCTATGAAAATGTGACAGCCGTATCATGCGCTTATGGCGCAGCTATTTATTCATAATGTGAAATCTTCATCTATGACAAAACTGTAGTCAGGTAGTGTTTACATTGTTGGGAATCATATTACTCTATCTTGTACATAATTTAACTTTTTACAGAAAAAAAATTAAAACAATAATGTATTTAATTGAAAGTGACAAGTACTTAGATAATACTTAAGCTTATCTGACATTTAATACCAGATGAAAGAGCGCTCCAGAAGAGCAAAAAATAAAGGGCTGTGTGGTGGACTGTATATATGAAGCCACAGTTACAGATAGAACTTCATGACGTTTTCTGTTAAAATGTCTTAAAACATATTTGTGGTTTGTAAATGTAATAATGAAAGTAAATTCAGAACCAAGTAAAACTTTACGTTACATGTATATCTTTATGATCTTCTTTAAAAATAGATTGTCCAATTACATCGTAAAAACATAATCAAGGAGAATTAAAATTCACCAGTATTTTTCTTAAGACTATATAACAAGTGGAACCAATAAGTTCATTGTGAATATATGATGGCACTCAAATAAAGTATATTAGTATATGTTATGTTATTTTCATCGTCTTTATCAACAAAATATGACCAACAAATACTTACTTTAGTGAAAGACTTATAAAATTCCCTACGTAAAGCACTTCTTTCTGCTGAGACTGTTACATTGAGATTCCAGGCAAATAAGGCAGCTAATAAAATACGAAGAACTACAAGTGCTAAACCAGCATAACTACGATGAGCGTGATACATTCTGTGGTCTGTATCTTCTATCTGTTCCCATATAAATAGTATTGCCTACAAGGAAATATACCTAATGGTAAATACAGTATGTTAATAATATCACAATTGCTGACTTAGTGGTGTACATATTTTCAAAATCAAAATGAAAGTCTTCAATCATGTCCATGGAAGGCTATGTCACCTGACAAAGCTTTCTGAGTATATATTATACTTTCTAACATACTTAAGGTTGCAAAATGGGTAGACACAATAAAATTGTTTAACAGAAACAATTAAATTCAATTATTGTAAGTGATGGCATACTGAAAGATCCTTTAGATATAAAAATAAGAGATGTTATGTTTGCCAATTTATAGGACTTACATTAAAACTGTTATGTATTACATACCTGTATTACAGCCAAGACACCTACAACCCTAGCTGCAGGTTTTTTACTGATTATATGTAGATGTGATACTGCTTTATAACTTGTGCCTAAAGTCCATCCAAGACTTAGACTGAGTAACATGTACAACATAGCAAACTGAGACAACACATCAAAAACTGAAACAAAATAATACAAAAGTGGTAAATCAAAATATTTATACCATCAAATTCAAGATATAGTGAATTTTCTGGATCTATATACTGAGGGAAATCTTTTAAAACATCTTTTTTAAGGTTGTTTTTCTTATCATTGCCAAAAAATCATAATTACATCCTAAACTTTTGTTCAGATGAAGATTTCAGTGTTGTCTATGTGACATGTGGCAGATCAGTGAACCCATCAAAACCGTTCAGTTCTTTCTACTTCATATATTTGTATTATGTCTGAGTTGTTGTCAGGATTTTCACTCCCCATACAACATCATTATAACTTTTCACAACTTCATAAAAAGCATCCTGTTAAAATTGTGGTGACAATTTCAGACCATTTAAGAGTTCTTTTAAAAGTGAATTCATTAAATCACCTTAAAACTAGTATCAAAATTCTAAAATTCTTAGTATGAGAAGTTGGAGCCTCAACCTATTGAAAAGATGTGCTTTATTTTGTGATTTTGCAGAGAAGTCATCTTATTTTACATTCAATCTCAAAAACACAAAGAAACAAACACTATCATGACTATACTATTTCTAACTGTATTAAATCCCCTTAAATATATCTTTCAATATTTAGAAAACTTTGGGGTAAGTTTTCTTTTAAAATTATTCAATATAAGAAATGAAACAATAAAACACCAGTACTGGTAAAACATTTGTCTTTATTTTAAACTTACATTCAGCTATCAATTCTACAAATGATGAACCCATTCCATCTTTTGAATACCTGAAATTAAATGAAATTGAATATAAATCATGTATCATCATTTATATCTGACTTTTATCAAAAGCATAAAGATAAAATGCTTATGAACTGAAAACAAAAATTCAGCACAAATCATCAATGTTAAAATGAACAATACATGTACATGTGCTAAACCTATTGTTGAACAAATGTTTGAAAATTTTGAACCTGACAACATATCAATTCTCCATAGCTACCTCAAAATTGGTTAATTTTCATGTCTGCAAGCATATCAATAAAAAGCTATAAGAACTATTCAATTACTTAATTACATATATTCAGTTGTTTTCTCTATATTTTTGTTGTTGTTATGTCAATAACTAAAGGCTCTAAAGAGCCTGTGTTAGAGCCTGTGTCGCTCATCTTGGTCTATGTGCATATTAAACAAATAACACAGATGGATTCATGACAAAATTGTGTTTTGGTGTTGGTGAAGTGTTTGCAGATCTTACTTTATTGAACAATCTTGCTGCTTACAATTATCTCTATCTATAATGAAATTGGCCCAGAAGTGACAGTGGAAAATATTTTGTAAAAATTTACATGTACAAAATTTATGAAAATTGTTAAAAATTGACTAAAAAGGACAATAACTCCTTAAGGGGTCAATTTACCACTTTGGTCAAGTTGACTTATTTGTAGCTCTTACTTTTCTGTACATTATTGCTATTTACAGTTTATCTTTATCTATAATAATATTTAGGAAATAACCAAAAGCTGCAAAATTTTCTTAAGATTACCAATTCAGGGGCAGCAGCCCAACAACAAGTTGCCAGATTGGTCTGAAAATGTCAGGGCAGATAGATCTTGACCTAATGAACAATTTCATCCACAGCTGATTTTCTTTAAATGCTTTGGTTTTAGAGATATGAGCCAAAAACTGCATTTTACCCTATATACTATTTTAGCCATGGCGGCCATCTTGGTTCACGGGGAGGGTCACCGGACACATTTTTAAACTAGATACCCTAATGATGATTGTGGACAAGTTTGGTTAAATTTGTCTTAGTAGCTTCAAAGGAGAAGAATTTTGTAAAACATTACAAAAATTTACAAAAAATTGTTAAAAATTGACTATAAAGTGCAATTACTCCTTAATGGGGCAGCTGACCATTTTGGTCATGTTGACTTATTTGTAGATCTAACTTTGCTGAACATAATTGCTCATGATAATAACCAACTAGGGGCTCTTAAGAGCCTGTGTCGCTCACCTTGGTCTATGTGCATATTAAACAAGGGACACATATGGATTCATGACAAAATTGTGTTTTGGTGATGGTGATGTGTTTGAAGTTCTTGCTACTTACAATTATCTCTATCTATAATGAACTTTGCCCATTAGTAACAGAGGAAATTATTTTGTAGAAATTTACAAAACTTTACCCAATTAATGAAATTGTTAAAAATTGACTATAAAGGGCAAAAACTCCTTAAGGGGTCAACTGACCATTTTGGTCATGTTGACTTATTTGTAGATCTTACTTTGCTGAACATTATTGCTGTTTACAGTTTATCTCCATCTATAATAGTATTCAAGATAATAAGAACGGCAAAATTTCTTTAAAAATTACCAATTGGGGGGCAGCAACCCAACAACCGATTGTCCAATTCATCTGAAAATTTCAGGGCAGATAGATATTGACTTGATAAACAATGTTACCCCGTGTCAGATTGGCTCTAAATGCTTTGGTTTCAGAGTTATACGCTAAAATCTAAATTTTACCCCTATGTTCAATTTTTAGCCATGGCGGCCATCTTGGTTGGTTGGCTGGGTCACCGGAAACATTTATTAAACTAGAAACCCCAATGATGATTGTGGCCAAGTTTAGTTTAATTTGGCCCAGAAGTTTCAGAGGAGAAGATTTTTGTTAAAGTAAATGACGCCGGAAGACGACGACACTGGACGCAAAGTGATGAGAAAGCTCACTTGGCCCTGAGCTAAAATCGGCAAAATTTCCTTAAAATTACCAATTAAGGGGCAGCAACCCAACAACGAGTTCTCTGATTCATCTGAAAATTTCAGGGCAGATAGATCTTGACCTAATAAACAATGTTACCCCGTGTAAGATTTTCTCTAAATGCTTTGATTTTTTTAATTTAGTATTTGTCATTGGATGCTGTATATCATATTTGTTTTTTCCTTATTGTTTTGTACAGAAAGCAGGCTGTAAGTTTTCTCGTTTGATTGTTTTACATTTGTCATTTGGAGTCTTTTGTAGCTTGCTTTGTGGTATGGGTTTTACTTATTGTCAAAGTATGTAGTGTGACCTATAGTTGCTAGCTTCTACGTCATTATGTCTCATTGGCAATCACAGCACATCTTCTTTTTTTTTTTTAAAGCCATGACACAAAGAGATCATAATTTCTTTAGACAAGACCTTAATAAATAAATTTCTATCTATGAACAGAAATAAATGAAGAACAAACCTTTGTAAATGAATCATCATGATAAAGCTCCCTAATGCCTGAAGACATGTAGACACTGATAGTAATTGTATGACTAGCTGCATTGGTCCTCCTTTACTTAATGTTTCGTACAATCGTGGAGCAAATATACATCCTAATACAAAATAGGCTAAAGTCAATAACTGGTAAAATCTTAGAAGTCCTGAAAAAGAAATTTTAATAATTTGTTAAAATTTGAATGCAGTAAATGGTTATCGAAATCAAATAGAGTAAAATAAGAGAAAAAAGGAAACAAAGCACTCAGTTATGCTTTGTTTATAGATATCTTTGTAGAAATGTATGAAATCATTTTATATATATATATAAATATACGTCTGAACCAGTGACAACTCTACAACAGATTTATCCATCGGATCACCAGCAGTGATGGTGATACATGGCTGTGTACATTCTGTATATACAACTCGTCTAAACATCAACCTAACAATGTTAGATCTGTATGTTATACATATATAAAGTGCCTAGAAAATCAACCTAACGATGTTAGAGTAGATTTGATTCATAACTTCCTCCCCGGCCGGGGCATATATATATATATATATATATACAACTCGTCTAAACATCAACCCAACAATGTTAGATCTGTAAATTTGCTTTCGCAAATTTTTGGTTCTTCCATGCCGGGATTCGAACCCATGCTACTGTGATATCGTGACACCAAATCGCCTGCACTGCAGCCGTCCCGCTAGACCACACGACCACCTGGGCTCTCAAAAAAAGAGCTTTCGGTGGGCATGTGTTACCTTTCCACGTCAGTTTTAATCTAGCGGCGTACTACAGTACATGATATATAAGGCATGAAGATGTTATTGTTACAGATCAGCTAAATTATCTATAGTAAAGGATCCTACAAATTAATGTAAGATACAGTCACAGAAAATAATTATATTCATAAGTACGTCTGAGTCAGTGACAACCCTACAACAGATGTATCCATCGGATCGCCATCAATGATGGTGATACATGGCTGTGTACATAATGTATATACAACTCGTCTAAACATCAACCCAACAATGTTAGATCTGTAAATTTGCTTTCGCAAATTTTTGGTTCTTCCCTCGCCGGGATTCGAACCCATGCTACTGTGATATCGTGACACCAAATCGCCTGCACTGCAGCCGTCCCGCTAGACCACACGACCACCTGGGCTCTCAAAAAAAGAGCTTTCGGTGGGCATGTGTTACCTTTCCACGTCAGTTTTAATCTAGCGGCGTACTACAGTACATGATATATAAGGCATGAAGATGTTATTGTTACAGATCAGCTAAATTATCTATAGTAAAGGATCCTACAAATTAATGTAAGATACAGTCACAGAAAATAATTATATTCATAAGTACGTCTGAGTCAGTGACAACCCTACAACAGATGTATCCATCGGATCGCCATCAATGATGGTGATACATGGCTGTGTACATAATGTATATACAACTCGTCTAAACATCAACCCAACAATGTTAGATCTGTAAATTTGCTTTCGCAAATTTTTGGTTCTTCCCTCGCCGGGATTCGAACCCATGCTACTGTGATATCGTGACACCAAATCGCCTGCACTGCAGCCGTCCCGCTAGACCACACGACCACCTGGGCTCTCAAAAAAAGAGCTTTCGGTGGGCATGTGTTACCTTTCCACGTCAGTTTTAATCTAGCGGCGTACTACAGTACATGATATATAAGGCATGAAGATGTTATTGTTACAGATCAGCTAAATTATCTATAGTAAAGGATCCTACAAATTAATGTAAGATACAGTCACAGAAAATAATTATATTCATAAGTACGTCTGAGTCAGTGACAACCCTACAACAGATGTATCCATCGGATCGCCATCAATGATGGTGATACATGGCTGTGTACATAATGTATATACAACTCGTCTAAACATCAACCCAACAATGTTAGATCTGTAAATTTGCTTTCGCAAATTTTTGGTTCTTCCCTCGCCGGGATTCGAACCCATGCTACTGTGATATCGTGACACCAAATCGCCTGCACTGCAGCCGTCCCGCTAGACCACACGACCACCTGGGCTCTCAAAAAAAGAGCTTTCGGTGGGCATGTGTTACCTTTCCACGTCAGTTTTAATCTAGCGGCGTACTACAGTACATGATATATAAGGCATGAAGATGTTATTGTTACAGATCAGCTAAATTATCTATAGTAAAGGATCCTACAAATTAATGTAAGATACAGTCACAGAAAATAATTATATTCATAAGTACGTCTGAGTCAGTGACAACCCTACAACAGATGTATCCATCGGATCGCCATCAATGATGGTGATACATGGCTGTGTACATAATGTATATACAACTCGTCTAAACATCAACCCAACAATGTTAGATCTGTAAATTTGCTTTCGCAAATTTTTGGTTCTTCCCTCGCCGGGATTCGAACCCATGCTACTGTGATATCGTGACACCAAATCGCCTGCACTGCAGCCGTCCCGCTAGACCACACGACCACCTGGGCTCTCAAAAAAAGAGCTTTCGGTGGGCATGTGTTACCTTTCCACGTCAGTTTTAATCTAGCGGCGTACTACAGTACATGATATATAAGGCATGAAGATGTTATTGTTACAGATCAGCTAAATTATCTATAGTAAAGGATCCTACAAATTAATGTAAGATACAGTCACAGAAAATAATTATATTCATATATTCATATGGATTATATGTTGACCTCTAGATGGCTTTCTATTTATTGTGATGTTAGAATGCTGTTTCATTGACCTTTATCTCATGTCACATTCTATAAATATCTTTAGTATTTACCTGTTTCATCATCTCCAAAATGTTCTGTAGGGTTCCCTAGGGAGTCTGGGTTGAGTAATTGTATTGTATAATGTATGTAGTTAGGTTTGATCTCTCGACTGTCATCTCCACAGGTGTTATCGTCCACGTATAACACATGATAAAGGTGTGGTTTATCTATGTAACTTACTGTAAAGTTACCAGTTCTGTTCTTTATTTGATCTGTTCATAAGTAATGATAAGAACGTAAAATCTTTAAAAATTATACACCTTAGCCATGTGCATGATTAAGCAAAAGATAGTACTTTTTAGGTATGTTTTCTTTAATAAAATGGTATTTATTCAACAAGAAAAAATTAAATATAGTTAATGTAGTTTGGGTCAGATATTTATGAAATTTCCACCAAACTAAATTTGCTGGTTTGACAAGAAAGCCTCTGATAAGTGGACCAACTGGTATGCAGACTAAGGGCCATAATTCTGGAGAAATTTGGTCAACTTGAAAGCAAACAAATCTTGATCTGTAAGTCAAATTTATGCATTCATGTTTTCTTATATGGAAGATTAAAGAGATATACTCTGTACCTTACATATTTAATATTTGAAAAAAACATGCCAAAATTAGTTCCTTGATTTTCAATTGAGTTTTTGTTGACATCATTAATTGAACATTATTACATTTCCTTTAAAAGAGCATATCCAAAATTCATCCCTTTGTACCTCCTGCAAATCATAGCATTGTATGCATATCTCATAACATCTGTATTCCACTACATCATGTGACATTATCAAATGTAATGCATGAGTAATTATTTTTAAAGTTTTTATATCAAGTTGTCAAATAAAGTGCAGTGACTTAGAATTGTTAATGTCATTTGGTCTTTGGTAGAGAGATGTTTCAATCATATCACATCCTCTTATTTTCATATTTACATAATCTTGTTACTTTTGTGATAAAAATAAAAAAAATAAATGAAAGTTTAAACTTTACAAATAATACCTACATACAGCCCTGGCTAATTCAAATTTATTTTCACATGCGTCTTCTTGTAATGCATCATTCCAATCATCATTTAAAAACAAAACAAACTTTGGTGAGGAATGACCTGTATCATTCAAGGTGTAGTTCAATAAAGCTTGACCTGTTATAAAATATTAATGTCAATATAATTTTGAATAAAAATGCATAGTAGTCATGATCATGATGATATAAATACTAATTTATTGTACATTATTTTAAACTAACTGATTGAGATTACTAGACCAAAATGTAACCTAGCAATACTAGTATATACCACTTCAAAATCTGGTACTTTGTCAGTGATAATCTTATTTCATACATTAATTCACATTTTCAAGAGTTATAGTGTTGGGGACGGTCTATTTATAGTCTCTGTTAAATTCATTCTGATTCTCATCATAGTGACTTAGAGCCCAACATATGTAAAACCTATTTTTATGTTCAAGTTTTCATAGACATCCACTTCTTTACGAAACTGGATTCTACATAAACCCACATACCCTAAAGTCTGTGAGTATTAAACATTGGTTCAGGCTTGCATAAATTTATAAATTATGAAGAAAATAGATATCCAAAATAATGTTTTCATGAAATTAGGGGAAAAAACACATATATATGTAAAATATGTTGCATGTATCTTGAAATGAGCTTCATCATTTGGTCTCTGATTGAGACTTGTCTCATTGGCAATTATACCACATCTTATTATTCTTATATTTAGTTCTAGAAATAAATGTAGTCCGAGTCCGTAATTTGTTTTTTGCACAGACTCTGACAGTCTTAACAGTAGTCTCCAACTATGGTCTGAATCATATAGTGTCAATTTTAGACTACTTTCAATCAGACAAGGTAATCCTAGTGAAACATGTAATCATGGTAATAGGGATTAAATTTCTCTGATGTTTATAAATTTCTGCACATGCAGCAGATGGATCAATGGATAGATGGATGGCTGTTTTTAACATTCATATGCAATGTAAAATGCATATTAAGGCAGATGACTGAAAATATGATAGGCATGTATGACTATAAACCCTGCGTTGAAAATACTGACACTCTCAGTGCGACCATGGAAGTACTATATTGATGCTAATTAATCAGTCATTTATTTTCATTTTACTCCCATGGTGCGACTGGTTTATAATGTGCTAGTTACAAGGTAACAGAATGAACATGATGAAGGAATACATATCAATTTACCAAGACACATAACCAGTCTGCACTGTTAACCACTAGTCCGATGCCCCAGACTAGTAAATATTGTTTCGGGCTAGTGAAAATTTTCAAAATTTAATATAGGTTTATAGGGACAAGTTTTGATATTTAGTTATCGGACTAGTAGTCAAAAAAGTTTTTGGCGCAGACTGCATAACTTTGACTCCAAGCCAAACAGTCTGCTGTTCTTTCTACTTAATTCTACATGCTTTCTAATGGCTTTAATAGCGGCTAGTACCATTTTTCAAAGTCTTTAATTTGATATAGCCAGGGTTCTAACCTCTAACATCCAACACATGAGGCCAACAAACTACCATAAAAACACAGAGCTAGTTCTAATACACCTTATCGCTATTTGTCCGCCATTGCTGGAAATCACACAGGTTCCCGTAAAATTTTGACGTCATAAAACAAAATGTCTGACGCCACAATGGAAAAGTGATTGTTGTTGACGTCAAAAGTTCAAGCGGACGGGTCAGCCGGGAATAGCGATAAGGTGTATCATAGCAGACATCAAACAAACAAAATATAAAGGCCTTTAAAGACTTAAAAATTTGCATGAGCACAAGATTTGTTTCAAAATTACCACTGATATGACTATACCATGTATACCAACCTGCAACCAACCCCTTACCAGAGCCCAGTTAGCTAAATAATTTCTCTGTCAACTTCAGCTTAAAAAAGTGTATTTATCAGGCATGTTTGTCAGGGGGGTATGCATAAGAATGAAGAATCCCTGGCTGGTAGATTCTGTGTCAAAAATGATTTTTTGAATTATGGGAAAACAATTTAGAAAATTGTTTAGAACAAAGAATCAAAAAAAGGGTAGTAGACATGGTAGAAGGGTAATTTTGAAAATGTGTTGAACTGCAAACCAAACAAAAGCAATTTACCATGAAAGCAAAATGTTGTTAAATACTGTCCCCATTCGTTAATGGCTGAATGACTTGAAAGTGTTCCTGATATGGTTTTGCTGTTCGTTGATTTTAAGAAATAGGAAAATATTAACAAAACCGAAAGGTGTCGAAATGTAAAATCTTTGAAAACCATGTTTCGACATAAAGTTTTAAATATCTTTGTTGTAAGACATTAAGTATCATTTTTCATGTCATATTTTATAACAAGTCTCTGTCTTTTTATCACTTTGGCAAATAGTATGTTAAAATGTGTCTCCCAGTTTTCAGGATTTGCAGTCTGCTCTAAAACGTGTAATGTCGTAAAAATATGATATAAAAAGAAAGGAAACAGTTACAGGGATAGACAAAATTTGCTTGAAAACTGAAAAATGTTTGATTGCGGTACATAACAAAAATTTGGTGCACCAAAAAGCATAATTAAATTGGAAATTTCAAAAGAAAAGTAATGTCATTAAATATCGTAAATCGGCGACTAGAGCGACCAATTTCTGGTGATAACAGAGTAAAGTGTTGAGATATGCAAACAGATTTCGGTTCACATTAGGTAAACAAACTTCTTTTATTTGATACTTTTATTAATTGTGTATTTTATATAAAATTTATGAATTAGTTTTAAAAATAGAGAATTATTCCTGATTTGTTAGGGACGAAATAAAAACCCAAGGTGCCCAATTCTACATTGATTCAACACTTCACCAAGTCATCATGTAAATACAGACGAAAATTAGAAGAAAACATGAAAAGAGGGAGATGTTTTGTCAATTCAATTGAGTTAAATCTACCTTTTTCTATTCTGAAAGAGATAACATCAAAGAATGAACACGAAGATGTAAGAAACTGAGAATATCATACATTAATCTGCTGTGTAAAGTTGTATATCTGTATATGGAATCAAGACAACTCGTCCCACGGGAATATCGCCCCACATCAAAACACCCCATCTTTTCACCAACTCGTCCCATCTTTCAATAATCACACCACTCTTGTTTACCAACACGCCCCTAATTAAAAATTTTGCCTCACACTGGTTAACCAACTTGCGCCACTGATGAAAAATGGTAATATCCCGTTAATTAATATGAGGCAGGCATAACCTGTGAATGGGGACGAAGTCTGTATGTATTATTTTTTTAATTCAATCACGTTGATAAAAGAAACCGAAATACCGTACGTAACGTTCCCGATTTTGATTCTGTTGTTAGGGAATTAGCTGTGACGTTCTTTAAGTTATGACGTCATATTCGATGTAAACAAAAGAAACGCTTTCATCAGGTAACGTTTTTCATATCAAACAATTATTAAAATTGAATTTGTATTGAGATCCAATCTTATATTTTACTAGACTGATAAATATAAATTTTTTCAAAGTCTCATGCAAACAAGACAGATATCTGCGCAAAAGCGGAGAAAACCGGAACAGGAAGTAGATCTGAAAAAAAAGTTAACGAATTTGAGTTCATTAGTAGAATGAAAAATTGGGAAATTTTCCTGATTTTTTTTTTTTTTTTTTTTTTTTATTGATTTTTCTACAGTAATTGGGGACTTCGTCCCCATATAATATTACTGCAAATTCGTCCCGCTTTTCTTAATATGGGGACGAAGTCCCCAATTACAGCAGAAAAATCAATAAAAAAATTTTTTCATTCTTCTAATGAACTCAAAATCGTTAACTTTTTTTTCAGATCTACTTCCGTTTCCGGACTTGTTTGCATGAGACTTTGAATCAAATGTATATTTATCAACCATGTCAAAATATCAACAAATATACATCATATAGGAAGGAACTCAACACCCAATCATTTTTAATAATTGTTTGATATGAAAAAAACGTTACCTGGATAACAGCGTTTCTTTGTTTACATTGAATATGACGTTATAACTTAAATAACATCACAACTAAATCCCACAACAGAACCAATATCGGAAACGTTACGGTATTTCCATTTCTTTTATTAACATGTTTGAATTAAAAAAAAAATACAGACTTCGTCCCCATTCACAGGTAATGCCTGCCTCATATTAGTTGTATTTACATTGTACCTGATAATTGCAGGTTTCAATTATGACAACAATAGATTATATATTCAAGCAGTAAACTAACGGCCTAGCCAAGATCAGATGTGCATTTCATATTGGGTCTATGTTATAGGCTTGTAAAGACAAGAAGATAAACTTTACATAAGTAATACATCTTTGAACTGAAGAAGAGAATGTAGGGCTTCACAATGAATATCAAATATCATGTATAGGTGTTACCGTTTAAAAAAAACCCACAAAAATACACGCTGAAAATGGGCAAAATTTCACGTTATGTTGTTTCATTTAAAATTTCGCTGTTTTTATCAATTGATAGTTAATAAGTGAACTTAATTTGAACTACATTATTGGTTCATTGCTATAGACAATTTATTCATCTTTCTTTTACTGTTTGTTGCAACAAAAAATCTTCAGTGGTTACAAAGTTATGATAAAAAGTTGAATACTATGCGCTTGTTATGAAATTTTGTACTTTTGTTTTTAGCTTGCTCAGTGTAGTGATAAAAGAGAAAAATTAATCAAATGTATGCTATTATGTGTTTTGTTTTCTCTTCTAGTATATACATTATCAAAAACTACTTCATTTATCAAAATTGCAGTACCCTAGCTGGAGATATATGCCATCAAAGTTGGATATACAAATAAAGTGAAAAAATGTCTTGTCCGTAGACATGCATTCCCTAGTAAACTGGAAGCATAATTACATTAATGTTGCATTGCTAAGTTCCTGTTCTTTTGTAGATATGAAAACACTACTAACATTTTTTTTCTACCATCTATTAATAGAGGAAAAAATTCAAAAATATGTCAGAATGTCTTGTCCGTAGACACATGTCTTGTCCATAGACATGTCTTTTTATCAATATTGCTTGGCTTTATGGGTCTTAATTAGTCCTATGTGTTGTTTAAACTTAGAAATATCTTATTTTTAATAAATAAATGGTAATTTAAGTGTTCTCAATTTTTGTAAAATTACTTTACAGGAGTGGATTTTAAAAAGTGTCAGATTATCAGTCATAAAAAACATACCTTATTTTACTTTAATATTGTTTATTCCAGTTGCTGCATACCTTAAAAGATTAGCTAAATCAAATGAAGAAAAAGTATTTCTCTCTCTCTAACTTTATCTTTTGCATTTCAGTATTAACAGCAGATGAGGAAGTGTCTACGGACAAGACACTTGTACATAACAAGTATTAAATTCAATTATTTGTCTGCTATGGAACTTAAATCTTATTTATAGGTGATGAAAGTTATCTATTCAAATTAAAACTCAGTATTTTTAACATAAATATAGTCACAATTAATTCTAACAGTTATTTTTTTTAACTGAAATTGTCTTGTCGGTAGCTAGACATTACCACAATATATTTGTATCCAATTTCCTTGAGTTCAGCCTAATTTGATAGGTAAAATGACTTTTTATGTATGTTATTTTTTCAAGAGAACACATTCAACTATGTCAAAATTGAGTTTTAATAATAGTTTGATTGTTTTAAACAGTAAGATATATGACCATATATGGATTTCAGTTAAAAGAATGTGTCTTCATTTTGGCTTAATCAATATATTATTGAGATATGTAAAGAATTATGGGTACATTTTTATATTTTCCAAAATTAAAAAACACTGCTTAAAATTTAATTAGTAACTTTTAATCTTAACTTTAACAATCCTCTTTGAAAGCATTTCATTGAATATCAATAAAATGTCTTGTCCGTAGACATTATCAAAATGTATTTGTTTCCATTTTCCTCGAAGTTAAGCATCATTTGATAGATAAACCTGATAAAATGTATGGGTTTTTTTTCAAGATAACACTTTCAGCTATATCAAAATTAGGTTTTAATAATGCATTTCATTAAATATGAATACAATGTCTTGTCTGAAGACAAAACATATAAATTGTATTGCTAAGTTTGTTTGTTTATTGTAAGAATATGCATCAAGTTATTTTAACGTTCTATACACCAAAAGAAAGGGTTCTTTTGGAAGTTTTGTTATTTATAGATAATTTTAGATACAGTTTTATCAGATCAGATTAATGATCAAAGAAAGCTACTGTTGTTTGAAATAACTGTGAGTCAAACATGTTCTTGTTATTATTTTTTCAATTAAAATGTTTGATATTCAATAGTTCTAAACATATTTTGTTGTCTTTGTCATTGACCAAAAATCTGTCACTGGTGACAATGTCTTGAAGGCAACCATTAAAGAAAATTATACAGTTTTTAAACACCATTTATTTAATAAAAATATTAAATATTTCTTTCAAAAGCTGCATGTAATTATATAAATGCTTCCAGTGTTAGCCTAAGGATTCATAATTTAAACCATTTTTGATCCAAAATATCAAAAGAGTTTTTCCCTGAGGTGATACCCATTTTTGACTTCATGTGAAACACAAAATGCACATCTGATTGTGGCTAGGCCGTAAACATGTGCATATTAAAATAAGTACAATGTACATAATTGGTGCTTCCAATGTTACACGTTGCTACCATATTAAGTAGAAAATGCACATTTGCCATGTTTTGCTTTCAATCCAGTCTTAACAAATATATCCCTCTATACATGTAAAAGGATAATCATTATATACAGGTTTAATCACCAT
The DNA here is from genome assembly GCF_963676685.1 of Mytilus edulis. NCBI lineage: Eukaryota > Metazoa > Mollusca > Bivalvia > Mytilida > Mytilidae > Mytilus > Mytilus edulis. The sequence goes on along the minus strand of NC_092346.1, from coordinate 77,115,121 downwards.
ATGAAAGGTTTATTGAGGACATGCTGTTGTGGACTCTTTTACTAGTACAATACTTGTACATTAATTATATACGAGTATTGTTCAACAACAATACTTGGTATACAAGTACTGCGGTCGCCACGTTCAGTTTATCCCTCTTTTATTTGACAATTTGGTCCACTACTGGGATTTGTTATGTTATGCTCAATTTTCATTTTTGTCAAGCCTGCAACTTTTGTCATAAAAGAAAGACATAGCGATTCTTCATTCCATTGTCAGCAGTGGCGTCAGTGAATATTTGCTCTGTGGTTAAGATTTATGAAATTTTAATAACTTTCTTAAAGTTAAACTATCCTGGATTCCTACCAAACTTGGACAGAAGGTTATTTATGATCAAACATGTCAAAAGCTAGTATCTAACAGGAAATTTTGTAAAAAAATATTTCCTGTTTTTTCCTTTGATGACTATTAAATGGACTTAGTTTTTCTTCCAGTTACAGAAGCTTCTTACAATCAAAAGATAATATCTGGAGGACAAATTTTAATAATCTTTTCCCCATTTTTGTTAAGCCTGCGAATAACAACTTAAGTAGATGAGACACTGGGTTCTGTGGAACCCTTTCAAATTTTTATCTTTACATTCTATTTTCAAGCAGAAAAAAAACAAGCAAGAATTTTAACAGAAAAAAATAAAGTACTTAATACAATGGAAATAATTCATTCAGAAATAGTAAACCAGTCGATCACATGATCGGAAGTGAAAAATAAGCAGGAAATTTGAAAAAATTATGAAAAAAATATAGCGACACGCTTGTGTTGGATAGCACTGTGGTCAGTACAATAGAACAGCGGGAAATTGTGATAGCGCTGAAAAGAGCAGCGCTAAAACGGCCTGGGGAGAACACTGTAATAATATATATGTTCATGGGATTTCTGAAACAGCATTTCGTACTTCATTGGGTTTGATGAACATGGAAAATTCTCTAGTCATAGAAAAAATATACTGAAGCAGGAAACTACAATGTATGATAATTATTACTTTATTTTTCAGATTACCAGCCTGTTTTGGAAAGGCCAGTGTTTTGAGAGTGATAGCTCATGCAAATTTAGTACCCAGATTTGTGAAAACAAGTTTAAAGTCCAGATTAGGAACACAAATATAGCTTTGAAAGGATGTAAGTTGTCATGCACTATTGCAGACATTGAATCAACTGAATACTTGGATTGGGATTGCGATGAAAAGACGATCAAAGAAAAAGAACAACCTATTCAAGCTGATGATGGGGAAATTATTAATCAGCAAGGTGCTGTTAAAAGAAAAAGAGGTCGACCAAAAGGAACCACAAAAAGATTACCATTGGGTAAATCACTTGAAAACGACAAAACAACTTTGAACGCTGAAGACTCACATAATTCTGGGATTGACAATGAGCCCAAAAAATATGGATTGAGAGGAGTAAAATTATCACAGGCTGTAATGAGGGCAGAAATGGGATCAGCTTATAAAGAAAAGGAATCTTTAAACACTAACAAATGTAGTGATATCCAAGAAGAATCTAAAAATCTGGTACAATCAAGTCAGGCAGCTGAAAATGTTGATGTAAGCACATATAATGAACAAATTCTCAAAGAAAAAACTGATGTAGGTGAAGATGAAAATGTTGTTGATGATGATGATAAGGATGCTGATTACATAGGGAATGATTATGTTGGATATATATCTGAAGATGAGGAGTTTGAACCTGTAAATATAAAAAGGAAATTTGGTTCTTTAGTAACTAAGAATAGACAGAGAAAAAGGGTTAAAATTGACATTGGTGATGTAAATATTCCAAAATATAAACCAAAAACTCGGTTTTTAAAAAACAAAGGATGCAAATATTGTAAAAAACTTTTCTATCATTATATTGGTGTTGAAGAACATGTCAGAAAGTACCATATTAAAGAGCTTGATGTTCAAAGCTACTTGGAAGAATTAAAAGAATTACGAATAGAGAAGTGTGAAATATGCAATAAAACCTTTAATAATAGATATCACTTAATTGAACATGAAAAGAGAACACATTTAGAAAATGCATCAGTCAAATGTTATAAGTGTAACAAAATTTACAAAAATGTGCAAAGTTTGAAAAACCATATTAAAGCTGTACATAGTGTAATAGGTCAGCCATTTGCTTGTCATCTTTGTGCAGCTAAATTTAAGTGGTCAACAACACTTAAACAACACATTGAGGAGATCCATGAAGGGAAAATGAAGGCAGTTTGTAAACATTGTGGAAAGAAATTCCCTCGTCAAAATCTTTTAAATCGTCACATGCGTATACATGGAGTTGACCAATCAAAAAGATTATGTTGCAAACATTGTGGAAGAGGATTTTGGTATGAACACAACTTACAAAGACATGTTAAAATTATACATGGCCCTCATGAAGAAAACTTTCACTGTTCATACTGTGGTAAAGGTTTTAATATGAAGTCTGCCATGGTGACACACGTACAACAAGTCCACTTTAATATCTTTCCTTATCGTTGTATTGATTGTAATGTTGGGTTTAAACGGTCAAAATTGTATCGCCTGCATATGATGAAAGAACATGCAGTAGTAGACTGTGATACTTTAAAGACGAACGTAAGACATTTCAAATATGGAAAAACAGAAGAGGACTTATTTTATTGTTCACACTGTAGTTTAAGTTTCTGTTACAAGACTAAAATGGTTGAACATATGCATTCTGCTCATGGAGAAGATTTTCCATACATGTGTACCCATTGTAATCAAGGATTTTTAGAGAAATCTTTTCTTAGTCACCATTTGCTAATGGCACATAATGAGATATTGCCTGCTGGTGAAACTCAGGAGGAGGAAAAAAATCGGTTTCAGATGGTAACCATTGATATCAATGGACAAAAGAAAGACTTGGAAGTAGAATCATTTAATTTACCTCAACCGGTTGTTATTGAGAAGGTACATTTATAGTTAAAATAGTGTTCAAAATTCTCAACATAGTTATTTCAAACAAATATATATCAGAGTAGAAAGAAATCTGGGGTATTTTATTTGTAAGATAGCAAGATAACACAAGTTTACAAAATGAAAAGATATCTATAAGTTTCTATGCTGCCTTTCTTGATTGGAAGGCATCTTTACCATCTGAGGCAATCTATAGATTGCCCAAAGTCAAGAAATGATAAATTCAGCAGTTAAAATCAAGGATCTTGCACCAAAACAAAATTCTTTATGGACATGAAAGACAAAAACCTCATATGAGTGGACATCTAAACATCCACAAAATTTCATATGATATTGGTCTCTGAGAAACAAATAACTTTGCAGCCATATGATTTGGTCGACCAATGCATCTTGAAAAACCTTCAACCATGTACAAATGTACTATTAAATGAAAGTGAAATTGTTAATATCTTTCACAGTTCAATTGAAATTATAATCTATATAGAATAAATTACTTACAGTTTAATTACAATTAACTTCAGAACTAAGGCAGCCTTTGTACCTTAAGTAAATTTCTCTAAAATATTCAATTCTAAATCTTAGCTGATTTTCAAAAAATTAACACGATTACTTATTATGATCATGATGATGAAAGAAAAGAAATGGCAGGTTAGATATATAGGATAAGCACAGGAATTTGTATTGTATTTAGAGTTATAGCATCCTCATATAAATTAGTTCATTGACCTACTTTTCATTTTCCATTGACCTATTATCATGGTTACAAAAAAATGTATGGTGTCTATTAAAGTTTCGATCTCATATACTACATGTACACAGTAAGTCACTTGCAATCATATAACCTTTTGAAAAACTGATAAAAACATTTATACATAATTATGTCAACTTAGTACACATTGGAATTGTACTTAAATGTATTTTTATTTTGTAGACTGAAGAAGTTGGCAATATTGTTAATGTTGAAATAATAGAAAATGAAATTCTGTCTGAAGAAAATGGAGCCCAGTCATTATTCTTTGAAGTATCTAAAGGTGCTGATACAATACATTATGTCATTGAACAATCTGCTAATGGTGATCCAACAATTCTACCTCAGGAACTAGCAAACTTACTTCTGGCTGCTGAACAATCTCTACAAGGTGCTAACGAAGAAAGTACTGATGAAACACAGTTATTGTCACATGACCATGAAGTTACTGATAATACTCAAATTATAACTGTACCTTCATTGAAAATTGATGAAGTTGATTGTGTCGAAGAAAATGTATGAAGATCTGAAAATTGTTTTAATTGATGAACATTTTTTAAGTTCAACATGTATACATGTTTTGTACTTAAAACCATTCCACTTCTGTATTATTCCCTTGCATTTTACCATTCTGTTATACAAACTGTCTAACATGAACTTGTCAATCTGACATTTTTTGCAATCAAGAATGTACAAATTAATTTGTTAAAATGTTGTTGTTTCATGACATCCTCGAAAAAAACATTGTATTTTCAGATAATGCAGCACCTAAGCTTACTATTTATATACATGTATAGGGAACTAATTTCTATCACCAGAATTAAATGTTCAAATTTCATAATCATTGTTTGTAGGCTATTCCTCTACAGTACAGTAGATTTTAAGTGATGCAAAGAGAACAGTTTTCTTTCCCTTTTGTCAATTTTCGTTTTTGAAGGTGATTTAATCATGGTCTATGTAGTGTATTTATACCATTTTTGTTCACTATGTCCTTGTCTGTAGTAAGGTTCTAGATTTCAAAAAAGTATAATTCCTATATAATTGTCATGACTGTAAACTTGTTAAGTCAGGGCTTTCCTGACAACTAATTAGTTTACAGCTACTAAATTCTTTCATTGACACAAAGATTTGATTTGTAAATTTGGCTGGACCTGTAGAAATCTTATTACAACAGCATTTTTAAGATGGAACATAACACTACAGGGAGATAACTCTGCAAAAATCAGCTTAACATTTTAATCAAGTTGTATTGTTAAGGTAATATTAGGCTTCTCAATGATCAAAATTAGTGTTTGTCAAACTGCTATATGTCCGTTGAAATTTTTCCACAAAAGTGTGTGGTTTATGTTTTTTGAAATTTTTATAATAGTTTTGTCAAATAAAAGTAAATATTTGTCAAAATTTTATCAAAATTAAACGAGCCAAATTAATTTTAGTCAAGGTGTTTGATACCACCTTAAATTTTATTATGATATTGTTTATGAAGTTTGCAAATTAAGACACATTTATAAAGACTAATTGTTCCTTTCAATAAACTTATTCTTTCATGTCATCGATTCAAAGTTGTAGTAAGATCCTGAATAATTTTTTTTATCAATGATTGTGTTGAGCCTTTGAGACATAGACCCTACATTCAATTGTTGGTGTGGTCAATAAGTTGGTTCAGTCTGTGGTTACAGATTTTTATAAATCAATGACTTTGTAGATCTTTCATGGATTGTTATTAAACATGGACAGAAGTCTTTTTTATTATAAAAAGACAGAATATGTGTCTTGAACAAAATTATGAGAGTCAACATTTAGAAAGTCTGGAACTCAATTTCTGTGACATCAATATCTTTGTCAAACGTTGTTAGTTTTTGGTAGCCAAAATTTCACTTTTACTCTGACAGCAACAAATACAGACGAGACACAGAATTATGTGGAACTGTTAACAAACTTTGATATTATTATGAAAATAAGATGTGATTGGTATGATTGCCAATGAGACAACTTTCCATCAGAAACCAAATGACAAAGAAGTCAACAACTATAGGTCATCATACAGCTTTCAACAATGAGCAAAACCCATACTTCATAATCAGCTTTAAAAGGCCCTGAAATGATGAATGTAAAACAATGCAAAAGAGGAAACTAACGACCTGATATATGTACAAAACACTGAAGGAAACAAACAAACATGATAAACAGCAAGAAATGAAAACCACTGAATTACATGCTCCTAACTTTGGACAGACACATACAAAAAACTTGTTTGCTGGCCACAAATACTTTCTCTTACCTAGGACAGCGGTGTAACAGAATAATATAAGAACAAACTATAGCAAGCATTGAACTAGTATATATTTGTTTAGGGGCCAGTTGAAGGACGCCTCCGGGTGCGGGAATTTCTCGCTACATTGAAGACCTGTTGGTGACCTTCTGCTGTTGTTTTTTTCTATGGTCGGGTTGTTGTCTCTTTGGCACATTCCCCATTTCCATTCTCAATTTTATTCTGAGAGTATTGCATGACGATACAAAGTACCCTAATGGTTAAACATTAGTTGAACTGGAACAAAATGCTAACTTGATCTACAGTTAGGCAAGGTGTAAACTATAGAACAAATATCAAGTCAATATCTTCATGCATGACCCCAAAAAAAGTGGAAAATTGATTATTTGAGTGAATCTTATAAATCCAAGGACATAAACTCTGCACAATATCATCAGACCAGAACAAAATTCAATCTTGATCTGTAACTTGTCATGATTAAACAATGTACCAATTATCTAATCAAAATCTTCAAGCATGTCTAAGAAAAGTGCGAAAATGTTAAGTGTTCAAGGACCTTAACTCTGCACAAAATTATCAGGAACAAAATTTAAACTGTAACTGTAACTTATGATAAAATCATATACCAAATATCGAATCAATATCTTCAAGCATAAAAAAAAGTGTGGAAAAATGATTTGCTGGACTGATGGATGGACAGACAGACAGGGTGAAAACATTAAGTTCCCTTTGACTTCATCGGTAGGGTACTAATAATCAGTTGAAAGGGCACAGCCAAAGCAAAAAAATATCAACAAAAACGCAGACTGGAAGTGGCAGGAAAGCGCTTAGTACAAGTCTGAGAGTACTCACAGTTTCTGACAGCAAACAGTCAAATCAGCTTTTCTCATCACTTTGTGTCAATCATCTGTTGTCATCATCAACTTAACAAACATTTCGTCCTGAAAATACCTGACCAAATTAATCCAAACTTGGCCACAATAATCATTGGGGTATCTTATCTAGTTTAAAAAAATGTCCAATGACTGCCTGCCTACCAAATAGGCCAATATGGCTGAACTAGAACATAGGGGTAAAATGCAAGTTTTTTCTTGAAAACCCATATAAGATTGGACAGGGGCACACTCATCAGAATATTGTAAACTACCTACTGTTTATCTACATCAAACTGTTGATGATTTTTTATTGTCAATGCATTTAAATTACTAATTTAACCAATTTTTTTCAATTTTTACCTATAATCTTACAATCATTATATACTCCAAATATAGTTGGTCTAATGCTTACAAAATTTGAAAATTTGACCAAAACACAAAAAATTAACATGTACTAATGAACTATGAAAATGAAGTCTAGGTCAGACATAACCTAGCCAACTGACATGTACCCCATACAATCATTCCATACACCACATATAGTTGACCTATTGCTTATTTACATACTGCTTATAGTATCTGGGAAACCAACCTAATCCCATAATTTTAACCTTGACCACTGATCCATACAAGGATGTTAGGTGAACTAACAGACATGAAGACTTTGCAAGAAACCCATATACCAAATAAAGTTACTGTGGATTCATTTATTTTTTCGTGGGTACCAATTTTCGTAGTTTGATTATAACTTAGATATTCATGGATATTTAATTTCGTGGATTTGGCAAAGTCTGCATACATTCCTTCAGACAATTGGCAATTTGCTGAATATTTAAATTCATGGTTCCCCTGTATCCATGAAAATTGGTATCCAACGAATATTAATGAATCTACAGTGTCCTATTTCTGATACTGTGGATTCATAAATATTTGTTGGATACCAATTTTCGTGGATTTCGTGGGTACAGGAGAACCACAAAATAAAAGAATCAACAAATTAAAAAATATTATTGGTACTCACCGAAATAAGTGAATCCAGAGTAGTATAGAAATTCACATGACAATTCTTTTTTTCAAGCAGTCACCAAACCATGAAAATGAGGTTATGGACAAACGTAACTTTTGTCACATAATTTATCTGCATAAAACATTTGAAGCATTTAGGCCTGCCTTATGAAATGAAATGCTTGATACAAACAGTTTACATTGTAGCACTGGATATTATCCCCATGTCTTGCAATTCTGTGATCATAGAGACCATTTCTCCATATAAGTCAATGTATACATATATACAAAAAACTTGAAACGACTTCATATTAATGTAATTGCCCTTTAATGACAATTTTTTTTTGTTTTTTTTTTTTGCATTTTACCTAATATTTTTTACTTTTTTACTTTATTTTAGTTGGAAACTTTAATATGTAAAAATGATCAGTATTAAAGAATTACAAATAACAGCACCATGGATTTTGGATTTTGTCTATGGCAAGGGGTGGTGATCATGCCCTACTCCTTTGTTTCATAAATTATTAAATATATTGACGTTAAAATTCCTTCTCATTTACAATATATACAGCACTAATACATTTACATGTCCAATGAACTGTGAAAATATGTGTTATATCCCTTATTTGGCATATTTTATAAGTTCACACAAACATGATAATGTGAATTACCAATGTTATTTCAACTGATCCAGTGGAGCTTATGTTTTAATTTGCATAAGAACAGTCTATTTGAACATGTGTGTGATAAGGAAGATGGCTGTTATAATTATAATTGATTTCTAATCTCCTATCAGTGTCACCAAACAGATATATACAAATGAACTGAGTGTATGATATGGGACGAATAACTGAACACCTTATTGATGAGTTTATCCCGACACACCTGACTATAGATGGACTGTTCTTAAATAAGCGAACCAGTTGAACCCCGCGGAGCCAAGTAAAATAAATCAAGTAATACTCAGTTTTAAGTTGATGTGACAACAATTTCATCATAAATAACCTAAATCCAAAACTTAATATGCTATAGACAGACTGGAAAACATAATGCCAATTGCAACCCAATGAAGTGTATCAGTACATTAATTTAATAAGTAATAAAATAATTCACAATCATGAGTATCTTTTATTAATCATAAACATGATAAAGCACTTTAACAAGCAATATTGTATCACAACTTTAAGCACATGGTAGTAAAATAATCCTTTACATACATGTAGAACTTACAATGTACTATAACAATACAACTGAACGTTTTACAAACCTGGCAAAAAAACATTACAATTTTGTATACCATAACATAACATGAAGAACATTTTTTATCATGTAGGATGATATTATTTTCCCTCTAAGTACAAAGCAAACATTTTTTTTATCATGTATGATGATATTATTTTTCCTCTAAAGTACAAAGCAACATTTTTATCATATATGATGATATTATGTTCCCTCCAAAGTACAAAGCAAACATTTCTAAAGCCCTTAAAATGCTAAAGTATAATTTGTTAAAGAAACATGGAGTGTTTGAAAAATTGTCAATCAATAACTAATGTTTTATAATACTCCTGTCAACTTCTTGCATTTAAAAAGCTGGAGAAACAATTTGACTGGGACATTATCAAAGTGATGGCATAAGGTAAATATTTTCTCAGATATGGACAGACAATATGCAAATTATTCAGAACGTTTCAAATACAAATAAATTAGAAAATCTATCCTTAAAAGTCCAACTATATGTTAAGGTTTGGAGAAAATCCATGTGAGGCAAAACAAGGATGTTTAGAAGCTATAATGACACCATGTCATCACTTCAATGTTAGTTGCTTAACTACACTCAAATCAATATTTGTAAGTCAACAAGATTATGTTACTGAAGTTAAATTTGCCTAGACAACACTTTTGATTTTGATTGTAATTCTTTCATGTTTTTTAATATGTAAAAGAGGTTTTATTTCAGCATCAATATTCAACGCTTAAAAATAATTTTTCTTTAACAGACTCTACCAAATACAATATTAAATTAGGTTATTCATTTATTTTTTTATTGTATCAAAATCTAACTCCTCCTATTATCAAATGGTGTATTTTTTGGTTTAATGACAAATAATCAAATCACAGATTCCTTTACATTTTCTATTAAAAATGACCATAATTAGGACTCTATTGTATGCCCTTTAAAACAACTCAACAATTATTTTTTTTTAACAATAAATAGTTTGATGAATCCTTAGAGTAATTAATGATTGGAATGATACACAAAAGCAATCTTAAATATCTATGGACATCTATTTATTAAGCAAGTTTGTATTGAAATATTTTGTTAAAGGTTACACGAATGATATTTGATGCATACAACACACGTCATGTTGGCACAGTTGGATATACCTCTGTTAGACAATAAGCAATCTGCTTTCAAAACTGTACTTGCTCAAGCAAGCTTTAAATACCAAAACAAATCAATATTTGTGTTTAAGTCAAATCAATGCTTCCTAATCCTATGTTGTTTGGATCTTTCCATGCCCATACAATACAATAATGGGAGAACAGCTGATCAAGTAATTCTCTTTCATCCATAAATTCTAACTTCTCTACCCTAAAATAAAATAACAGACTAGTTAGGAACATGTAATAAACTACTGATTTTTTTTCCTAAAGGTTCTATTCATGATTCTATATAACATAACTATAGTGTGTGTCAATAAAAAGAGATCATAAATTTGTTCACCATTTTTTTCAAAAAAACAAATGAACCCAATTTTGAAACGCACACACCCAGGCAGGCATGCACACACACACATAACAGTGCTGATATTAACAAGTTACTGCAGTTACATAAATTTCATAACAATCCTACTAGAAGTGTAAGCCTGAGAGTGTTTACGTAATTTTCCATGTTTTTAAATTTTTAAGGGATATAACTCCTTTTTAACCCTTTCCTCAATGAAAATTTTTATTTTGCATAGTTGATTCGCATAGAATTTTTCAATAAAATGCTGAAAATATGCTTTTAAGTATAAATGCATTGTGAAAAACAAATTTATATTTTTCACCAAATAAATTTAAGTCAGATATTCTAATGAATATCCTTTTCATATTAGATACAAATTTTATTAAGTCTGATGCAGACATTTCGTAGTCAAAGCGTTTCAACTGAGGTACTACACAGGTGTCAAAAATGTTATTAAAGGTGTGTTCTCATTTCGCCTTAACTGTGAATTCCAGGTATAAAAGGTAAAAAATATACTAAGACCAGATGGGAATTGAAATAAGGTGAAATGTGAATTTAGATAAAAATATTAAATAAACAAATTAAACCTCTGTGTTTTTATAGCAATTTAAACAACATGTAAATAGGGAATTGTTGGGCGGTATCTTTTTGCGCCAAAAAGTAACTCATTTGCGCCACAACTTAATTGCGCCAATACCTCTTTTGCACCACCTAATTTTCAAAACTATAGGTATCATTTGCGCCGATAAAATAATCATCTAATTGCGCCAATTTTATATTTTTTTATTTATATATAACAACTAAATGATTGACTAGGTACCAACAGCAAAACATTTCTCTGACATTGTACACTGAAATTTCAAATTAGCCTCGCATCCTAATAAAATTATACCGCTTGCTTGATCGTTTCACAATACAAACTCATCATCTTTGTTTTTAACAATACCAATATCATCCAATATTCTGTAAAATTCTGCTCGATTTTTAGATTAAGCCGGATGCAGTTTTCTTCTCTCTCTATACACAGACTGACACACATATTTTAAATCTTTCTTTTCTAGATTCTCTTCTTCAATTTTGAAGATCTCTGAATTTATTATTTTTGAAGGTGGCTCTGACAACACATTGGTTGCTTTTCTTTTACACGCAGTTCTGAAAAATTGACGTTCTAATTTCTGGACACTGATAATGAAAAAATTATATTTCTTTTTAAAAATGAAAATATGGTATTTTATACTGCCAAAATCTGCTATGAAATTTTAATAAAGCGAAAATGTATTTTATACTCGTGACAGTTGACTTGTATTTGCATTATTATTTTAAGAAAAATTGTTTTATAGTCTCTCAAAACTCTTTATAGAGTGGCTCTTGTTAACTTGTATTTTAAAAAGCTGTATATTTTATATGTAACAAGTGGCGAGACTTTAATAAAGTATTTGTCTTGTCTTGTCTTGATTTAGGTAAAACATATTAACAGGTAAATGTGGCGCAATTCCATTTCATTTATTGGCGCAATTAATACCATCAAAATAAAAGAGTGGCGCAATTAATACCTTTTCAAAACTGCAATTGGCGCAAATTGATTCTGCCCGAATTGTTACTCTTGAATTATTATTTTTAATAAAAGTGACCATTTTTATGATTTTAAAAGTTGTGAAACCAGGAAAAATCTACAATAAAAGCATTTTTGAGTAGGAAAGTTGCATCTCTTGAAATATTGTTTGTTTAACATTTTATAAAAGTTGAAACTTTTTTTTATTTTAAGCAGTTAATGTAGAAAAATCTAAATAATTTAATTATCCTTTACATTATGCAACACACATACACATGTTTTCCCACAGACTTGTTTAATTATATAAAAGAAACTTTAATAAAAAAAACAATGAAACAAAAACAAAAACTGTGCTAATTACAAATGTATATATATTAATTTTTTAAGGATCCAGCAGTTATTATGGAGTAAAGGGGTTGGCGTCTATAGGTGTCATTATGGAGGAAGGGGTTAAAGAGTTGGTTGTTACTGATTTTTATACTTTCCAAAACTTTGCTGATACATAACTTTGATTTAAATTGTATAAAAATAAATCATGAATTTAATATGTGAAACTGCTATACATGAATGAAGGAAAAGACATACAGTCAAATGCCCAGTATTTCTATGTTCTCTGCACCTTGACAATAACATATGTCATGGAATACATTATTGAAGAAAAAAATAAGAAACCATGCCATATTTAACAATTCTATCATATACCCAAGAAAAGTATGAAAAAAGTAATTATGTCTTTTAATTGAAACTAGCTATGTATGCGTGTTTCATGCCAAAACAAAATGTACATTCTCTTACGTAAATCATTCATCCAACACAAAAACATAGCCAAGATTAAATATCTAAATATTGGAAACTCAGAACTGGTAGATATGCCCATGAACAAAGGTTTATATTTTTGAGTTCAAATAAAATAATTTAATAACCCATATGTTTCAGATTCAGAAACTGCATGTTAATTTAAAAAAAAACCAAAAACACATGAAATTATGCCATGTACCTATGAACATCAGCATGCGGAAGAGATTTGTAAATATTTGTCATCTCCATACCATCAGCTGCTTCCCATCCTGTATCTGTAAATCTGAAAATTAATCATACAGGTTTGTATACTACAACCTTCAAACATATCATGAACTTAATAGCTTTGTACATGTACAACTTTAGTTTTTTAATCTGTAAAATCACTGCTTAAGACATACCTACCTAAAATGTAAATGTCTTCATTAGAATTGATCCCATAAGCTTATTTTAAAATTCATAAATATAATTTGGGAAATTTTGTTTCAAGTTCCAGGAAACTTGCTTCGAAATTAAAGCATCAAAGGCATTATACATATTTAATTAGGTGCAGAAACAGCTATTGATTTCCTTTTATTTGATGATTGCATGATGTTCAAATTTTATAATACAATTACTTGAGGAATACCTTATTTTCTGAGCTTGAAGGCTAGCACATGCTGAAACTCCTGGCAAGGAACAATCTCTTTGCTTTAAATTCTCTATCATAACTTCTCCAAATTTGTCTTGCATATTAACCTGAAAAATGGTATTATAATTACAAAACTTCCTTCACATGCAATGACAATGTTAAAGCTTTAGTCCACCCTTAAAAAAAATATAGGCACCACAGGTTATTTGCTGTCTCGTCATATAAAACAAACATTTTTCTTCAATTAATCAGTTACAAATAGCCAGTCTGGATTAAATTCATGATATAAATTCACTATGCTATATCACATCCATTATAAATCACTAACTTTTAATTTGGGGATACATGTACATGGATTTATCTTATCTTATCTAATAAACCCGAAGTAAAATTATATTTCCTAAATGTTAATTGAATCTTGTATCCACCAAATTGAAAGATATATTTTTGTTAACTTGTAATTTAAGATATTTTTAACTGAGAAGAAACTATTACAACCAGCATATTGCAAAGTTAGGAGTCTGGCTGGAATATATAAGAGGAGAGACGATGAAAGGACATGCAGAAAAATACAGAATATTTTCTCACTTTTCACTCAACAATGAATCTATTATAGTTTTCATAATAGCTGGCAAACAGAACATTTATAATGTTAACAATAACAACAAACGCCAAGTGATGACAATTGCTAACATGGATCTCAGTCCAGATGAGCTAAAATGATTTTCTATTATGATTGTTTAATAAATAATTGATGCAAGCTATACTTTATTGTAGTTTTAACATGGGTAGGCATTATATTCGTGATTATTTTTGCCTGAGCGATAGTGAGGGCTAAAATAACACGAATATAATACCTATCAATGTTAAAACTACAATAAAGTATAAGCTTGCATCAATTATTTCGGTTCTGATTAGGACAATTAAGGTAATTTCTATGTCCGATGTATATAAGTGAAGATCGTTTGTGTCAGCTCTTCCATGAACCTCCATTGTTTGTTTGTAAAGAAGCAAATAACTGGCACTGTGATTTTTCAGAGGGAGGAGTTTGAACAGCCAACATGAACGGGTGTCGTATCTAGGTCAAATATGTCAATTTCGGAATGCAACACATTACAGTCATACTAAATGAATCAGTAACAACATGTGCATCATTTAAGTGTATAGAAGTGTTTTAAGTTAATGAAATAAAAATTATATTAAATGTATGCCAATTTAATCAAATTCATTATTCTGCAGTAGTCAATATACTCATGTGCAAACAAATTTTATTGGATTTAGAGCATGGGTTTGTTCACAAAGAGAGAGAAGCACGTCATATTAGAATTTTAAATGAAAAATTTGACATACATAAACAAGGTAATTCTGACAAAACATGAAATGGACTGTTAATAATCTTACAAAATAACATCAATTTATCTTACAATTTGACTTACCTGTTCATAATTTAGAAATAATGCTGATGTAAAATTTTCTGTAATCCAGTTTAACAAAACTTTAGTTTTATCACTATCTATATAAACAAGTACACATTCTGCTATAAACACTGTAGGTAAAGATTTATCCAAATGGCAGTCATGTAATTTTCTTTCAACTTCTTTAATATCTCGTAGATTTGCTGATACTAAGTGGTAATCTTGTCCATGAATTTCAGACTTGCTTATTTGTATATCTTCTTCTGAAAAAGAAGATATGAATTTAACCCATGTAACTGATTAGTAAGTAATAGTAAGAAGATAACAAGGTTACATTGAATAATATTAAGTTGGAAAGAGACATATACATAGCAAAAATAAAAAAGATGAAAAGACAAACAATTATTCACAAAACATAACAGAAAACCAAAGATTGAGCAATTACAAGAAGTGAACTCATGTCTTGTGTAAGTTTTCCTGCTCCGTTAGTGGTATAGTACTTCCTGTTGTGTTGCTCAAATTTGTTCAATTGTTCCTAATTTTTAATTTCCTGTAAAATATCACCACTCAGCAGACTATAGGAACCTATTTAAGTATCATCAATTTGCACTTTACCTACATGTATCAGGGTTCTCACTAAGGCGAGTCCATGAGTCCTTGACTCATGAAAATCTGTCTGGACTCACCATTTTCAAAACTAGTGAGTCCAAAGATACATCAAGATTGAAATATTTTGTATTTAAACAGGCCACAGTTAAACATAAATATCATCATTTATAGCAAAATTTAACCAGATGCTCCACAGGGCGCAGCTTTATACGACCGCAGAGGTTGAACTCTGAACGGTTGGTAAGTATGGACACAACATTCAAGCTGGATTCAGCTCTAAATTTGGATTGTGATTAAATAGTTGACACAGCATAGGTTTTGGACACAGAATGAATGTGGTCTAATGAACTTAAATTTTTTTTTTTTGTCTTTGAGCAATCACTATGCTGTTGAATATTAATCCTCTCAAAAAAATGTTTGAAGAAATTTTCTTTTTATTTATGAAATCTGAAATGAGAAAAATTTACCCCCCCTCCCCACCATTTTTTTTTCACATCCCCCTTTCCCTTTTTTCAAAACTGATCTCAATTCAAATTTCTAATGGAGTTTGCAACAATAACTACTCATTTAAATACATCATAAAATATTAAAATGTAACAAAAAGTGCTTGTTATCACTGAATGGTAAAGATTGTTTTAATTTATCAGTTGGTAGTAAAAGTGAATATACATTGTATATTGTGTATGACAATGATTTAAGTTGATTCAACTACTATTCTGGACAAAGAAAGATAACCCCAATCAATTGAAAATTTCTTGCTATTGCACAATATTGTGCAATTAGATATTTCTTGCTATTGCGCAATACTGTGCAATTGAAAGTATTTGCTATTGCACAATACTGTGCAATTGAAGATTTCTTGCTATTGCGCAATACTGTGCAATTGAAAATTTCTTGCTATTGCACAATACTGTGCAATTGAAGATTTCTTGCTATTGCTGAATACTGTGCAATTGAAAATTTCTTGCTATTGCACAATACTTAATATAATAATTTTGGATCCTGATTTGAACCAACTTGAAAACTGGGCCCATAATCAAAAATCTAAGTACATGATTAAATTCAGCATATCAAAAAAGCCAAAGAATTCAATTTTTATTAAAATCAAACTTAGTTTAATTTTGGACCCTTTGGTATTTATTGTAGACCAATTTGAAAACGGGACTAAAAATTAAGAATCTACATACACAGTTAGATTTGGCATATCAAAGAACCCCAATTATTCAATTTTTGATGAAATCAAACAAAGTTTAATTTTGGACCCCGATTTGGACCAACTTGAAAACTGGGCCAATAATCAAAAATCTAAGTACATTTTTAGATTCAGCATATCAAAGAACCCCAAGGATTCAATTTTTGTTAAATCAAACTAAGTTTAATTTTGGACCCTTTGGACCTTAATGTAGACCAATTGGAAAACGGAACCAAAAATTAAGAATCTACATACACAGTTAGATCCGGCATATCAAAGAACCCCAATTATTCAATTTTTGATGAAATCAAACAAAGTTCAATTTTGGACCCTTTGGGCCCCTTATTCCTAAAAACCTGTTGGAACCAAAACTCCCAAAATCAAACCCAACCTTCCTTTTATGGTCATAAACCTTGTGTTTAAATTTCAAAGATTTCTATTTACTTATACTAAAGTTATGGTGCGAAAACCAAGAATAATGCTTACTTGGGCCCCTTTTTGGCCCCTAATTCCTAAACTGTTCAGACCTCAACTCCCAAAATCAATCCCAACCTTCCTTTTGTGGTCATAAACCATGTGTTTAAATTTCATTGATTTCTATTTACTTATACTAAAGTTATTGTGCGAAAACCAAGAATAATGCTTATTTGGGCCCTTTTTTGGCCACTAATTCCTAAACTGTTTGAACTAAAACTCCCAAAATCAATCCCAACCTTCTTTTTGTGGTCATAAACCTTGTGTCAAAATTTCATAGATTTCTATTTACTTAAACTAAAGTTATAGTGCGAAAACCAAGAAAATGCTTATTTGGGCCCTTTTTGGCCCCTAATTCCTAAAATTTTGGGACCAAAACTCCCAAAATCAATCCCAACCTTCCTTTTGTGGTTATAAACCTTTCGTTTAAATTTCATATATTTCTATTCACTTTTTCTAAAGTTAGAGTGCGAAAACTAAAAGTATTCGGACGACGCAAGACGAGGACGCAGGACGACGACGACGCCAACGTGATAGCAATATACGACGAAAAATTAAAATTTTTGCGGTCGTATAAAAAGTAATGTGAATTTAATGTAATTTCATTGCTCTGTTAGGTCATGGAGAATAAAATTATACATTATATTGCAATAAAATATCTTTTTCTTGCTATTGGACTCACCATGGCTAAAAATGACGAGTCTCTGGACTTGCCTTCAAAAATCCTTAGCAAGAACCCTGTGTATGTAATTTGCAAACTTGGTTCAAATTTGGGAGATTTAATCTGTATCACAAGCCTTTAACATAGGAAAAATTAACAGGAAAAAAACAGGTCAAATGCCCAGAGTTATTTTTTGGGTTCCTGCTTTTCTGTTTATGCATTTATTCGTACTTTGTAAATATAAGATGAAGATACAGATAAATTAGACCGTTGGTTTTCCCGTATGAAAACTATGAATGGTTTTACACTAGTTATTTTGGGGCCCTTTGTAGCTTGTTGTTCGGTGTGAGCCAAGGCTCTTTGTTGCAGGCCGTACATTGACCTATGATTTACTTTTATAAATTGTTATTTGGATGGAGAGTTGTCTCATTAATATTGGCACTCACACCACATCTTCCATATATCTATTATCTCCAAAAAGTTGAATATGACCAAGTTTAGTTAAAATTGTCCTAGAGTTTCCAGAAGAAAAGATATAGAATGGAAAGCAGGTTCTGGCATTATCTTTTAAAAATATATATGCATGGATTCTAATATAAAATTGTCTATTAACAGTTTACAAATTAATAATATTTATACCATCTGAGGCTATTGCATTCAACAAGGCTTCTCCTTTTCGGATGAAAAAACATTTCTTTGATGTAACAGTAGGAAAATCCATCTCAACAAATGACTTTGCTTTGATTCCATTTGATTTAAACAACCAGTATGTTGTGTCAAAACCTGCTCCTAGGTTAACAACCTGGCAATTACCATCTGTCATCTGAAGAAAACAAAATAAACAAGTGAAAAGTCATGAAAGTTAGTGTAACATAGACAAATACAAACACTGAAAATGCAAACAGAACAAAACAAGAACACATATGTATATCAAAGGTAAGTGACTGTCCCTTGATAAAAGGGTTCTTAATAAATTGCATCTGAGATAAACAATGAGAGAGCTTTACATTTGTTTCTAGAAGCAAATTTGTTTGGGTGTTTGTTTTATTGCAGCCAAATGAAACTTTTCCACAGAGTTGTCTCCTCTTTCTCAAGGTATTTGTCAGTTCTATTGTCCCATTGAATAAATTCATGTCTAATACTGTGAATTCATTATTTTTCATTGGATACCAATTTATTGTGGATTTTGTGGTTCCCAGGAAATGGTCCAGTCCCTCATTGTAATTACTTATGTTTGCTTCAAGTTTGGAACAATATAGAGGGGAGATAGGACCTTTATCGGGACTCCAGGATCAGGTCTTTTTAAGCTCAGGATTTCGGGGTTGGCCCTTTCGTGATCCGGGAATCCTTTTTTTCGGATTTCAGGACTTCAGGATTTACTTTAAATTCGTGACCTCAGGATTTTGTTTTTTTAAGTCCGGGATTTCGGGATCAGGACCCCTCCTATCCCCCCTCAATATAATATCTAATGAGAAATGAATTTGACAGGATTTTCTGTATAAAATTGATAAAATCACAAATTTTAAGAGACTTTGCAAGATTATTGATTTTGCAAGCGTCTTAAAGAAAAATTATAGGAACTACTCAATAAATTAACCACATAATTCCAAACTTTCAACAAATACAATGTATTGGTAAATTCAATCGTCAAGTACAAAATGTAAATAGACTTTATCATATAAAATTACCAATATAAGTGTTTTTTATTTATTTAATGTGAAATGTTTTAAAATGGTTTATGAGATTCGCAGTTACTGGGAATGCCATCAGGGCCATTTTTATACATGTAAAGGAACTGGCTCAATAAATTAACCACATAATTCCAAACTTTCAACAAATACAATGTCTT
This sequence comes from Mytilus edulis, assembly GCF_963676685.1. Lineage (NCBI taxonomy): Eukaryota > Metazoa > Mollusca > Bivalvia > Mytilida > Mytilidae > Mytilus > Mytilus edulis. The sequence goes on along the minus strand of NC_092346.1, from coordinate 77,095,359 downwards.
GGTAAATTTGATCGTCAAGTAAATAGATTTTATCATATAAAATTACCAATATAAGTGCTTTTTATTTAATGTGAAATGTTTTAAAATGGTTTATGAGATTCACAGTTACTGGGAATGTCGTCAGGGCCATTTTTAAATATGTACAAGTATATATCTCATTTGTATTCTGTACCCTTTTGTGATGAAATCTGTGTGATTCTGACAAATTTGAAACTTCACAAAACTGGCATCACTTATTAGGGGGTCTCATTGGGGGGTTCTGATCACGGATCCCGCTTATTGTTTTGTCAGATTCCTGTATCCTGCCTACACTACATATGTACGTAAGCAATTCTCATTTTTTTGTAATTTCCCTTGTCCCGCTAGGCTTCATTTCCCACAATAATTTGACTCTCACATGTCACCCTTACAAAAAATTGTCAATCCCACGTCACGCTTAGACCTAAATGAGACTTACTTATTAATTAGTTTGAATGACATTACATTGATATTTTCAGAATTATTAAGGTAATAGCAAGAACATATTTAGCGTGTCATTTCATCTACTATGATATGATGATAAGATCGGCTATAATTAGGTAGTGTCAAGTCCTATTAAAATACATTCATGAATGTTCCTGCTCCAAGTAATAATGTATATTGAATCATTGGGACCCCTTTTGAAAATCTCAAGTTTTGGACTTTTCATTCAATTAATTTTGTTTCAATAGACCTGACTTTCAAGTTACTGTAAAAAAATATCAATTATGTGCGCCATTATGACGTCATTTACAAGATAGTGGAGATGGCCTGTATCCCTGCACTATCAACATTCATCAAGCATTTTAATGATAGCAATTGTGCAGGATAAACTAGAATAATGTATGTTCCTAAGGTATTTAAGGTTTATGTACCCTTCTGTAGCCATTTTTGTAAGACTTTTTCAAACCTCAATTGTATCAAAACTAAAGATATAATAAATAATAGAGATAGGCCATTTAGTACATGTTCCAAGGGGAAACTTGATGCAAAGCATTATTTTTTACTGTTTCATTGCATTTGATAGAAAAAGAGGATTTTGTGGCAAATAAATCAAGATTTTTATAGAAAATCCACAGCCTTTAATACAGAGATTTTTGTTATAAAATTTGAAACATAAATTACTCACTTGATTTTCTATGATGTGCTAGTGCTTATTTTTTACAAAAAGTTCTAAGTGACCTGTAAATTCCAAAACACCTCTTGCTTAGTCACTAAAGTCGAGCGCACCCTAAAAGGTGTACTTGATTTTGGCCATATTTATACTTGTCTTAACCAATAACTACATTTATAAACTTGTTTTAAGGAAACCAATGCTAGCACTGCATGCAATAATCCTATATCTATCAGTCATCAAATTGCCAAATATGGGAGTACAAGGATAAAGGCTGTGGATTTTCTATAAAAATCTTGATTTATTTGCCACAAAGTCCTCTTTTTCTATTAAATGCAATGGAACAGAAAAAAATAATGCTTTGCATCAAGTTTCCCCTTGGAATATGTACAAAATGGCCTATCTCTATTATTCATTATATCTGTAGTTTTGATACAATTGAAGTTTGAAAAGTTCGTACAAAAATGGCTACAGAAGGGTACATAAACCTTAATCACAATCGCACTGCTGATGATAATTATGAGAATCAATTCGCCGAATAATTTGTGCAATGTTGTATCATATCTTTTCCGATCACTTGCTCAATATTGGAACGAAAGTGACAACACCCCTAAAAGCATGAATGATGCTCACTAAAGTCTAAACATGCTAAAAAATAATTTAAAACCTAAGTTTTTGATAAAAATTGATCGAACTCGAAAGTTGTCTTTCAGGACAAGGTGAATTTGCAAAACGATCTCCGTGAATGTTTGAAAAGTGCATACTTTGATAAATTTTTGAAGAAGTGTCCTCATCGCCTTCACACGAGCATAGTAACCACGGCTTATTTCTGGAGCATGCTTATTTTGACTTCTTTGAGTCAGTAGAGTGATAAAAGGGTCTTGCCAGTATCCTTTCTCCACTGCAAATCGTTTACATTGGGCAGCATCATCATTTGTTGCCCTAACAGCATCATCACTTGCCATATGGAGTAATAAGACGTTAAGATTATAACTCAAATTGAAATTAAAAGTTGGTGTCTTCCATATTTGTTTACATCGCTTGCATCAAAGTTGCACGGCCGCTTTTTAATAGAAATTTATTGTCATTAAAGTCAAGCACTTAACTGACTCTGATTTTGCGGGAAAACGAAAGTAAATACTCAACAAAATGGGCACTATCGACGAAATGTATTTGGACAACTTAGACGAGTGGGTCAATGATGAAAATCAAATAGTATGTGTTTATATAAAAACTGTCTTAATAAGTTGCGAATTATATCCAACATTAAAATTTTGGGGGTTCTGATCCCGGATCCTGCCTACTGTTTTGTCAGATTTCTAGACATATATGTCCCACTTACACTATGTAAAAAATGCATGTAAACAATTCTCATTTTAAATGTAATCCTGTGTCCCGCTAGACTTCATTTCCTGTTTTCACGGCATAATCATTTTACTTTCACGTGTCATGCTTACAAAAAATCGGCGATCCGGCGTCAGGCTTAGACCCCAATGAGACCCACTTCTGTAAGTCTGTGTTAGTGTGTATTAATTTAAAGTTTTTCAAAATGCAATAAAATATCTAAAACAGAATCTGAATAACAGAGATGAACCATTTTGTACACTCAACCAATAGACCACTACCAGTAACATTTATGTCGGTTAAAAGCTCATTAGAGCTTATGTTTGTCTATGTTTTATATACCATGCCGACTCTAAATAAAGCTTATTTATTTATTATTTTTTATTTATTTATTTATGTCTTTCACCTGAAAAGTTTGCTGAATATGCCAGCCTTTATGATGTTATTTATGAAATAGACTGCCTGTATCCCTGCACTATTAAAGTTCAAGTGTCATTTTGATTGTCATTATGCAGGCTAATTTAGAAGCAATGTCAGTTAAAAGCTAATTAGAGCTTATGTTTGTCTATGTTTGTATACCTTGCTGACTCTAAATAAAGCTTATTTGGAGAAGAAATGAATAATTCCTTTCAATACACACCTTTAACAAGCACACCTGGAATGACATATCAACAGAATTATTCACCTGTTTACCCCCCGCCATGGGTTCCCCCATTTATGACTTATCCCATGTCACCGGGAATCGAAAATACATTAAGAGAACTCTGTCAAAAGGTAACAAACATCGATCTCAAAATGACAAAGCTTGATAAAATAGAAGAACGATTGGAGTTAATTGATAATAGGTTTAAATCTGTTGATACAGAATTAAGCAGTTGTAAACAACGGTTAAATCATCTTGAACAAAACGCCCAATTTCTATCAGATGTACACGACGAGCAAGCTGCGCTGAAGAAAAAACTTGATACAATGACAAGTACAATTGAAAAAACAAAAAACTTCAGTAGTAAACTTTTAGATATCGAGACAAAACCTTCGATGAGGAACTAGTTAAAATAAATACAAATGATAATAACACCGACAAACAGGGGGAAGGAGACCAAAGTGGTGAAAATGAACGTTGTAAGGAACAAATACTTGAATTCTTAGAAAACACTATGAAGTTAGAAGGTGCGACCAATATACATTTGGAAAAGGTGTTTCGTTTAGGGAAACGAAAACCCGACGCGATTAGACCAAGGCCAATAGTTGTTAAATTTAGTCAGCTGTCGGATAGAGCAAAAGTTAAAAATGCATCAGGTCGTTTAAAAGACACAAAGTTCGGAATTATTCCGCAGTATCCCCGTGAAATTGTTGAACGGCGGAAAAAATTGGTTCCGATAATGCTGAAAGAAGGAAAACAGAATAAAACAGCGTATATTGTAGGTGATAAACTTTATGTGAACGGAGAAATATGGGAACGTTAGGAGTCAGCGGAGAGTGTAAATAAAATATCTGAAACCCAACAAAGTGCTATTAATATATGTGCCTGGAATATTTCAAAAGGCCTAGTGCGAAAGCTACGTGATAAGGAATTTGTTCAAATTGTATCTGAATACGACGTTTTATGTCTAAGTGAATGTTGGGTCAAATGTCCGGATGAGTTTGTATTAGATGGCTATGAAAAGAAATATTTGGCTAGATCAAAATGTGGTGGTGGTGGAGTAGTATTGTTCTATAAAAAATGGCTATGTCAATTTATTGATGTAATTAAATATGAAGTTGATAGTATGATCTGGTTAAAATTTGACAAACGAATTATTGTAGAAGACACGCTAGATAAACGTTTACTTGACACTATTGACTTTATAAGTTATGTTTCTGATGTTAAAATTACAGATAGATTGTCCGAAGACTTAAAAGCCCCAAATGGTTTTGGGCGTCGTATACTTGATATATGTAAATCTACAGGTTTACGAATATGTAATGGTAGATTTGGTACTGATAGTAGTAAATATACTTTTCAAAATAAAAACGGTTGTAGTCTAATTGATTATATGTTGATATCACAAGACAGTATTTTTACTTTAATCAAGGCATTAACTGTTAAAGATTTTAATATGTTTTCATGTCATGCTCCATTAAGTGTTGAATTATATTTAAATGTTGATAGAAAGATTAATGATCAATGTACTTGTGTAAAATCTGTTTACAATAGAGTGAAATGGAATGAAGGGTTTAAAGACGGTCTTGTAAATGACATGCTGACAAATGTTCAAAAGTTTGATGATTTAATGTTAAATTTAACGGAACATGAGAACGATATTGACAAATGTGTTGGCGATTTGAATAACCTGCTTACAGAAATTTGTGAACAATACACCAAAACAGAAGTTGAATTTACAGATTATTGTGAACATTGTATAGATAGTAATGCTAATAAAAGTCGAAAATCGTTTATTAAAATAGATAAACCGTGGATTTCAGAAGATTGCAAGAATCTTTATAGACAATACAAATTAGCTTTGAATATTTTTAATGCAAACCATTCTAACGACAACAGAATAAGACTTAACTTAGCTAACCAGAAATATAAATGTACGGAGACTAAACTTAAAAGACATTACAAAAACCAACATGGTAATATGTTGAAAAATTTGCGAAGAAAAAACCCAAAGAAATTCTACCAGAAATTCAAAAGACCAAAGACCGAAAACGGACATAAAATAACTTTGGAACAATTTCAGAAACATTTTAAAAACTTAATGTCAAATAACTCAGAAACGGACAAGGCAACGAATACAGAAACTTTACCAAACGTACACGAGGAACTAGACATTCCATTTACAGATACCGAATTAGAAAAATGCTTGAGGAAATTGAAATATGATAAATCTACTGGGTTCGACAACATCATGAACGAATATCTTATTGCTGGAAAAACTGTACTTATTCCAATATTGTGCAAACTTTTTAATAATATTCTTAATTCCGGAAATTTCCCTGAAATATGGGTTAACAGTATTATCGTACCTGTTTTTAAAAAAGGAGACGTGAATGATCCTAACAACTACCGTGGAATATCTTTCGTTCCGCATGTTGGGAAATTCTTCACCTCGCTGCTGAATACAAGGTTGCTACAATGGAGTGAAAAGAATAATGTGTTGACAGATGCACAATTTGGTTTCCGTCCTGGATTTGGAACCGTCGATGCCGTCTTTGCCCTTTATTCCCTTATCACTAATTCTTTGAGTAAAGGTAAACGTTTATACTGTTGCTTTGTAGATTACACTAGAGCTTTTGATAGTGTCACACATTACAAATTATGGCAAAGATTAGTCAGATGTGGAGTAACTGGTAGACTTTTAAATGTCATTAAATCTATGTATAGCAAATTAAAAACTTGTGTAAAACTTAATGGAAAATTTTCTGAATTTTTTTAATGCACTGTTGGTCTAATGCAAGGGGAATCCTTATCTCCTCTGTTGTACTCATTATATGTCAATGATATGGAGATAGAACTTATTACACAAAATTGTAAATCATATGAACTTAAAATGTTAAATCTGTACTTGTTAATGTACGCTGACGATATGGTTTTATTTAGTGAAAGTATTACTGATCTACAAAAGATGGTCGATGATGTAAATGTTTATTCAAATAAGTATGATTTGTACATAAATTTGTCAAAAACCAAAATTGTAGTTTTTAGAAACAGAGGGAAAATTAGACCAGAAGAGCAATGGTATATAAATGGAAAGGCTATTGATATATGTAACGAGTTTATGTATTTGGGAATTTTATTTTATTATACTGGTAACTTTGCAAATACTCAAAAGAAACTATCAGAACAGGGTAAAAAGGCTGTGTTTAGTATATTCAATAAAATACATGATGATTATTATAATCCTGAAACTTTGTTGTCATTATTTGAAACTTATGTAGCAAGTATACTGAATTATTGCTCGGAAATATGGGGATTTCATATGGCACCTAATATCGAAAAAGTTCATTTGTATTTTTTAAAACGAGTTCTTAAAGTCAAAATGAGTGCTGTAACTAATATGATTTATTGTGAATTAGGTAGATTGCCAATGTACATTGAAAGGCAGTATAGAATGATCAAATACTGGTTAAAAATTTTGAGTACAGAAAATTGTATATTAAAGAATTGCTATGATGAGATGTATGACAGAAGTTTTATTAAAAAGAACGATAAACAAAACTGGTGTTGTAAAATTAGAGATATTTTGTTTAGATATGGATTTAATTATGTTTGGTTAAACCAAAGTGTAGTTTGTAAAGACATTTTTCTATCGCAATTAAAAGAAAGAATGCTTGGTGTATTCATTAGTGAAGTAACTATGTTTTTTGAGAATTCAAATAAATGTCATTTGTATAGATACATGTATAGTACACACACATTGCAATTTTATTTAGATAGACCTGTAAATTATATATACAAACCATACATTTGTAAATATCATATATCAGCTCATGTATTAAGTATAGAAACAGGTAGATATTATAATGTTGATAAAAATAATAGACTATGTACAAATTGTAATACTAGGTCTATTGAAGATGAATACCATTTTATACTTGAATGTAAAAAATATAGTCAAATTCGAGAAAAGTATATAAAAAAGTATTATTGGAGAAATCCTTCTACATACAAACTTATCCAGTTGTTATCTGTCAGAAATATAAAAGAATTGAATAACTTAGGTATATTTTTAAAATCTGCAGAAAAACTTAGAATTTAATTGCAGTAAATAATATTTTTGTTCTTGTATTATGTATTATATGTTCTTTCATGCACACCTTATATTTATATATATTATATATCTCTTGTAAAATTCTTATATTGGTGTAAAATTGTGTATATGTATCCTATAAGCTGTATTGCTTTCGGAATAAAGTATTATTATATTTATTATTTATTATTATAATTTATTTATTTATCATTATTCCTTAGGTTCCTGATCACATATTCTTGATGATTATCAATGCAATCATTATATATGAATTTTATTTGCCAATGCAATATCGCATCTTATTTTTTTAACCAATCTCTCAACATGGGAAAGAATTGACAATGTCCCTAAACCCAGGACTGGTGTGAAATAAAACCAAAGTTTTGACAGAAAGGCTTCAAACTTGAAAGTGGTCAGTTGAGACGTCATTCTCAGCAAATATCAGGGTTTGCTTAAGGTGCGTCCACAGGTACATTGTAGGTCTTGAATGCATCTGCAGATCGCAATATATCCTGGCAACAGCACATATCACTTAAACAAATATACAACCTAGGCGATTAAGACCAGATCTATACAAAGTACCTATCTGAGAGTAATCTCAGTAACATGATACAAAAAATGTTATTGGTTTTGAGAACTTTTGACCTATCATTTAGTATCATATGCTTTGAAATTGTTCTTTGTCTTTTAAAATAATATACAATGTATGTGCTTTTATGACTATTTTACAAAATTTTCCATTGATCTTACTAACTGATTATTTCCTTTCTCAGCACAGTAGAGTGATATGAAAAATTATTGCTAGAAATTAGAGACGCACATGCCATTGTCAACAAAATTAAAAATGTCATAGGAAAAAATGATAGACAGATTATCATTGGTCATCTCCATTCGACTGCTTTTCTCACTTTCTCCGTACTGGCTCAAGGGAGAAAATCAATCTCATTGAGAAGATCAATGATAATTTATAAGTATTACATGAGTGAATACATATTATTTACAGTAACTTGAATAAACAGACAATGATATTTCTTATTAAAGTAATCTTGAAATATGCTTTTACTGAGCTGCCTTTTAAGAGCAACAAGTTCTTTTATTATGACATTTGATAGTTACATATTGTATTTGGTCAAATATGACTCATTTTTGTTTACATGCCAAGATGTGATGGAAATGGGATACTAGATCAATAATAGGCATACCTTGATGAACACTTAACTTCTTAAGTATGATATTAATTTATGGATCTGGTACTTTGTAAAATAGTGAAAATGTAAATGACATTAATGAATTTTTGAATAATATGTTGAGGACTGTCAAAGATCTTTTTCCTGAAATAGAAACAACTCAAAAAGAAATATATTGGACTCCCGAAATGACCAATATTATTAAGATTGAAAGAACTTTTTATTTGAAAAGGAAACAAGAAGGACTGATGATTATTTTCTCTTATTTTTCAGGTCACATTCAAAAAGTTAAGTTTAGAATTAAAAGTTCATGTGAATAAAGCAAAACAGTAAGTATTCTAATTAATGAGTAGTTTACAAAAATAAAATAGACATTGTATGTAGTTGATGACACATGCTGAACAAAAGCATAATATTAAGGATCAAAAGTTATTTTTTTACAAGCTTCTTTTGTGCAATACTGAATTGTAAATGTGAAATTTAAAATCAATTTAAATTTGAAATATTCCACAATTTGTTAAAAGCAAGAGTAGTTTTATACTTTCATGACTTTTTATTAACCTCTCATTTGATAAATATTTTATGATTGTTATATATTTAATAAAGAGAGGCAAGCCTGTGTTTATGAACATAACAAATCATATGTTTGCTTTTCACAGGATGTTATATTCCTTTGTTCAACATCAGAGAAACAACAAAGACAATGATCATCTATTTGTGACATATTTTGTTGCTGGCCTGTCACATCCTGTTGTCGGAGTTAAGGTAAGTAATATCAGATTGACAGCATATAACTAGTATATTAGTACATGAATTATTCACCTCACATAATACCAATGTGTCCCTTTTTTGGGGGGTTGAGGGGTCAGTATGAATTTCCTATCATTCAGACTGAAGCTGATATTTTTCATTCTGTGAACTTATCATTGGAATGTATGATGCTGTTAAGCTTTAGAAGGGTCATATTCATAGCTATTATGAACATAAACAACATAGCTGCTGCAAATAGTTATCAAAGGTACCAGGATTATAATTTAATACGCCAGACGCTCGTTTCGTCTACATAAGACCCATCAGTGACGCTCAGATCAAAATAATTATAAAGCCAAACAAAAACAAAGTTGAAGAGCATTGAGCAAAGGAAGAATTATCTTAAAATTTCATTTTATCAGTTATTGTTTGAAGACTTTAAGTTTTTACATTTCACGATGTTGCTATTCAATTTAGTATTTGGATTTAATAAGGAAACATTTCTTCTTGCTGGTAATGTATCTCATTATGGAGCAAATTTTTTTTCTGGATTACTTTTCATAATTACCTATACTCTTTATATCAACAAAGTCATGAAAGCTTGAAAGTTAAGATACTAACTAAAAATGTGTATACATATTGCTTAATGAAATAAAAAAAATGTATAGCCTTATAGTAGTTTCAGACTTCAACTTTAACAAATAGTATTGATTTCAGACAGTAAAATGTATGGTTGTTCCTGAGGAAAATATAGAGGCATTTAAATCCACATTATCTGTGGTTACAAGTTCACATATCTACAGTGTCGGCAGATCCAAGGTCAAGGTAAATACTTAAACCTTCTACTGATAATTTTCAGTTACGACTGGTTTCCTTGTCAATATGAATTTTATTTAGGAGATACCTACTGATACAAATAAGTGTTTAAAAGTGATAAAAGTTACTTGGTATGATACAATGTAGAGGATAAATTTTTGGAGAAATTGTTTTTAGGATACCATACTGGTTTTAACTGAAGACTAAACAAGACAGTGTCCTTAGTACACGGATTCCCCACTTGCACTATCATTTTCTATGTTTAGTGGACAGTGGGGTAAAAACTCTAATTTGACATTAAAATTAGACAGATCATATCATAGGGAACATGTATACTAAGTTTCAAGTTGATTGGACTTCAACTTCATCAAAAGCTACCATGACCAAAAACTTTAACCTGAAGTGAGACGAACGGACGGACGGACGGAAAAACAGACGGATGGAGGCACAGACCAGAAAACATAATGCCCCTCTACTATTGTAGTTGGGGCATAGAAATTGGTATTTGTTGCATGTCTCTGAATATGTTGAATTAAGGAGTTAGATCAAAGAATTGTCAGCTAAGGAGGGTTTTTTTGTGAATCTGTTTGATTTAAATTCACCTCATAAAAGTGTCAAAACTGAAAGTCAGACAAACGAATGTTTCAAGCCTGTGTTTTTATGCCCCACATATGATAGAAGAGGGGCATTATTTTTTCTGGTCTGTAGGTTCTTTTGTCTGTCTGTCCCACTTCAGGTTAAAGTTTTTGGTCAAGATAGTTTTTGATGAAGTTGAATACACATGTTCCCTATGATATGATTTTTCTAATTTTAATGCCAAATAAAAGTTTTGACCCTAATTTCACTGTCCAATTAACATAGAAAATGATAGTGTGAGTGGGGCATCCTTGTACTTTGGACACATTCTTGTTTTAGGATGATTTTGATATCTATCTTTCAGGATGATAACAAATTATACCTAGCTGACTATGATTCTATACATAAAGATAGTACAACAAATACAGACATATTCAAGTAAGTACATAGTAATATCAATCTCATATGAACATAAAAAAATACTATAAGTTAGAATTTTCTAATAGACGAAAAACAGTTATGATTTAGCATGGAATAATAATACATATTGTTTTACTACCATTCTGTATTAAAAAAAAAAGTTTTGGGGAATGATTTTAACAAGTTTGATGAATGCATGGGATTTTTTAAAGAGAAATGTTTTCGATTCTGCAGAAGTAATACAGTTATATGATGCATGTCTTCATAGTTATCACGTTGTAATGATTAATAATGTGTTTTGTTGTGAACTTTATATTATGATAGTTGGTAAAATTTAATTTATATTTCAGATTTAGCTCAATAAAATATCCTAAAGCAAAACTTAGATCAGACACAGAAGTTGAATCACAGAAAAGGTACAAAACTGAACCTACCACAACAAAACAGGTACTGTTTAAATGTGTGTTTGAAAATTTGTGTGGTTATATTTAAGGAGTGAATAAATGAAAACATGCAGTCCAATAGCTTATCTTGTCACATTTTAGTAGCATATTTTACCCTTCTATCTGCCTTCCTACAACAAAAAGATGTCCTTAATTCATTTATCAATTCATTATTTAGTTTTTTCTTGCATGTTAGATATATCACTTATCCTGAGATAAAGGTGTGTGGATTTGAACAAATTTAATTCAAAGAAGGCAGCATACATAGTAAGATTGTCCAAAGTTTTAAAATAAGTTATGTATAGCTTATGGTTCTTGTCAATGTGTCAAAAGTTGCAATAGAGAGGTGAAAGGTACCAAAGGGATATTCATCGAAAAACAAACTGACCATGCCATGGTGAAAATGAAAAGCAATCAAAAGACAAAAATAGTATAAAACAAAACATAATATAGAAAACTAAAGACTAAACAACACAAACCCAATTAATTTGACACTTTCATTATTTAATCTGAAAATCTTATTTTTGTTGAAATTTAATTCATTGAAATCCTAAATCTTCCAATTTTTATGCTTGATACTGGAAGCATCTTTACAACATCACACTGTTTAAGTGAATCTCAATTTCTATCAGAAACATAAAATACATGAAAGGTTGACATGGGCCACCTGACCTCTGTTTCATAGTCATAGTTTTGATGATTTTAACTATAACAGTATGAAAAAACTAATGAAGCATTCAACCAATGATTTTCAAATAGTATGTTGTTACCGATGACAATATTGAGGTCAAGTTCAATATTGCATGAGTATTTCCACTGTTGTGTGGTATTGACAAAGGATGGTATAAATGCTTTTCATAATTACAGGTTAATGGTTCTTCAAAACAGAATGGAGAAAATGGCCATGCCTCTCAAAAACCAAAACAGAATGGAGAAAACAGTAATGTCTCTCAGAAACCTGCAGCTAAACCTCAGAAAAAAGGAGGAATTGCCGGAATGTTTGCTAATCAAGCAAAAAAGATGTCACCAGAGAAAGATACAAAGAATAAAACAAAGTCACCTGAGAAGGATACAAAGGAGGTGAAAGAAGAAGACTCCAAAGACAGTAAAAAGAATGCAAAGGTATTTGAATAACTGTACCTTTTTTTCAGAGAAAAGTGAGTGGATCTTAATCAGCTTGAAATTTTAGCTCACTTTGTCTAAAAGGTGAGCTATTGCTATACTTTGACACCTGTTTTCATACAAATTTAACATTTCATCTTTTAAACCACTTAACCAGTCAAAAATGATGTATTGGAAGTCTTCTATAAACAATCCACACCTGGTTTTGGACAGGTTAAAAACATGGCTCCAAGAGACAACCTTTACTACTGATTGACAAATTTTCTAAATTCTTCTATGAAATGTTTAAAACTTAAAAGGGTATTGATGATTGGAAAACCTAATATACCTTTAAAAGAAACATATGGAAATCATAGTATTTTCTGGAACAGCCCTTAGATGTCTATGGTTAATAAGTTTTGTCCTTTACTATTGTAAGGTTTTTAATTTTTTTACAGGAATCATCAAACAAAAAAGGAGGAGTCATGGCATTCTTTTCAAAACAGACAGGTATTTATAACATTATAGAAAATATAATAGAAAAATACATAAAAACTTGAAACTGAAAACTTATTAATGATGAAGTGCAGAAAATTCTTAATTTGGTAAACTGCCCTCAAAAAGGAAATGAGTAGGTCATCTTTTTGTTCTGTGAATTAAAATATCCCAAAGTATTGTTAGTCACAGAGGTCCACAGGACATTAGTCTATCTTATATATATGAAATAATTAACAATAAGGCTTTATGTATTTGTATTATACTATCAAGCAGGCATATAATTGGATCTTATATATATGAAATAATTAACAATAAGGCTTTATGTATTTGTATTAGACTATCAAGCAGGCATATAATTGGAATAAAAATATCTTATCTTATATATAAAAATAAAAAGAGAACCCCTATTGAACATGTATAAGATATTTTTTTTAAATATGACATTCATTTCCTAGTTATATTTCAGATATTTCAGCTTATACCCTTTCAGATTTAAATCTTCATACAAATATATACAGGTTAGCTATATTTTTTTGACTGAAAACAAGCTAACAGTATACAGTTAGATACATATATCTATTATTCCAACAATGTATCTTGCAGCAAAAGCAGATGAGAAGCCACCAGAGCCAGTAAAGAAGGATAAGATTGTGAAATCAGAGCCAGAAGTTAAACAAGAAACAATGAAGAAGGAACCCTCACCAGTTAAAAGGTCTGTAGTAAGAACACTTCAGGGTATGGCTGGGTAGAAGGCTCACAAACTGTTTAATGAGGCCACATTCTTTATGTCCAAGTTCAGGAGCCTGTAGTTCTATGGTTGTTGTTTGTTCATGTCTGCCATACTTTTTTCATAAATTGTTTTGTTTTGAATTAGTTATCTCAATTGTATTGTTCATTTTTTTTCATGTCTGGGCCTTTTATAGATGACTTTATGTATAAGGTATTATTTTTGTTTCATAAATTTGATTTCATCCACTTCATTGGCAATGACACAACATCTCCTTGCTTTTTTATAACATACATTTACACAGATGTAACAAAAATATTGTAGTATCAGGGTTTTTCAGAGTTGGAAGGAGACAATCACAAACAATAACTGGTGACCTGGCATGGTCATTTCATGAACCATACATGGAATTGTTTTCTTTCTGCTCTGAATAATTTTTTGAAAAATAATGATTTTCTGAGAAAGAATGGACACATAGAGATGCATCATACAACTCTGTGTTTTTGAGATAAATTCTCACCAAATTATCATTATAAACTGGGATTTATTTATTTTTTAAACTCTATGTGAGTAACCACAAATGGTTTCAAATAAAAATTGACCCTAAATACTCAATTGAATATAAAACAAAAAGTCAATCGTAAGTTACTCTAGAACTGAAGACTGTAAAATTTTATATTATAAGATATTGGTGCATTAATATACTCATACAATAAGATTTTCATTAGAAATGCTATGTAGAATTATCATTTCCATGCCATAATAATTGAAAGATGTTAAATATCTGATATTGTTAGCCTTTCCTGAAAAGTAATATGTATATAATACTACACAATCATAAATCCTGTAACTACCTTTTCAACACATCCACACTTTAATTGAATCCATGAAAAGAGACAGTTTGATAACACCCTAATTTGGTCACTATTTCTAGTTTAAATTTTAAATCAGTATTTGATGGCTAATATATATCATAAGAAGATGTATACATGTATATATATAAGTATAGTATTGTATATTTTGTAGGAAAGTTTCTGACAAAGGGAAAGGTAAAAGATCAAAATCTGGACAAGACTCTGGTAAGATATATCAAAGTTGATATTTAGTTTTTAGGTATGAACCCAGAACTCTAGGTCTATACTTCCTGGTCCCTGGTTAATTTATGTCAGGACCTGCAAAAACATTTGAAAAGTAGTCAATAATAATAATGCAATTTTTGTTTATGATGAATTTCTAATGTTTTTAACAAGTGAATAATCCAAATTGCATGAAGTAATTGAGATCCTCTCCCCTCATGACAAACTGGAATTTTTATGTTCAAATGTCAGGTTTAAAAAGGGATATTTATTGAGATGTTTTAGTGATTGACCATAATTATAAGATTAAATTTGCATTAGCAAGTATTTCAGGTTTCAAATTGATGTAGAAAGTTCTCATAATAGACCTTGAATTTTAAATACCCTATTGCATAAGCATTCATGCACTTTAAATTTAAACAGAAAATTAGATTTATGATGAAATAATCAAAGCTTAATGAAATATATACTGTAATTTTGCTTAATTATTAGATGATGATAGTCAAAAGAAAAGAAGAAGAATAAAAGCTGTGTTAATAGACAGTAGTAGTGAAGAAGGTATATTAAACCTTGTTTATTTTATCCTGTTTATTTAAAACTGCAGGTGTACCACATTTAAAAACATCCTGATCATAATCAAATATTATCTCTTTTCAGATAGTTGCATGTAATTATACAGTCATAATTCACAACAGCATGGTGTATTGCACAATAGCAAAAAATAGCCATTTTAGAATCTAAAGCATCCTGAGTAATATTTCCAAAAGCGTACACCAAAAAGTTGTGATTGGTTTAGAATGTTCTAAACAATGGAAATTCAGCAAATGACGTAACATTATTTTCATTTTGGTGTACTACAGTTATTCTGTGTTAGAAACCTATTGTGTGTCAAATATTTAATAACAATGCAAATTCAGACCCGTAACAAGCTTGAATATTGGGTCCATTTTTGTCCCAACTGTTCAGGGTTGGACCTATGCAGTTGTATCCGCTCAGCATAGCAATTTATCTTTTGAATTGTTTTCAGTTTTTATGGCCCAGCAACAAAGTTGTCGGTGCCATATAGTTTTACCCTTGTCCGTCATTCCGCAACAAACCATTATACAGACTTTTTTAAAGTAATTGCTTTAATGCTGTGGCGTATGGCCATCTTTATGACCCAGATCAGAAACTCTGTATATATTAAGCCAATTTAGCAGATTCCTGGTGTGATTATTAAACACCGATTTATGTTTTCTAATGTAATACTCAGCTTGATTATATTGAAAAACATCTGTGGATTTGAAAAGTTTCAACATATGCTCTTGTATATGTATATTTGTTTTTGAGGGGACAAACGTTTTTTTTATCATAGAAGATAGAAGTCTGAGTCAAAAAAGTGCATTTTTATACCCGCGCGAGATATTATAACAAAATATTGAATCATTTCAGATGTAGGTTTAATATCAAAAATTGACTGAATTATCTTCTACGGTTTGATGTTGTTCAGTTTGTGTTTCTTTCTGGTAGAGGTCAAGTTGCTCTTGTATATTCATACAATCATTGTTCATTCATAAATTTATCGTTAATAAATCACTATGCACGTTACAGTAATGCATATCGGTGACAAATGTCAATATAACCCTAATGATTACCTGTAATCTAAAAATAGACAAACTGAACTGATCACCCTTGTTTTTAGCTCACCTGGCCCAAAGGGCCAAGTGAGCTTTTCTCATCACTTGGCGTCCGGCGTCCGTCGTCGTCCAGCGTTAGCTTTTACAAAAATCTTCTCTGAAACTACTGGGCCAAATCAAACCAAACTTGGCCACAATCATTATTGGGGTATCTAGTTTAAAAAAATGTGTGGCGTGACCCGGTCAACCAACCAAGATGGCCGCCACGGCTAAAAATATTTTTCAGGTCAAGATCTATTTGCCCTGAAATTTTCAGATGAATCGGTCAATCGGTTGTTGGGTTGCTGCCCCTGAATTGGTAATTTTGAGGAAATTTTGCTGTTTTTGGTTATTATCTTGAATATTATTATAGATAGAGATAATGTGTAAACAGCAATAATGTTTAGCAAAGTAAGATCTACAAATAAGTCAACATGACCAAAATGGTCAGTTGACCCGTTTAGGAGTTATTGCCCTTTATAGTCAATTTTTAACCATTTTTCGTAAATTAAAGTAATCTTTTACAAAAATCTTCTCCTCTGAAACTACTGGGCCAAATTAATCCAAACTTGGCCACAATCATCTTTGGGGTATCTAGTTTAAAAAATGTGTGGCGTGACCTGGTCAACCAACCAAGCTGGCCGCCACGGCTAAAAATAGAACAAAGGGGTAAAATGCAGTTTTTGGCTTATAACTCAAAAACCAAAGCATTTTGAGGAAATCTGACATGGGATAAAAATGTTTATCAGGTCAAGATCTATCTGCCCTGAAATTTTCAGATGAATCGGTCAATCGGTTGTTTGGTTGCTGCCCCTGAATTGGTAATTTTGAGGAAATTTTGCTGTTTTTGGTTATTATCTTGAATATTATCATAGATAGAGATAAACTGTAAACAGCAATAATGTTCAGCAAAGTCAGATCTACAAATAAGTCAACATGACCAAAATGGTCAGTTGACCCGTTTAGGAGTTATTGCCCTTTATAGTCAATTTTTAACCATTTTTCGTAAATTAAAGTAATCTTTTACAAAAATCTTCTTCTCTGAAACTACTGGGCCAAATTAATCCAAACTTGGCCACAATCATCTTTGGGGTATCTTGTTTAAAAAATGTGTGGCGTGACCTGGTCAACCAACCAAGCTGGCCGCCACGGCTAAAAATAGAACAAAGCGGTAAAATGCAGTTTTTGGCTTATAACTCAAAAACCAAAGCATTTTGAGGAAATCTGACATGGGATAAAAATGTTTATCAGGTCAAGATCTATCTGCCCTGAAATTTTCAGATGAATCGGTCAATCGGTTGTTTGGTTGCTGCCCCTGAATTGGTAATTTTGAGGAAATTTTGCTGTTTTTGGTTATTATCTTGAATATTATTATAGATAGAGATATAATGTTCAGCAAAGTCAGATCTACAAATAAGTCAACATGACCAAAATGGTCAGTTGACCCGTTTAGGAGTTATTGCCCTTTATAGTCAATTTTTAACCATTTTTCGTAAATTAAAGTAATCTTTTACAAAAATCTTCTTCTCTGAAACTACTGGGCCAAATTAATCCAAACTTGGCCACAATCATCTTTGGGGTATCTTGTTTAAAAAATGTGTGGCGTGACCTGGTCAACCAACCAAGCTGGCCGCCACGGCTAAAAATAGAACAAAGCGGTAAAATGCAGTTTTTGGCTTATAACTCAAAAACCAAAGCATTTTGAGGAAATCTGACATGGGATAAAAATGTTTATCAGGTCAAGATCTATCTGCCCTGAAATTTTCAGATGAATCGGTCAATCGGTTGTTTGGTTGCTGCCCCTGAATTGGTAATTTTGAGGAAATTTTGCTGTTTTTGGTTATTATCTTGAATATTATTATAGATAGAGATAAACTGTAAACAGCAATAATGTTCAGCAAAGTCAGATCTACAAATAAGTCAACATGACCAAAATGGTCAGTTGACCCGTTTAGGAGTTATTGCCCTTTATAGTCAATTTTTAACCATTTTTCGTAAATTAAAGTAATCTTTTACAAAAATCTTCTTCTCTGAAACTACTGGGCCAAATTAATCCAAACTTGGCCACAATCATCTTTGGGGTATCTTGTTTAAAAAATGTGTGGCGTGACCTGGTCAACCAACCAAGCTGGCCGCCACGGCTAAAAATAGAACAAAGCGGTAAAATGCAGTTTTTGGCTTATAACTCAAAAACCAAAGCATTTTGAGGAAATCTGACATGGGATAAAAATGTTTATCAGGTCAAGATCTATCTGCCCTGAAATTTTCAGATGAATCGGTCAATCGGTTGTTTGGTTGCTGCCCCTGAATTGGTAATTTTGAGGAAATTTTGCTGTTTTTGGTTATTATCTTGAATATTATTATAGATAGAGATAAACTGTAAACAGCAATAATGTTCAGCAAAGTAAGATCTACAAATAAGTCAACATGACCAAAATGGTCAGTTGACCCGTTTAGGAGTTATTGCCCTTTATAGTCAATTTTTAACCATTTTTCGTAAATTAAAGTAATCTTTTACAAAAATCTTCTTCTCTGAAACTACTGGGCCAAATTAATCCAAACTTGGCCACATTCATCTTTGGGGTATCTAGTTTAAAAAATGTGTGGCGTGACCTGGTCAACCAACCAAGATGGCCGCCACCGCTAAAAATAGAACATAGGGGTAAAATGCAGTTTTTGGCTTATAACTCAAAAACCAAAGCATTTTGAGGAAATCTGACATGGGGTAAAATTGTTTATCAGGTCAAGATCTATCTGCCCTGAAATTTTCAGATGAATCGGTCAATCGGTTGTTGGGTTGCTGCCCCTGAATTGGTAATTTTGAGGAAATTTTGCTGTTTTTGGTTATTATCTTGAATATTATTATAGATAGAGATAAATTGTAAACAGCAATAATGTTCAGCAAAGTAAGATCTACAAATAAGTCAACATGACCAAAATGGTCAGTTAACCCCTTTAGGAGTTATTGCCCTTTATAGTCAATCTTTAACCATTTTTCATAAATCTAAGTAATCTTTTACAAAATCTCCACTGAAACTACTAGGCCACAATCATCTTTGGGGTATCTAGTTTGAAAAATGTGTCCGATGACCTGGCCATTCAACCAAGATGGCCGCCACGGCTAAAAATAGAACATAGGGGTAAAATGCAGTTTTTGGAAAGTTTGCTATAGCTTGCTATTGCTACTTTCCATAGCCATCGGCCTCAAACTTATGGTGACAGATTATCGCCATTTATTCTGATCCGAGATAATTTAGTACTAGTACTAGTGTTTGAATTCTGATTCTTGGAAGGTTCTTTTAAAATTTTGAGTAACTTCTCATTTGACTGAAAAGATTACAGCTTTAATAAAAAAGAATTGAATGTTCACCGACGATTCAGATGAATTTAACTTCATTTTGAAAATGAGTATCTCAAACACTACTTCGCGGATCTGCCATACGCTGAAGAGAAAATCAAAAGAAATCTACGCCAGATTGCGTCAGTTTCATTCATGAAAATTTCATGAAAATTTCATGAAAATTTCATGAATGAACATTTTTCGCTCTACTTTTACCTGTTTACTATGTACGTACGTAAATGTGGTAAAAGCCCGAGAGTATCGAAAAAATCGGGAATGTGACCAAGCCGTCGGATAATTGACAAGTGATAATGGTTTGTTATAACAAAACACAGGTGATAGAATATAAAATACTCGATAATTATATGTCTAATGTCTCAGTAATAGACGAGTACAGGTAAATACGGTACCGGCTTTCATTAAAAAAAAAAAATAGTTTTAAAATACATTGTGTTTGTATAAACATCGATCGAAAGGTTTTGATGCCAAAAATCATTTGAAAACTTTTAATTCCGTTATTTAAATACATTCCAATGTGGATATAAGAGCCTTCGCTCGTTCAGCATGCTCAAGTGGATCAAACTGACAGCAGAAAAAACATTGACCAAACGTCAATTCTTCTTCAGTCTTCTTCCAATAATTTACATCATACCACCTCTGGTGTATTATCGCAAATTCGTATCATATAGCATCCATATTAAAAACAACCGAGTCAGCATCTACTTAATCTTAGAATAACCATGGAAGTAATATTGAATTTAAATATTACTTCCATGGAATAACATAGCTCAGGATATGAAGACAAGTGCTGTAGAAATGATTAATCTTCATGAAATTATGATGATGTGTACCCTTTGGCTAAAATGGCTGCATTTTCACCTCAAAATTTATATAGATTACAGACAAACACGTGCATAGTATGCCCTATTTAAATAGAAATGTTATTGCTTTGTCATCCAAACACAGAGGCAATGATTACCATAAAATATCAAACGAATGGCTTACAACAACAAAATTATGAATCTAGCGTATATAAACTTTTTATTCCTGTGGTCATACTGCTGTTGTTATGCTCCCACTGTATTGAGTTTTATCCTTGTTCTTCTGTAAGTATGTACATTCTTCCCTTACTTATAAGTACCTCCGTATATATCCCAAAATTCGTTTCTGTTCTCTTACTTTAGTTTGCCTGAACCAAATTGTATGAAACTGATACGCAATGCTTATAACCACAATTCACAAGTCAAGTTTGAATTTTAGTTGCGTAACTTTTACCATTTTAGCGTTTAATGCTACTTTACAAAAAGAAAAGTTGCTGTAAATTTAAGTTTCTGTTCTCTAAGTATAGTTTGTCTTAACCAAATGTTATGAAACTTATACACAATTCTCATTACCACAAACACTGATCAAGTTTGAATTTTGGTGGATTTATTTTTACTGCTCTAGGGTTGTGCCGTGTTACAAATGAAACCAGATGCTCTGCAGGGCAAAGCTTTATACGACCGCAGAAGTCGAACCCTGAACAGTTGGGACAAGTATGGCCACAACATTCAAGCTTGATACAGCTCTGAATTTGGATTGCGATTAAATTGTTGACATGACATTGTTTTCTGACACAAAACAAATGTCAAGATCTTACAATTCTATTGCGCAATACTGTATAATTAGAATGAATACACAATGTTTATTAACCCATTATTCATATCAAGTAAAATTAAATTTTGGTAGTGTCACATTTACAGTTCTTGAGTTTATAACGTTAATGCTAGCGAGGGCATCATTTGAGACCCATGGACATGTTTCCTATTTTTTTTTTTATAAAAGCCTTTAATATAAATTCACTTTCTTTACAGTTGTATTGATTTAAGTTACTGTAACTGTCTTATTTATAAGTAAGGATGCAGTATTGTTTGCAAAGAACCAATGCTATCCAAAAGAGTTCAAAGAATGAAAATGTATTCATAACTATAGTCCACAATAAAGGTTGTCAATAATGAGAAATGTTTGTACCATATACATGTAGAAAGCTTTAAAAGAAACATGTGGAACAATTCAAACAAAAAAAACTTACGTGTTAATTTACTAAAAACAAATATGAAGGCCCTAAACCAATAGAAAAATACTAATTCACAGGCCCTTGAAGTTGACATGGCATGGGTACTTAAAAAAATTAACAGAGCTTTCTGCATGTATATTTTAGATCTACAGTTTAAGGTTGCAATCATGAGAAAATATCAAAACTTTTTATGATAAACATAAAAAAGTGATTTTTGATAATTACTGACGAGACAATGGTTTAGTTTAAAACATCAAAGCTGTGATGAAATACATATTTGCAATAATACACGTCTATAACCTTTTTGGAATAATACACAGCTACAGTTGCAAACTTTCCAGAGGTGCTATCCAGCACTTTGATTGGCTTATAACTATGAAACCAAAGCATCTAGAGCAAATCTGACAAGAAGTTAAATTGTTAATCAAGTCAATATCTATCTGCCCTGATTTTTTCAGATGAATTGGACAACTGGTTGTAGGGTTGCTGCCCTCCAATTGGTAATTTTTAAAGAAATTTTGCCGTTTTTGGTTATTATCTTGAATACTATTATAGATAGCGATAAACTGTAAACAGCAATAATGTTCAGCAAAGTAAGATCTACAAATAAGTCAACATGACCTAAATCGTCAATTGACCCCTTAAGGAGTTATTGCCCTTTATAGTAAATTTTTAACAATTTTCATTAATTTGGTAAATTTATGTAAATTTTTACCAAATATAGTTCTCTGTTACTAATGGGCAAAGTTCATTATAGATATAATTGTAAGAAGCAAAATCGTTCAGTAAAGTAAGAACTTCAAACACATCACCATCACCAAAATACAATTTTGTCATGAATCCATTTGTGTCCTTTGTTTAATATGCACATAGACCAAGGTGAGCGACACAGGCTCTTTAGAGCCTCTAGTTTTGTTTGCTCAAATAATTTTGTGGAAAGAAACTAACTGGAATAATTACAGCGTCCACTTAACATTGTTCTCAAGAGGAGTTTATGTAGCCAACTGAGTGAGAGAAATATCACGACCTAATTATTCGGGTTAGAAAAAAAAATGTGGTAGAACACAAAGTAATAAGTTTGTTTTCTTCTTTTTCATTATCCCTAAGATTTGTCGGTCTCCTTAATAATGAAATGGACCCGTCCAAATGTGAAAGATGCAAAGTAAAGAGAAGGAGATATTCACAAAAAATAATTTAGAATTATGATTTATCTTGTCTCATAGCTTGAATAAAAAGTTCGACTGATTTGGATATTAAAACCCATAATTCAAAACAAATGATGAAGCTGATATTATATCCTTGTTTTTGCAGTGGACAAGTATACTTTGTGTTTGACATGGGTCTTGTAAAGTCATAGTCAGCCGTTGGGCATTAGAGTAATTTCGGACTAGTAAAGTCGATGTTTTAGCAATTTTAGTTTGAGCTTGGAGATAATTATTTGCAATGTTCCTGAAAGTTGATAATATTAAAGCTCTACTGAGATAGTCAAGTTAGGCATATATTTATCCCGTTATTAATAGGATTATTTCAAACTCCTGTGGTGAAACCACTCAGGCACTTGTTTCTGTCAATGTGGGGTTTACAATCCATACCTGTACGAAAAATCATTACCTGTACGATAAAGAATTTTTTTGTACAGGTATGGATAGTAAACCAGGGCCGTAAATTGCCTCCCCTGGAAGATATTTTTTTTTTAGCCTTTTTTGCCAAAAAAATGATTTTTTCTCCAGGTTTTTTCCCTGTATGCAATGTACCTCCCCAGAATCTACCGCTTGTTAGAATTTTGTTACATTTCAATAATTAAGTGCCTAAAAAAATCACTCGACACTGATCGGGACCGGTTATTATAAATTATATCAACTAAATTGAGGTGTCATGGAACCATGGCTCTTGACATAAAATTCACAGTTTGCTCCTCAGACTGATATTGCGAGACAGCAGGATTTTTATTATGCCTGAGAATGAGACACAGGAAAATCCCATGCTACAAAATTGGCTGGAAATTTTTACATGTGCAAAGGAGTTGGGTACAATTCAGCAATATTCACCAGATGAAAATATCTATCACACCCTGCAATTATGATTAATCCCCTTGTTGGTCAAATTAATAACTGGTGCTATTAAAATAATGCATGATTTTAACCATTTTTTTTATTTTCTGGGTTTTTTTTTTTTTTTTTTTTTGGTCAACTCGCAATAGGAGGCAACTGCCTACATGCCTCCATGTAATTTACGGCCCTGTAAACCCAAGAGTGACAGAAACAAGTGTCTGTGGGTGATACCCCCTTCATGTCTTTTTTGAAATTGCATGACTGTGATGATTGCACATACAAGTATCAGCTTTGTAGCTTAGAAATGATATTTGGGACTTAAATTTAAGAAATAATGCATTAAAAAAAAAAATTTTAGTAAGCTAAAATATATATATTTACTTGTTACATGTTTATGTGGTGTAAGTAAGATTTTTTTTTGATTTTTTTCCATATTTTGTGCCTTATATCTGACTGAGACTACTATAACAGTATAGTAGTCTCAGGTTTTATGAAAAAATCCTAGTCTAAATAATTATGACATCTTGCAAGGTTATTTATTTATTTTCTGGGACAAATTGAGTTGAAATTTTTAACTAGATAAAGAAAGATGTGGTAAGAGTGCCAATTATGAGACAACTCTCCATCCAAGTAACAATTTATAAAGTAAACCAATTTGTAGGTCAAGGCATGACCTTCAACATGGAACTTTGGTTCACTCAGAACAGCAAGCTATAAAGGGCCCCAAAATTACTAAAACCTTTCAAACGCGAAAACAGTCTAATCTATATAAAAACAAAAATGAGAAACACTTGAACTGAATCAATGATAAATTTAAACGAACAAAGAAGTTGAAAATAATGACAATTATAATGCATTTTAAAGAAGAGGAAGCCTGGAAATTATTTCCCAGTTGTATACATTCTTTACCAACTACAGGGGATTTTAAACAACTATTTTTTTCTTCATTGAGTTACTAGTATTATCTTGACTGTTTCCGCACATACACTGTTAGCCTGGTAAACATGTCGCCTCCTTAGGAAATGTAAAACAATTTTTAAATGACATTCTCCTAAATAAGTCTTTTATTGATATATAAAGTTTTAATAACAAAAATTCAAGCTATTCTTAATCCTCAACATAGTTATAATACTCCAATAAGTAGTTTGTATGTATTTAATATACTGGAAAAGATATTTTGAAAATTTTACTTAGCCATGGTATTTTGACCCCCCTGCGGTATATTGAACCCCCAACTATAGACCTTGAATTTCAAAAATTCAAGCTATTCTAACTCCTTAATATAGTTACAATACTCCAGTAAGTAGTTTGTATGTATTTAATATACTGAAAAAGATATTTTGAAAATTTTACTGAGCCATGGTATTTTGACCCCCCTGCGGTATATTGAACCCCATTCTATAGACCTTGATTTAAAAAAATTCAGGCTATTCTAACTCCTTAACATACATTGTAGTTATAATACTCCAATAAGTAGTTTGTATGTATTTAATATACTGGAAAAGATATTTTGAAAATTTTACTCAGCCATGGTATTTTGACCCCCCTGTGGTATATTGAACCCCCTACTATAGACCTTGAATTTCAAAAATTCAAGCTATTCTAAATCCTTAACATAGTTATAATACTCCAATAAGTGATTTGTATGAATTTAATGTACTGGAAAAGATATTTTGAAAATTTTACTTAGCCATGGTATTTTGAACCCCCTGCGGTATATTGAACCCCCTACTATAGACCTTGAATTTCAAAAATTCAAGCTATTCTAACTCCTTAACATAGTTATAATACTCATATAAGTCATGTAAGTAGTTTGTATGTATTTAATATACTGGAAAAGATATTTTGATTATTTTACTTAGCCATGGTATTTTGACCCCCCTGCGGTATATTGAACCCCCTACTATAGACCTTGAATTTCAAAAATTCAAGCAATTTTAACTCCTTAACATAGTTATATTACTCCAATAAGTAGTTTTTTTCATCCTAGATGAATATTAGAACAATTTACATTATTCTAAAGCTTATCATAAATTAAAAAATCATTCATACAAGAAGGGGAGGTACATTTTTCCATGCTTAATTAAAAGAAATATCTTTGCTTGGTATAAGTGCTCTGAAGTCTTTACCAACAAAATGTCATTCAAAATACTTATTGACACATTATAACTAGACCATATGTAGCTTGAATGTTTTAATTATTTGTAATTATAACATATGTATATATATATATATACATATAAGGGTAGTTTTGATTTTCCATGGTAAAAAAAGGGGGAGGGGGTCAAAATACCATGGCAAAGTAAAATTTTAAAAATATCTTTTCCAGCAAGTTAAATACATACAAACTACTTATTGGTGAGTTCTTACTACATAAAAGAGTTAGAATTGCCAGATTTTTGGAAATTAAAGGCCTAGAGTAGGGGGTTCAGTATACCACAGGGGGGTCAAAATACCATGGCAAAGTAAAATTTTCAAAATATCTTAACTACTTATTTGTGTATTCTAACTACATAAAAGAGTTCGAATTGCCAGAATTTCTGAAATTAAAGGCCACAAGGTGATTATACAGACTTTTTAAAATAAAGTGATTATACAGACTTTTTAAAATATTCTTCTTACTAGTCAAAATACCTGTAAGGTGTATGCATGTGGATGAAAAATTTAAGTCACAATAATATTAACTTGGCAGCAATTGCTTTAACAGCCTTAACGGCTTTGATTTCTAAACGCCTTCAGGTATTGGGCTAATTTTTGGTACGTGAGTTAACCATGATGAGTTTCAGGTCAAGTTTAAGTTTTCTTCCACTGCACTTCTTTTTGCTGAAATTTCGGGCTTTAGACTTTGATAAATGGTTGAAAATCACAGTTGAATGAACTTTTTTTCTAAATACCTTCAGGTATTGGGCTGATTTTTGGTATGTGAGTTAACCATGACGAGTTCCAGATCAAGTTTTGTTTTGCTCCGCTAATTTTTGCAGAAATTATGGGCTTTGGACTTCTATAATTGTAGAAAATCAAAGTTATACAGACTTATTTTCTAAACGCCTTCAGATATAGGGCTGATTTTTGGTATGTCAGTTAACCATGATCAATTTCAGATAAAGTCAAAGTTAAGTTCCACTCTGCTGATTTTTGCCGAAATTAAGGGTTTAAGATTTAAGACTTTGAAAATTGTTTAAAATCACAGTTATACAGACTTTTTTTCTATACACCTTCATATTTGAGCTAATTTTTGATATGTGAGACAACCATCATGTTTGTGTCCACATGTGTTGTTGAAATTGCAGATTTTTCAACTTTTGAGATGGGACCATTCGTGTTGTTCCAACATCTAGTTTCATACTGGACCTTTTGTTATAACATATTAGTTTACCTCATTCATAATTAGAATACTGTAAATTCAGAAATTATTGCGTTCATTTATTATTGCGATTTTGTCATTTTAGATTAAGTGTGATTTTAATTATTACGATTTTGAGAAGAGTCATGCTTAATTCAGTTAAGATATTACAAAATGCGAGTTTTAATTATTGCGTTTACAACTCTGTCGCATTATTCGCAATAATAAAAACCTCGCAATAATTTCTGAATTTACAGTACATGAAAAGTGGTGGTCCGAGGGATTTGACCACCAAAATTTGCAAAGGACCGACACAAATTTAGTATTTTTAAATAGAAACAGTAGTGAGGACCACCGGTTTTTCTTCAGGGACCACCAGATGTATAAGATTTTGAGAACTCTGTTATAAAGGCTGTGTGCTGACCTGTTCTTGTTCATTTAGTCTTAATGTATAACTGTCTCATTGCCAATTATACCATATTTCCCAATTTTTATATCTATCTAAAATATAATATACATGTATGTAAGTTAATAAAATATTTGCTGATAATAAACTTTATATGATTACAGAAATGGATTATGAAAGTCCTATACCTAGTCCTGTTAGAGAACCATCACCTGCTCCAGAGTCCCCTGTTCCTAAGGAAGTGGAGAAAGAAAGTCCTGAAAAACATTCACCAGAAAAAACAACTTACACAAATAATGGAGAGAAAAAGAGGAAAAGGAGGAGGAAATTAGTACCTAAAACCTTCATGGATGATGAAGGATATATGGGTAAATAAAACAAGACATAGATCTTTAGTAGAACTGCAATGTTAAACAATAATTGATTTATTGAAAATCTTTGCTTGTATGACACGGGATGAATATATGCTTTGTCCGGAAAAATTTAATGAAGAATTCTACCACGAAAGTTATCTTAAGATTTCTTAGATCCATTTTGTATCTGTTAGACAACTGATTGCCAATTCTCACCTGGCAAATTTTTAGAAACTTGATTAAGATTAATTAAGAAAATAACCATGTACCAGGTATGCATTATCCACACATACAGATCATATTTATTTTTTAACAGTGACAGAAAAGGTTTGGGAAGACGTATCAACAGATGCATCAGAGACAGAGCAACCACCTCCTAAGAAACCTCAAGAAAAAATAACGAAGTCACCACAGGTAGTAATAAGATACTCAAGGGAAATAACAAGTTTACTTTAATTATTTAAATGGTTGTAATCAAAAATCTAAATTACTGGCAAGAACAGGAAAATAATGAACAAAACAACTAATCAACCAGAATTATGATAGACTTTGAACTAAGTTTTGTTCATGGGATAACAATATGCTAAACCAGGTTTAAGGCACCAAACCACCAACTTATTTAACAGTTGTATTAGATATAACTTTCGGGAATATAAAAAAAAACAAAGTATTAACCCTTTCAACGCTATACACGGCATATGCCGCGATGACGTACGCTGTTCGCCACTGCTATTCGCGGCATATGCCGCGATGAAAAAGGATTTTTCATTAGGACTCTTAAACCATTCGGTTTTCATTCGGGTTCTCTCTAATTTTTCCTCGTTTGAATCTAGGATATGCAAGGTCTCATTTGCGCTTGAAATCCCGACAATTTTTATAGTATAATCATGCAGTAGAAGGAAAATAAAAACAAATATTTTGACAAATGCAAATGGCGGAAATCGGAAACGAAGCTGTAAATATGGAAAAATTTCAGCATTTCCTTGGCGAAACTAACAACGAGGATTAGTTAAAAGGTTTCTTGTTATCTCAATGTGTTTATTACATTAAATTTGTGTGGGAAATATGATTTGATCGATCATTACGAGACGTAGAAAAAAGGGGGGAAACGGAGGTTGACTGAAATTTTTTAGGACGGAGCTATTTATTTGTGCCACGATTACATAAAACGTTATGTATGGTACAATACGCTACGGAATCGGGCAACTGGTGTCTTCTTTACAATTTGGCAGATAAAACAACAAAATAAATGAAGACTAAAAGTAGTTTTTATTCAAAATTCAACACAAATGTAATAAATTACACCTTTTACCTGTTAATTACCTGAAAACGCAGGTAACCTGATAAAAATTTCAGTAAAATAATTGCCTAACATTACAGTTCATGCTCTCCTGAGCATTTTTCATGCAATAACTTTCTCTGTATCTCATTTAATAAAAAAGATACAGCAGTCTGAAAAGGAAAATACTGTTCTAATGAATGAACTATAAAAAAATGCAGCAGCAGCAGCCATTTTTCTATTTTTTTGTGTAGCGTTGAAAGGGTTAAAAGATAAAAAAATTACACCAAATGTTAATGTTTATAAACGCATTGATGATCACGACGTTACAAGTGTCTAGTCAGATAGAGTATTTTTTAGCAAATACCAGGGCAGAGAGGGTAAAAAAGGCATATCCTTTTCGCATATACCCCGGTGGCATTAAAAAATGAACGATATTCATTTGATAACAGTAAATTGGTGAAAAATACACTGGCTATCAACCAATCAAAACCCAAGATTCTTACATAAGGTGTAATTATTGATAAAAGACATTTTTTCCTATAAAACTAGGTCGTAAATAAAGAATTGATTTTGATTCAGAAGTCAAAGAAAATTATTAGTTCGGCAAATGTAATTTATTTTATATTGAGATATAACAACTTTTTTATCTTGCAAATTTTTCCTTGAAATAAAGGTGTCATATGATTTTCTTGGTAGTAGATTACAATTGAATTTACATATATTTTTACAGAAAAAGAAAGCCTCACCAAAGAAAAAATCACCACCATCAGCAGGAGGTAGAAAGCAAGCAGCATTGACTAATTTCTTTAAAAAGAAATAAGATAGATATTACAGTGTCAGTTACAAAAGTGCTATTTATTGATGAGTTCAAATTCACTATTTCTTGAGGAATATTAACAGTAGATATACAAACTATTAAAGCTGATACATGTTGTATATTAAACATCAACACAGTTTAAAAGTATATTTGAAATATTAAGTTTCACAAATTTAAAATCATGTGGTGAGGTACTTAAATTACATATACAAGTTAGCACAATTTATGTTATCGATGTTACTGTGAGATCTCTTAATTTATTACTGTATATTTGAATGAATTATAATATTATAAATGAAAAATGAATAAAAAGTATGACAGATGATATTTATTATAATATTTACATTTATTTACCTATACATGAAGAAAATCAGACAATCAGACAGACTGTTTGGTCCGACAGCATTCAGCTGATTTGACATATGAGGATTATTGTAACTTCTGAAATTATTACATTCATTTATTATTACGATTATTGAAGAATGGATTAAATTGCAAGATTGATTATTGCAATTTCATGAAAATCAGCTGACAGATATCAGAAGAAATTGTCATTATTGTAATACTCGCCTAGTTGAATTATTTGCATTAATGAAAACCTTGCAACTATCCCTGAATTTACAGTAATTGTGGCAGTGTCTGTATTGTCTACATTTTGTTAACCCTTTCATACCGAAACTATCCTTTTCACACCACAGAGCTGAGGGCGAAATTATCCTTAAATATACCTAAAATTCTATTTTTAGAACGAAAACTTCAAAGGTAAAAATATTAAGTTTAATACCAAAAGTTTAGGCCACAGTATAAGCATTCCATATTTTTACAATTGTTTCAGGTCATACAAAAATGGTGAAATCCTCCAAGGAGGATCTGTGTTACATAGCCTACAAATAATATAACTAAAAATGGCAGGGTTTTTTGATTTTGTGTTGAAATATCTCAGATCGATAGTTAAAATAGTAAGTGTAGTGAGAGTTATGCTAAAACATAGACTTTTTAAAATTTCTAATTGAATCAGGTTGTGAATCTTCATGAAAAAACTTGACAGATTTCAACAAACTGCTCAGATTGTTCTACAGTAGTTGTACACCTATTACTTTTGGTATTAAACTTTATATTTCAGCATGTAGAAGATAAGGTTAATTTAATTGAAATATGCAGATGTGTTTTGTTTTGAAGGTCCTGTCATACATATATCAGTCATCCTTCATGGTTCAGGCACTACTTAAAACTAGAGGCTTTCAATCACCTGTATTTCTCACTTATTTTAAGATGACAGTCTTTAATGAATGCAACAATTGTTAGGTCTTCATGTCAATCTAGTATGGTTCATCTGACCATGACCTCATGGTTTATTATTGGACCGCGTAAAATTTTCTGAAGATTTGCTTCTTAGATACTGCAATGTATAATCAATAGGTCATTTTTTTTTTTTTTTTGTGAATGTAAGGATTGTTTCCAACAGTTCGGGCTTAATTGAGCTTCATTTTCATGGTTCCTTGGTCAACATTAATTTTTATACGACCGCAAAATTTGAAAAGTTTTTCGTCGTATATTGCTATCACGTTGGCGTCGTCAGCGTCGTCGTCGTCCAAATACTTTTAGTTTTCGCACTCTAACTTTAGTAAAAGTGAATGGAAATCTATGAAATTTAAACACAAGGTTTATGACAACAAAAGGAAGGTTGGTATTGATTTTGGGAGTTTTGGTCCCAACATTTTAGGAATTAGGGGCCAAAAAGGGCCCAAATAAGCATTTTCTTGGTTTTCGCACTATAACTTTAGTTTAAGTTAATAGAAATCTATGAAATTTTGACACAAGGTTTATGACCACAAAAGAACGGTTGGGATTGATTTTGGGAGTTTTGGTTTCAACAGTTTAGGAATTAGGGGCCAAAAAAGGGCCCAAATAAGCATTATTCTTGGTTTTCGCACAATAACTTTAGTTTAAGTAAATAGAAATCAATGAAATTTAAACACAATGTTAATGACTACAAAAGGAAGGTTGGTATTGATTTTGGGAGTTTAGGTCCCAACAGTTTAGGAATTAGGGGCCAAAAAGGGACCCAAATAAGCATTTTTCTTGGTTTTCGCACCATAACGTTAGTATAAGTAAATAGAAATCTATGAAATTTAAACACAAGGTTTATGACCATAAAAGGAAGGTTGGTATTGATTTTGGGAGTTTTGGTCCCAACAGAATAAGGGGCCCAAAGGGTCCAAAATTAAACTTTGTTTGATTTCATCAAAATTGAATAATTGGGGTTCCTTGATATGCCGAATCTAACTGTCATGACTGTGTATGTAGATTCTTATTCTTGGTTAGTTCAGCTCTTCAGATACAACTGAAATGTTAAGCAATAGTTCAACTATATTTGGTGTATAGAATGAATGTAAGGTGTACATGTATCTATGGCAGGGTTCAACAGATGCAGTATAAATGTGGCCTATTATTCCATACATCCACTTTATTTGAACTTTTATGGACAGTTGTCTTGTTGGCAATCTTACCACATCTCCATATTTTTATATTAACCTCTTTTTCAAGGCAAGTTTCTGTTGTGATACATGGTGTGTTGTTCCTTAGAGATATGGTAAAGGAGTCTGTCAGTTCCCATTTTGAGAGTTGTGGAAATTGACCAAATATTTTAAGTATTGTAACAATAACATCTTTTGAACACGAGCTCTCTCAGCTGTTGTAAAGAAAAGCTCTCATACTTGGTGCATGTGTAGTTAATCTTATGACACACCATTTTTACAGTTGTTGTTGGACATTGACCTTTTGCCTAGAATGATGGAATGACAGACAAAGGTCAAACTAAATGGCCCCAATAAATTACCCCAACAACCTTGTGGGAAAATATTGAAACAAGTTTTATGTTCAGCACCCACACAACAATTGAAGAAACACAAGAGTGCACACACTGAAATGTCCTGCCTTCTAAATCTTTGCTAACCATTGATATTATGTTGATAGTCCTAAATATAAAGCTTTACTACAAATATCACATAAACTTAACATGCTCCAAAATAATGAGGTCAAGGTCAGATAAACCAAACAAGAAATACATGTACACCTCACAATCATTCAATACATTAAATTTAGTTGACCTACTGCATATAGTTTCTAAGAAACAAACTTAACCAAGAAAACTTAACATTGACCTATCAGCCACCAAATGAGGTCAAGGTCAGATGATACCTGCCAGACAGACATATACACCTTAAAATTCTTCCATACAACAAATATAGGTGAACTATTGCTTATAGTCTAAGAAAAACAGACCAAAACTCAAAACACTGAGCAATGAACTGAATATAAGATCAAAGTCAAATAAATCGTGTGAGACTGACAGTGAACATTGATTGGTTAAATATTTCTCAGTCATGTCCTGTTTTTGAATTTGTTTGTTAGCTTTTTGGTCATGAATGTTTGTCTCTAATATTTAATTAACTGTGCATTTGTATTCAGATATCGCAGATCAAATTTATTCGTTCATTGTTTAATCATACGTTTTTTGATTGAGTTAAGTCTGCCAATTGATATTTTATCGTATGTTTTTCTTTGTTGTGATGTTATGCTATTGTTTCAGAAAAAGGGAGAAGGTTTGGATCCATTAAAACGTTTAATCCCGCTGCAAATGTTTGCACCTGTCCTAAGTCAGGAATCTGATGTACAGTAGTTGTTGTTTGTTTATGTAATATATACGTGTTTCTCGTTTCTTGTTTTGTTTATATAGATTAGACCGTTGGTTTTCCCGTTTGAATGATTTTACACTAGTAATTTTGGGGCCCTTTATAGCTTGTTGTTCGGTGTGAGCTAAGGCTCCGTGTTGAAGGCCGTACTTTAACCTATAATGGTTTACTTTTTAAATTGTTATTTGTATGGAGAGTTGTCTCATTGGCACTCACACCACATCTTCCTATATCTATGTACATCATAGAATATTTCCATACACCAAAAATAGTTGACCTATTGCATATAGTATTAGAAAAACGATCAAAAACTCAAAAACTTTGACCACTGAACCTTGAAAATGAGGTAAAGTCAGATGACACCTGCCAGTTGGACACGTACACCTTACAATCCTTCCATACACAAATATACAAGACCTATTGCTAATAGTATCTGAGATATGGACTTGACCATCAAAACTTAACCTTGTTCACTGATCCATGAAATTAGGTCAAGGTCAAGTGAAAACTGTTTGATGGACATGAGGACCTTGCAAGGTATACAATCTTAACTTTTTTCAAGTAGTCACTGAACCAAGAAAGCTCTCGGGCTCGACAAAAATGTCCAATGGGTTTAAAAGTAGTTATCAGCAGAAACTATTGACTTATTATAAATGATTAATGAAGCAATACCTGAAGAACAATTTAACTGTATGCAGTAAATTATCTCTGAAAATCTACAGCTGTGAGAGGAAAAACAAACATCCAGTATCATGTAATGTATAAACAAAATAGACGAAGTGATTAGTTTTTATTTTTATAATATAAATCCAAGTATCACAATGTTATAAATCTTGGCAAAGATATCATATATTACCAGTCATATATAAGATAAATAATTCATTCTCAAGAAAAACTTTGAAATACTTAAAGTGTTAGGTCATCCTTTCATTTTATTTCTTTTTCAAATAAAGTAATAATGCTTTATCAAAAAGGCTGAAACTGACCTGAGAATAATTTAAATGTTTAGCAATACATGTATAACTGTTTAACCTCATAGAATCCACTAATTATAAAGATACACCAAACAATAATTTTCATAAAATTTTAGCACAATAACATGGTTAATTCACAAGATTTTAATTTAATTTACTTTGAGAGGCTAAGACTTTGCTGTGTTGGTCTGTTAAAAATAAGGAGGGGGGTTCAATGCAAACTAGCTTGTATTTTTTAAATTTTGTGATAGCACTGATAGCACAATAGATATGAGGTGTGATTGCCAATTAGACAACTATCCAACAATACCATAATTATAAATGAAGATAGATAGCTCTCTCTCAAAGCATTTATGTATCTGCCTAAGTAAGCCAGTATTATGTAAAGAGGACTAGATAGCTATTTTGATTTAGCTGTATCACTATATCCAAATCTTATCTATATAATAAACAATATAACAAAATATTATGCAGGACAAGATCATATATACAAATAGCACAGAAAAACAAACTTAACAAATAACATAAACTGTATTAGGTTGGACAAAGACTTTTCATATTAGTAATAAGGTTTTATAACAAAAATTGTATATCTCAGTCTCCCTAATAAATTTTTCTCCTGATCAAATAGTCATTCCTCAACTACTAGCACTCTAAATAATGGATTTAGAAACAATTTCATAATCACCAATTCAATATACTATCTTATAACATCTAACTGATTTCCTTTTCATAAGAATTTCATACTTTTTCCTCAATTTATCATACCAAACAAAATAAATTTATAACATAAGTATAGCTACTATTCTAGATGAGATCCCTTATTAAAATGACAGATCATTCCATTATCTGTAAAGTATTTTCAAGGCCAGTTCCTTTATGTAAGCTCTTTGTTCTGCAACACTGAAAATTGGTTCCTTGGGCAACTTTTGCAACAAATATTATTTATCTTGCAGACAAGTTTTATACTTTTTTTCCAGTTATAGCAACTGTTTTTATAAACGAGTTTACAAAAACATATTTTCTTTCACATGATCTAGTATTTATATAATACAAATTGATTTCTTTTGTTCTGAAAGTTTTATAAAATATTAATGAAAATCATGGCCCCTTTCAAATGTTAACATACTGAGACAAATGTAATGTATTATTCAAGTGAGATCACATAAGATTTTCATCCAGCATATCTGTTCTGGTTTTAATAAACTTTTTCATGTTAGTCTCTAATCTTTTTCTAGCTTTTGTTTCTTCTTCTAAATCTCTCTTCATTCTCTTATGTTCCTATAAAACACAAACAAATACAAACTCAGCATACAAAACATTTACTAGCATGTGATTATAACTTTCATTTTATTATGAGACCCCAATCAATTATTGCCCATAGCAGGCTATAGTTAACGAACACTTTTAATTTAGGGTTGTAAAATTTACTCCACATCTGAATATCAAAAAGTTGAGATGTAAGCTCTCATATTTTTACAGTTATCACAATGTTTAGATAACTTTATTTGGAATTTTTACTCTCACTAGATTGTCCCCTGATATTGATATTCATAATTCAGTCCAGCTGAATTATCTCCCTTATTCATACATAATTCCCTTTCATGTTTTCTTAAAATATTTCTTGATGTGACCTGTTATTGTCTTAATAAAAATATAGATTCTGTATTTTATAGAGAGTTTGTCAAGTAATTTATGACAGGTCTTGTCTAAATAATTTATAATTTCTTGATATAACTCCGTAGCTTTGTTCTTGAATGCTCAGAAATCTGCTTAAACCAGTGCTAGGGACCAGCTTTCAATGAGGTTGAGTTTTTGTTGAATGTCAAAGTCATTGATGTGACCATTAGATGAAGAAGTGATGTTCCTTCGCTTTTGGGTTTTCCTATATGTGTTTAGTGATTTTATAATGAATTGATACACCGTATCCTTTATATTCCATAATTTTTCACAATAGATGAATAATGTCTAACGACATAATCCTATCAAAATTGAGATGTTTCTCTTTTACTTGATTCCAAGTATTGAATTTAAGAAGGTAAATATGATAACTTAGTCTGACATGTTGAATGCTTAATTTTGACCATTTAGACATATCTGATGCAAAAAGAAACACACCATTTGTACATGAATATTTGAGGAAAACAAAAAAATATATTTTGATGTCTGACCAATCAGTATTTATGTCTACTTACTGTTTCTAAAGCTTTGACCTGATCTTTTAATGAGTAAACTGTATCCACAAGTGACCTAAAATAAAAAGGGAGAGATTACAGGCAACTGTTAATTTTATAAATTAAAAGATTACAGAATTTGTAGTTTCTACATCCAGAGGTCATCTACTTTGAAATATTTTGGCTTATAATACAATGCAATTGGCTACTGTAATTCAGAAATTATTGCGTGCATCTATTATTGCGATTTTGTAATTTTAGACTAATATGCGATTTTAATTTTTACGATTTTGAGAAAAATCCTGTTTAATTAATATAAAATATTTCAAAATGCGAGTTTAAATTATTGCGTTTCCAACTCTGTCGCATTTTTCACAATAATTTCTGAATTTACAGTACTCAATAATATTAACACAAATGTAGGATCAACACATCTAGCCTTTCTACCTGCCACTAGGTTTAAAGGACAATAACTCTATATTTTACAGGAAGTTGAAATGCGCAGTGCAATCACAACTTGTTTTCAATAGACACAGACAATTATCTTGAAAGGACCCTAATTTTTTGCTTATTTGCACCTTTAATTTTGTTGTTTGGATCTATTTTTTATAATAGGTACAGTCATTGTATTGAACACAATCATTCCTCTTCACTGCTTAATTTATAGATAATGCACAGTGATGCACGTTGACTGAATATGAAAGTGCATATGTAGTTGTCTCCCTTACGAATATAATCAATTTCAGAATGTTCATTGTTATTTCCCTTGTTTAAAACTAAACATTTCATGCTTCTTTATTTAATGATTTACATAATGCTTATTCAGTACATATTTGTTAAATTGTATAGATCTTAGTATTTTAAATTCATTGGTAAAAGATATTTATTTTTATCATATACTTAGCATTCATATGATAGTTTTTGCATATGTGTAATGAGCAGAAGTACACAAGCCATAATTTCCCACTCGGGCTGATAACCCATATCTGGTGCATCTCGTGCACAAAACCCATAATAGTGCCTCTCGTGCAAGTTACTTCCGGTGTTTCCGGTATCGGTTGTTTACTTTTCCATTGTGACGTCAGATACTTTTTATGACGACGTCAAAATTTACGGGAACTTTTGTGGGGATAGTTTAATACTTGCTAACAAATGCCATTGACAATTATGAATCATTTTATAGTACAACAAACATGGAGTAGTAATGATCGTAAAACTCTTCCAAATTTTCAATGTTTCAAAATGCCTCTATAGGAAATGTTACCATAAATATATAAGGAGTTAATGATGCTGTTGTTGGACAACTATAGTATATTTGATTCATAATTTAAATTTTCTTTATAAAATGTTTGACTGTTTTAGTTATTGCATTAGTTTATTTGCCTTACATAAAACTATTGTCGGAAGTAATATGATAAAGCGATTAATACATGGCCTTTTCCATATCAGCCTGGGTATCATCCCTCGACCCATATCAGCACCTCGACTCCGTCTCAGGCTGTTATGGGGGTCTCAGGATGATACCCAGGCTGATATGGAAAAGGCCATGTATTAATCTCTATACATCCTTAATTTAGTATTTGCATTATCGCAAATCATTGATAACCTCCTTTGACAGACTTAGGCCTATACATTATATATGACTGGTTCATTAGAAGTATATTGGATTGTCTGAGGTATGAAGTATACAGTCCAATTAATTAAAGCTTAGATGAATGCAAATCTTCCTTTATTTATTGGTTTACTATTGCTTAGATATGAGACACCCCCCCCCCCCCCCCCATTTTTTTTTTTTTTTAAATTGAAATTTTTATCAATCTTAAAGAAAAAAGTATGAACCCCCCCCCCCCCCCTTTTACCCTCCTATTTTTATTGAATTTGAAATTTCAAAATATATCAATCCTCACCAAACACATTTGACATGCTAGAATATTTTGCGGTGGTATAAGTATAAAACATTACAGAGAAAATAATTTTATTCTTTGCTAGATAATTGATACTTAATGCAACTGGTGAATGAAGACCTTGAGTTATTCCTTTTAGTATAAAAAATGTCAAAGAATAACCAGACTTGTATTCATTTGTTGTTTATAAACAAAAAAAATGAAATACTGTTTTCTCAGGCGTGCAAGAATATACAGTCAATTTTTTTGTTTTATTTTTCTCTAATTGTAGATGACTGTTTAAAAGAACAAATTTCATTGGTTTATTTTGATAATTAAAAAATTAAGTAGAAAGGCTAAGTCACATCAATCCTTCCTTTAAATAAACACATGGCTTAACAATATTTTCTAGACATTATCCTTTTTAAAACTGGACAAAACTAGTCAACTAGATATAGAAGTTCATGTCTTCTTTTAGTCCACTTTCAGGTACATGTAGCTATATGAGGAATGTAGGAGCATATTTTGAGAAATGATAAAGACCAACTTCCAGAACAGGTAACATTGGGGTCAAAGTTCAAGTTCATATTTTAGAAGTCTGTGTCTAAGTTTGTCAAAATTTGGCCAAGTCAGGCTTACTTGCTGAAAAAAATTACTGAACTCTAAAGTAATATACAAGATAAGGATGTGGAATGAATGTCATTGAAAGAAACACAAGTATGTGATGTTATTTGCCTTGTAAATAGAAATATTTCAGAAAGTAATTCTGGAAATGCAAAAAGCTGTGATACTACTGATTTCCAATAAAAAAACAAGCTGACATTTATAAATTCTATCATGCCAACTATACAATACTAGCTTACTTTTCTTGTAACATGGTTGGGTCCCCTCCATCATCCACTATTATCTTTTCTTCTTCAGCTATCAACACATGAGGATTCATCAGTATAGCTAAAATTACAACATGCAGACATGCAACAGCCATTCAAATTAAAATGAAGCAAAATAGTTAGAAACAAACAAAAAGAGAATAGAATACTGGTATTCAATAGAGCCCTCAATCCAAAAGTATTTTAAAAAGATAGAAAATTCAGTGTTCAACCAGGAAATTTCATATTGTGAGTTATGCATGAATAAAAATATGGAATAAATAATTTGTTGATCATTCATATAAGCAAAATGAAAGAAAAATAAACAAAAAAATAAAATAAACTAAGAAAAATAACCTGTATACTCTAAATAATATATGACATAGAAGGGTTAATCATGGACATTTATCTGACATTTTTTAATATTTTTATGACTTCTATCAATTCAAATAGCCAAACAAAGCTTTGAAGATATAACATACATTTAATAAACTAAAGTCTTCTAAATTACTAGTAAAGTTAATAGCTTGATCAAATTTAATTTTCAATGTAGGAATTTTTACATGTTATCATTCATCAATCAAAGATATATTTAAGTAACTGAATATAAGTATGACTATGTATAAGAATTCAAACAAAAAGAAAATGACTTTTTTTTGTGTGGCACCAATTTTCGATTTTATCACCCTAAAGAATGAAAATTTAATTTAACTTATTTAGCATCAAGTCCAAAAGTATTTATTCAATAACCAATGAAAATAAAACAAACATGATGAAATATGAAGTTACAAAGAATGTAATAATATATTTATATTTTGTTACTTTTTATATTATACACATATTTTACAGAACATAAAACTAATTTACAACAAAATTACAACAATGCTTTTTGAAATAAAAGAAAGAAACATTCAACTAAACTTAATCAAATGTTTTAAGTTATACTTGGTTCATTCATCTCAAATGATCACGACATACATGTTTCTCTTAAAACTACAAAACATAATTATCTTTCGATAGAGGACCAAATTCCCAGGAAATTTCTAGGTAATTCAGAAATGAATTAATTCTAACCTCCAGATAACAAAACATTAATAAAACAGAACAACATATATCATATTCATTTGGTTAGTCAAAAAAACAAATTTAACACATATTCCAATTTAGTTTATAAAATGCTTTGCAGCATTATAACATTGTTATTTTTTTGCAAATGAAATAAGGCAGATTTGGGGTATACATAAAAAAATAGACAGATTAAACACAACAATAAAACCATAAAACAAATGACTTAGCATACCATGCATTTTAGAGTTACAAACATTCATTCATATATTATATATATGTGTGTCTGTACTAAGGCAGTCTTATGGACTTTTGTTTTTTGTTGTTGTTCGTTTGTACATTCAATTTTTTTCGGAATAGTTGGGTTGATGACGTCTGTTTTACTGTGTTGTTCGTTTGTACATTTATTTTTTTCAGAGTAGTTGGGTTGATGACGTCTGTTTTACTATTTTTTTCAGAGTAGTTGGGTTGATGACGTCTGTTTTACTGTCCACAATTTTTGTCCTGATGCATAAATTATGATTAATTGTGAATTGTGATTGTCCATATACAAAAAGTAATGTGTAACAAACATGCAGTATGGGCTTTGTTTATTGTTGAAGGCCATATGGTGACCTGTAGTTGTTAATTTCTGTGTCATTTGGTCTCTTGTGGATAGTTGTCTCATTGTCAATCATACAACATCTTCTTTTTTATATGAACAATTTTACCATTTCAGTTGAACAGTCTGAAAATGTTGACTTTAAAACCATTACATGATTGTGATTTTTTTTTATCATGGCAGAAGTATAAACTAGGTTTTTGGGTCCCAAATTAATCTTTCATCACATGAAATATCTTCTACACTCTTGTTCTGTTAAATTTTTCATGATATTTCCTTCCTAAGCTTGGATATTTAGACAGATTTCATGGTAAATAGCTGAAATCTTGTTTTAGTGGTATGTTACTTGACAAGAGTTTGATTTTAAAACTTCTATTTTGGAGTCAGTTTATTTGTACTCAATTGTGTTTTATCATTGTTTACATGTCAACTCGATGATTTATAACTGCATATTAAATAGAAAATAGAAAATTCATAGGAACAGCCATCTGAATACAAAACATTTATGCATCTTGTAAAATGTGCTATTTTGTCAATTGGAAAGTTATTATTGAGAGAGTCAATACATGGTGTAAATATGCTATAAATTCTAAATTTGACTGGTATGTTAAATTGCTATCTTCAATATTACCATAATGATTAGCTATTACTGTTCTTGGGGACTGGCATTAAAAACTGTTTAAGAAGACATTCATCTTTAGTGTTTGAAAGAAGCAGAAAGATAGAAAAATTAGTATATGTTTAATATTTGTTCATTTCATTACAACATGTTTAGGATATTGCATTGCTTTAACAGAATTATTTACATTCTATGCACAACCAGAAGTTATATCACTTTCAAACGAACACACACACACACACATTTTACAGCATGCTTAATAGAAGCAGTATTTTTTAAAAGGGGGATAATAAAAAGTTGAATATTTTTAGTTGTAAAATACAAAAAACAATTTTTTCATATATTTTTTAATTATATCTATTCAAATGCATACTTCCAGTGTTAATTTTAAGTTTCAGAAATTATTTTTTTGCATTTAAAGACCTTAATGTCATGTTTCAAAGACTATAGAATGAAGGAATCCATAAAACAGACCCAACATATAAAATCCTTAAAATACTGACTGGTTGACAGCTGCAAACTTGTGCAAATTGAAACCAGTGGGTACTTTGAAAACATCTTAAAAAGTGCAAAATTAAACAAACTGCCCTCAACCGAATTCAAACATAAACAAAATTAAATT
Organism: Mytilus edulis; assembly: GCF_963676685.1. Lineage (NCBI taxonomy): Eukaryota > Metazoa > Mollusca > Bivalvia > Mytilida > Mytilidae > Mytilus > Mytilus edulis. The sequence continues at coordinate 77,052,748 of NC_092346.1, read as the reverse complement.
ATGCCCACAAAAACCAAAATGTGCTTGGCTTTAAAAAAGTCAGTTAATTTCCATGAAAAATATTTACATTGAGAGATCGACAAATCTGTCTGTATATTACTGAATTCATGAATGTATGGCTGTTGTTAATTACTTTTTATCATAATAAATTATTTAACTTACAAGATCATACCAATAGGTCTTCTTTTTAAAATAATAAAATAGAAAAACTTGTTTTTCTTATTACTTTTGTTCTTTTTGAAAATATATGCTCACAAGAGTTAGAATATGAATTTCATCTTTAAATCATTAAATCTCTCAGTGCAAACACATTATTTTTTGGTTTCAAACTGCTCATAAAAAAATCTATCTACTTAAACATTCCAAGAAACTTGAGGATCACCATGCAATGCAAACTGTACCTTGAGTACCAACATCTCGTCGAACATATCTATCTGTTGGCATAGGCTTAACTATGTTGATAACTTCCTTCAAAGGCACTATATGGATGACAACAAATTAGGTTCAATACGTTTAACAACTATAGAAATTATCAGAACAGTCATGGACATGACAAGGCTTCTTTAAATTATCACTATGGATTTTCCATATATATATGATAGTTTTACTTATAAAGTAATAAAACACATCCTTTTCTAGATTTGGATTTATATACAACATCATGCGTCATGACATATTGTAAGGACAACAGTCTGTTGGAGATTGAATGATGGGGCTAGCTTTTGGTGCTGTTCTGTCTCATTGATATACACTGAGGTTCTTTTAAACATTATTTTATAACTTTTAGCAGTACCAACTTTATGGCATCAGATAAACATTTTGACTAACAGTTTTGAATTAAACATGCTTTTTGTAAGTATTTTAAGTAAAATTTCAAGAACAAAAAACTACAAGCAAACTTCATAACACACTATACAGAAATATTCAGGAACAATTGAAATCATAATTTTAGCATCTATATAAAATTCATAAATTAACTTATAAAAACATCTGAATACAATCAAAATTTTGTACACTTGGATTGAAATTCCCAAGTTAAATTAGCACCTACTTTTTTAACATGAATAACATCATTCATTTTAATATATACATGTATAGACATTAGTGGCTTACAGTGTCATTTGTAAAGCATGCCATCAAATGAGATATTAACATAAAAATAAATCTAAGATTAATACATAGCTATGAAAATGCTTTTCAATGTAACTTCCTGATTTTTCATAAATTAGAAGAGGAGTCATTAGCTGGGGTTTGTTCTTGATCTGTATAATTTAGAAGCAAGAGATAATTTGTTGTCACATATGTGCAGAATTTGCACTGACATACCTGTCAACTTTTCGTGTGGTTTAGGGGTTGCTGATATTTAAATCAATGAAGATTGTTTAAATAATTGGTAATCCAAAAGTTCAAAGAAAAGATACTTTTCAATGATTCAGTATACCAAATATAGTACCTTTACTTATAACCCAGAAAAACTCTCACCTGTGTACTATTTTGATAGTATGATGCAAATTTAGAATTAAATTATGATCTGAAAACTTGTTAAAATGGAAGATGAAAATTTCCAAATATCTGTCCAGCCAGTATAGCATGCTTTACAGAGTATTTTTATAGTACGCTTGGTGTCAATTAGTAAGGTGATATCAAGATCAAATTTCTAAATGTATCTATTTCAAATATTTAGTAGTCAGTTAAGAGTGGACATGCTGAAATGTTTTGCCTGCATAACTGGCTATCATAAATTAAAAGGTATGGATGGAGTATGAGTTATAAAAGCAAAATATATTCCGTAATGGTAATATTTGGCCAGAATATTATTGTCACTTTATCATTTTTTGTGTTCAGGGAACCGTGAAATTGGAGTGAAAACTCTAATTTCGCATTTAAATTAGAAAGATTATATCATATGGAACATGTGTACTAAGTTTCAAATTGATACACTTCCACTTCACCAAAAACTACTTTCACCAAAAACTTTGACCTGAAGCAGGCACTATCATGTTCTATGTTCAGTGGACCATGAAATTGAGATAAAAACTCTAAATTGGCATTGAAATTAGAAAGATCAAATCATATGGAACATGTGTCCTAAGTTTTAAGTTGATTGGACTTCACCTTCATCCAAAACTACCTGGACTAAAAACTTTAACCTGAAGCAGGACGGACAGACAAAGGAACAAAAAAACGGGGGGATGGATGGAAGAACGAACGAATGATTTCACAGACTGAAGAACAAATTGGCACTAGGTGGGGCATAAAAATGTGTCAAGTGAATTATGAGACACATAAAAGAGTAATAGAACTTTGATGCCAATTATGAATGCCATTATTGCCAAATCAGCATACATAGGTCTCATCTTTAGTGACATTCTTTTTTGGGTGAGATTAAAACTACAAACTGGGCATGCTTTACTATTGTCTTTAAACAAAAATATTGGTAGACTTCTACATCATGTTGCTATGGAGAAAAATCTCCTAGATCATGCAACACGAAGTACCTTGCAAAACTGTGTCTTGTGTACCGGTCTCTTTGATGGGAGTAAGATTTGGTTTAGGTAATGGCCTCACAAGAGTGAACCTTTCTTTAGTTACAGCTAAAAACCACAAAAAAAAACAACAACAAATTAATTACACAGCAAACAACATACATGGTTAAAAAAGGCCAATACTGTTAACATTGAATTATTAATTCTAACAAATCAATCATCTATGGAATCATAGTAGCAAATTCATATGAAAAAAATAAATGCTAAATATATTAGCATGTGTGAGTCTTCCAAGGAAGATATGTGTGTTGCCTACTGTCTTCAAATAATAAAATCAGATATGGCAAAAGTCAAGGTTTTGGTATTGGAATCCCCAAAAAATCTTTCTGATAATATTTAATATAGCTGGAGCAGAACTTGCAGTATAATCTACACACTTCCTGTCTAAACCTTTTCAAAAAGCTGTCGATGGACATGAGTTATTAGAATGATAACACAAGTTTCAAAAGAGATCCTCATGTGTCACTATTGCAGTGTATATAGCAGCTATCTAACATTGATATGGAACATCAAGCTGATTGTTCTCAAGTTAAATATCACAATATCAATAACAAGTGTACAAATCATTCTGTAGTGAAAACGATTAAAGACTAAACTTAATTTATGTTTTTTTTTTAAATTAAATTTCCATTCTGTCAAAAGCTGTTTGAAAAAAAAGTTGTTGTTGTTGAAAACAAAACTTAGTTGATATAAGTTTACTGAATCCATTTTTTACAAAGGACAAATCTTAACCTCTACAATTGGCAAAGAACTCTTTGTAAAATTAAATATAAACTGTACCAAAGTTGGGTTTTTTTTGTATTTACATGTGCCATTTTATTTTATACTTGTAAAGACATTGAAAATGGAGTATACTATTATAGAATAGTCTATCTGTTTTCAAATCTTTGACCATTAAATCAGAGCAGTAGGATAACAGCTCTCCTACACTTTCAGAATGTTTTCTGATTTGCATATATTATTAACAATTAGTTTTTGTCAGTTCCACTAGTTCATAATCTTTTGATTGTCCTAGCTATTCCTTTAGCTATAGGAAATGTAGCGCAGCAGAAACCTGGAATTCGTTGTCCATGTACATGTTGGAAATCTTCCATTTCTGGTGAAATGTTATGGTCTCCATATCCTTGAATTGAACCATCTTTATTTAATCTTAATTTTTTCAAATCCACTGTTTTTCATTGTTGTAAAAAATATCCGAGGCAGCAGTAAAATAAAATATATTTTCAATGGTTAGCTGTCATAGCAACACAAAAAGCATTAAAAGTTAATTTTATTCAAAAATTGTACATTCTCAATACATTTACAATTTAGAAATCATGATATTGTTAATAAATAATTCCAAGTACTAAGCAAAGACAGTTAGACGAAAATGATAATAATCTTCAAAAAGAGAATTAATGGATACTATATACAACAAACTCATACACTACATACAAAACACTGACAACATTTTAAATTGCAGCACTGAAAATTGATGCTACCATGCAGATTAATTTCTGGTTGAAATTCTTGTTAAGATTTTTTACAAATTTTGGAAAATTTCCCGAGCAAAAGTTTTGTAGTAGTTTTTCTGATTAAGTTTTAATAATGAAACAAAGGCTACTCAAAATTAAATACTGCAAAATCAAACAAGGTTTGTATAACTTAAAATATCAAAATCTTACATGCATTTATTTATCATTGTGACTTGAACAATGGACAAAAGTGTAAGATTAATAAATGTAATTTCTGGAAATATTTCTTACTAATATTACTATGAAAATTTAGTAATACATTTTTGTAATGAGTGTGTCATTATTTAACTTTTTATGTTTTTTTCATGTATAGATCTGTTATGTTTTTACTATTTCTGCTCTTTGAGAATGTTATTTAACATTTGTGAGTAAGATCTGATGATTTGGTTACCTTAATAAACTACAGCTGAACTGCAATTTCATTGAATGTCAAGTATATTTTATACATCTTTCCATATGAGAAAGATCATTTGAACATAAAACATGAACTATTATTTTGCATAAACTTTCATGAAAAAATAAATCAGCAGTAATTTGAAATACTTCTTATGTTTTATAACAATGAAGCTCTTACTTCAAAAATAAAGAAAACAAATTAATTTTTTAAACATATATTGAAGTTTATCTTAATTCAAGTAAATTGTTATTATAAGTATAAAAAAAAATACATGCTGTCAACATAGCTGAAACCTACAGTGCTCTATATATAACTATTGTTATATAACGTCATTCATCTTTTTAAGAATTTTAGCCTAAACATCAGTGACATATCGACAGTATATCAAAGTAAAAACATCTCAGCATGAAATTTTAACACAAGTACTGCTTCTGCTTCATAAAACTCAATTTTTAATGCACAGGAGGTTACAATGTAATGACTTTACTCACATAGAACTATCTAATAGACGATATTGCTATTTGTCTGCCATTACTGGACGAATTCTTAAATAGCAATAAGGTCTTAAGGTTGTAAGTGGCTTTTTTATAACACGTACTTTTCACCTTCACTAAAATCATTCTTATAAAAATATTAAATTATAAGCAGAAATACAGAAAATTGCATGTTTTCAGTATTTGTTATGATATACTAAATAAAGATACATTCATAAAACTGCAATACAAATAAAAATCCATGATGAAAAGTGAAAAATACATAGAAAGGTGCACTCACAAACAAGTATATTAGCAGAAATCTTTGGTCACATCTTAAAACAATTTAAAGACATCTTTTAACAAAGCAAACAGAATAACAGACATTCATTCAGAATACATGTACATGCAACATAAAAACAAAGAAAAATCTCTTCATATTTTTTTTTTAATCTACAAAAATCTTCTATACATTTTATACTTTTGCTACTGTTTTTAATTTTTTAAGATGATTTAATAGATGATTAATGATGACAAGTCTTCCTAACAAAGGCAGATTTTACAATAAGAAGGAAATATTGTTTTTTTGTATCCATCAAAAAAGCAATTGCTGAAACTGTGAAACAGACTGTGTAATGGAGTAATGCATTATATCATTGAATAAAATGTGTCTTTCTGAGTAAATAAAAATAAAAATTACTCTGTGTTTGTGTTTTTTGTTAGAATTAGAGGGTTTTCAATTTCAAAATATTGGACATGGAATAGACATCATGACCTACTTTACTGACATCCAGCTTATTTGGAGTGGAATTTTGAAGTATTATTTATAAGTGGAGCCTAATAACATGGACTTATATTTTAATAAAAAGTCTTCTTTTGTGTTTTAATCATAACTTTAAGGCAGTTTTTTATTGGTAAAGGCTAAAAGAGGTAATTTAATAATATTGTTGCTAACGTCACGTCTTTTCCGTCCATTGTGGTATGTCACGATCGCAATTTTCTTGATGGTTCTCAGACAGCCCATTGTAGTTATTTTTATCCCGGGTTTTATAAATAATTGAAAATAACAATCATATTAAATTTGGATGACGTAAGGGGTTCAAAGGACTTGAGGAATCAATATCATTGGCTGTTTTATTTTTTGCGAACGTTACTCTCGACGTTTCCGTCCAAATCAGTGTCACATGAGCAACATATATTTAGATCTGTAACTCTCCTGTATAGGAGTTACGATATCGCCCTTTGCAGAAATAGATTCGGAGTCAGTTCCTTCACATGATGGGGAAGCAAAGATGGTAAGTTGTATGTAATATCGTTACAAGAGGACCTTAAATGTATTCCGTCCACCAAAAAGACGTTCGCAACGAAACGTAATGTCATGATAGTAGATGTTGCTAATGTTACTATTACAAATTGGTTTCTTGTGTATTCATTTGATATAAAGTACACCTGCAAATGACATTCTGTATATTTAGAAATTCTAAACCAGACTGTACAATTTTATTACTCCAGGCGTATATTAAACATCACTGTGTGCATACATTTTAACTTTTAAAGATGTTGTTGCTCATGTGACATGTCCAAATGTCGCTAACGTAACTTATTTTTGTCTCTGTCACGTTAGCAACATGAAAGTAGGAGACAGAACACAATACTGTAAAATCTGCCCAAATCAAAGAAGCTTTTGAACTGAATATTTCTTACAAAACCTATTCAAATTGAGAGGATGGTTTTGCTGAAGAAAACTGCTTAAAGATTTTTAGTCTCCAAATTTCTATTCACCACAACTAACTTTTTTAATATTATAGGAAGCCATATTTTTCATGGGAATAAAGCTTTGTAAAATAGAACAGTATAATGAGTTTGTTAATTGTTGCATTCCTTACCATAGAACAAATTAACCATTACATACAGTCCAGGTTAAGATTTTGTTCATCATCATCATATATGTTCAACTTACAATATTTCTTATCTTTTATTTTAAGGACTTGACCATCAAAAAGCATATGTTTACAGTTTTTACAACAATGAAAAGATACTTTACAGGACAACATATAAAAGACCTAATCTTAAAATACTCACATGAATTTACTGTATTCCTTGTCTTAGCACTGGTACAATAAGCTTCTATCACTCGTAAAATTAAGGAATCTTCTTCCATTGTTCTTGGGTCATCTGAAATTTTTATAAGATAAAGCTTTAATGTTAAAATATCATACATTTACATTTAATTACTAAGAAAACAATACTTATTAATCTGGAGTGGTGTTTAAACCCAAATGTAAGAAAAAAAACGCATGATTATGTACTAATTGCAGAGATGATTTAACTACTGCAGAAGATAATATTCAAAGACACCTTTGATATCTAAACCATGTAATACTAAAAGTATATAATTTTGTGTTTAGGGGATTTTTTTCTGTATTAGAAAACTAACAGGAAAGCTATTTGGATTTATTTTTTCTTATCTATCAAGAGTATCAACAGTGGCACAACTCATATAGTATGTGTGATAATAAGTAAAATCTATGCACTGTCAATGCTGTGAGTCTTGTCAATTTGACATGGTTACAAAAAGCAGCATTACCAAACATGTAAATTATTACATTCAATCATTTCTGAACAAATACTCTTTTTTTATTCATAGCAGTTGTTATCTCTCATTTTAACATTGCAAATGTTATCTATGAGTTAGTTATAAAGTCTCTTAATTATTCTGATCTCATTCTTGGTTGGTTTTTTTTTTTTAAAAGAAAGCATTATCAACAGTAAGGTTCACTATTCAATGTTAACTATTCATAATTTTAGATAACCAAGATTGAATCGTCTCCCTTCATATATATTGGAAAATGGTGCGAGCAAATAAAACTTTGATATCAATACACATCTTGTGATCTACAAGATTGTAAGATACTGTTATTACATGCATAAATTCTTAAAATTTGTTACAAATTGTCTAAAAATTGTATCTTCCTTTCCTATACTTCAAATCATATCATTTCTTATAAATGCATCATTCTCATGATTTGAATATAAATCTTTCATCAAATTTGTGAGGCATGCCAGTTTTAAAACTTTCATGCTTACTATTTTATATATGGTATGGTATATATACTGGAAAACAGTTGCAGCTATACTTTTTATTGCAAAATTTTAGTGATATATTTCTAACAAGATCAGTATTGATAATTTTTTATAAAAAGGTACAAATTTTAATTTTAACCCTATAGGAATACAGCATTCACTAATAGTTAACAGTATACATTATTTGTCTGCTTATAACAAAAATTAAATAATATTTACACACTGTAATTTCTGACTTAGCAGTACTGTTTTTATATACTTCATTGTAATACTCAATTTCAAATCAATGTGTGAAATTGTACATAAGCCATGATAAGGCATACAAGCAATATAAAACTGAACATTTTTAATTATATAAATAGATATTCACTTGTTCTAACAAGTTCACATTGTTCAAATAAGGAATTTATAGAGTTGATATTGTGTGAGGATATGCATGTGGCATGCTTATGTAACCATGCATTTCTCAAACATTCAAAACCACTGGATTACTGTTTATATTTTCTCTGCATATAAAATATTTCCATACAGGACGAATACAAGATTTGGAATGATAACCTGTCACTTATTGGGCGACTCTTAAACTAAAGTTACAACATACAGCTTCATTTGACATTGTATGAACTAAGTCTCCAAGGTTACAAAATCTGCATGAGGGGAGGGGAACAGACAGATGTGTTGGTAGAACTTTAAATAAAGGCAACAGTAGTATACCGATGTTCAAACTCATAAATCCATGGACAAAAAACAAAATCGGGGTAACAAACTAAAACTGAGGGAAACGTATTAAATATAAGAGGAGAACAACGACACAACACTACAATGTAACACACACAGAAACGGACCAAGCAACAGACAAAATCCCACGAGAATAACAAATATAACATCAAAACCAAATACATGAATTTGGGATAGACAAGTACCGTGACACGTCTTATTGCAATGTGTATTTACACTTAAAAATAAGAGAAAACAAACGATGCAACGTTAATATGTAACACATACAGAACTATAATATAACAATGGCCATATTCCTGACTTGGTACAGGACATTTTTAAAGAAAAAAATGGCGGGTTGAAACCGTTAAACCTGGTTTTGTGGCATGCCAAACCTCCCCTTTTATAGCCATGTGAAATATAACATTAAGATGACAACTCAACACTACAGGACTACAATATAAATAAATTGGAGAATACAATTGACAAAGAAACACACGAACAACAGCCAACAAAAGGCAACAAGTTGAAATTTTTAATACGCCAGAAGTGCATTTTATCCAGACAAGATCTACTAGTGATGCCCAGATACAAAAGTTTAAAAGCCGAAACAAGCACAAAGTCGAACAGCATCGACACACTGTCAATCTCAGTACAACCCAATGAATTCTACTTGTTCATACTCTATTTCTCATGTCATTTAAGAATAATTTTCACTAAATAAAATATCCTCCCTTTTTGGTTTATATTTATTAAAGAAAGATCAGAAGAAGTTTCATTTCAATGTTGATGAAATGTTTTCACAAATAACTAATATTTACCCACCATTGGTTAACAGTTTAATGAAGCATGCTGTATAGTATTTTATTTTTGTTTCCATATTAAAACAAACTTGTTTGGTGTTGTTATCATTAAACTTTAAATATATACCTTTTTTCCTAAAGTTCTTGGTATAAGGGTAGTGTTTGTAATAGGGGAAGTTGGCTATTTTATGGTTCATGTTGCAGTGGAAGTGCTTTTTTATCATTTAGTCAGTATATAGGTGTCAGACCACCAATTACTACCTCCAATTTAGAACGAATGTGAAAGTAGGCCTACTCGGACAAAAAATAGTGCATTTGATGCCATTGTTTACTTAAACTAAACAACAAATTTGCAAACAATGAAACTTTTGGTGAAAGGGAGATATTTTTAGACAATTTTCAGTCAAAATTCACTTGTCTATGACTTTGCATTAACAATTCAGGATAAATGCGCTACATAGTACACTAATTTAAGATTTCCCGAAAACAGAGTTATTATAGTAGTACCTGGGTTTTGAAGATCAGAAATTTGTTCTAAGACTTTAAACATTGGTTGAAAATTGGCATGTAGAAAGGTGATACATGTACAATTCAGGATATGGTTTCCATGAAGTTAAACTCAAGGTAAAATATTTAGAAAGCTGTGAAAATTGCAAAGTTTGGTTGAACAGATAGGGATTTTTAATTGGTGGTCTGACACCTATAGGTATTTAAAACACTGAAAAACTTGTCTATTGTTGTAGCAAATAAACATAACTAAAGGTCCAATCCCAAGAAATAGTACAATAATAAAACTTAACATACAGCTTTACAAAACAATCAATAAAAAACAGAATTCATAAAAATCAAAAATAAATTTTCAGTTAAATAAAAAAGCTTCATTCTTGATTCTTGAATCATGCATACATATCATCAATGCAAAATAAACAACACCAAAAGCAGGAGTAACAAATTATATGGGAATACAACATTCATATACTAACATTGTCTCCATCTGGATTTAAAGTCATACTCATCCTGAGAATGTGTTCTCACTGGGTGTAGAAAAATATCAGTTTATTGAAGTGTGGATTTGATAATACTTAATAATAATGATGGTTATACATGTTATACACAATATATCATTGAATATTGTTGACCCAGCTACATATGACCTGCATTGGATAGAATTCGACCATATGTAGGTGTATGCAAATATATACGTGTATAAGACTAGGATTGATTTTTTGAACATTCATTTACGAAATTAAAGATGAAGTTCAGTCCGTTTTGTAGCATTCAATTAATAATGCAACTGACAAACAGTCCATGACTTTCTGTTGATTTTTTTTCAAAACTAAAATTGGTTCAAAGATGTATTGGTGTTGATTAGCATAAGGTCGATTTCTATCGGATGCAGCTCATATATTAAATACAAGAAACTGTGCTAAAGTTATATAATACAAAAAAGTCATGAAAACGTTAATATGTTTCATTTTTCTTCATAAAACTATTGTAAGATCCTTAAAACATAAAATATATTTTACAGTCCAAACCTTACTGCAGTGAACTTAATAGTAATTAGAATAACACAAGATTATATAGATTATTATCTTATTCTTATAAGATTCTGTAGAGAGCCCTGCATTTTACACTCACCTGGTTTTCGTCTGACTGGTTTTCTGCCCATTCTTGGACTTCGGATGCCATCTTCTTTGTTATATGGAATCTGTCTGAGAGGTGGTGAAGGTCGTAGACATGACATTGACCATGTGGAATGTGTTACCATGGCAGTTTTTGCCTTCGTTAACAAACTAATACTAGGTTGTGAAGTTGAGATCTATAACATAAAAGGGGAAGTGAAGGTTTAAATCCAAAGTGTGATAGTATTTATAAAAGACATTCAACCCCCGATACTAGAACCATATTCATAGACAGCTTTTTAACTACATGTCCGTCAAATATCGATCAGTGTATGTAGACACTAATAAAAATCCTTTGTTACTTTGTGGATTTTTCATATTCAAATTTCTAAATATTAAGTGAAAAAGTTTCTCTTGTAAACACACATACTTCACTTAAAGGTTTTAATTGTACAAAAGTAGTTATCCTTAAACCAAACTAAAGACCCTGGGAGGGATACCTCTAACCATTAGTGTGTTTAGTCATCTTACAAATGTCCACATACCAATTCCTTAATGTAAGCATAAATTCAATATCATAATAGTTATAGGTCTCATTTACAGTGTTTTGGTTAATAAGATCAAGCATGCTAAAATAAAATTTTGTATAATTTTAAGAACGAATGCTAATGTTTATATAGAACGATAAAAGTCCTCAAAGCAGTTTCCTTTTTTTCTTTAACTTATTCAAAGAAAGAATATTGTTTCTCATATAATTCAAAGCAGCTTATATTTATCCTATTTTCTCTCTCAGTTTTTTTTCTATATCTTTTCAATTTAGTCCCAATTCAAATTAAATGATAACTTTTCTCCTCTTTCTTTGGTCCACCAAAGAAATGGTCCACAAAAAGTAGTCAAAGTGTTAATGTTTCCTTTAGATTCAGAGTCTTTCTACAATAACTTTCAGAAATAAACTTAATTGAAGCATAGACACATTATCAAATTAAGAGATTAAGATTAAGGACTATGAGTTTTTGTTTCTAAACTTTAAAGTATAGGGTAGGCCATCTTTTTAGTCCTTTTATATGAAATAAAAGTTTTTTAATAAGCCAAGATCATGCTTTACCAATGTTAACAATTTGTGAACATTGCTATAGTTTTTCTTCTACATGCTATGAGAGAATATGCTTTAGATGACTATAAAGGCTGAGGTTTCCATGCTACACCAGATTTTGACCTCACTTTTTGATTTTCAGGTTTATTTTGACCACTACTGGTTTCCATTGATCCCCCATTTTTTAAGAGCTTCATCTGTTCCTGTAAGGTGTTTAGACATACTTGAAGACTTTGTGGTTTGGTTGTCCCTGAGGTATAGTTAGCCTGCTGTTTTAAATGGTCTAACCATGCTTTTACTTCAGTATTAGTTCCACATGTTACTGTTATTTTCTCTATCATGTTCCCTGAAATATGGTAGAAAATGTATTAAGGATTGTACAAAATTTCCTGAATTAAACTTTTGTTTATTTACAAAGATTTCAGAAAAAAAACTCTTTTAAAATTCAATCAATCAACATATGAACAAAATATGTGATTTTAAATATACTCCATTCCAGCATATCAGGTGGGATGACAAATGGTTTTTTTTGCAAGAAGAGTTGTTCTAAGAGTTATACAGTGATTGTACAATGTAAATAACCATACCTGAAATTTCAAAACTGCTTGGAAAATTTTCCTCATCATCACATGTGCTTACATTTAGACCACTGAGAGGAATTTGTCCCTGCAAATAAAATATAGATAAAACATGTGTTAACAAATATCCAGTTTAATCTTAATTTGAAAAACAATAATTTCAGCACTTCATTACTTACCTATATTTTTTATGTTTTTTTTCAGATCATCTTATATGATGCTACAACATTTTTCATGATATTTCTGTCTTGTTAATGTAAATTAAGTGCTATAAATATACATGAAAATAAGTTGTATTGTTAAAATCAGATTATCAAAATTTGAATGTACAAGAATGTATGCCTTTAATGGTATGTGTTTTGATTTTTATGAGACGACTTTCATTTCTTTTAATGAACATAACACTAATTAAAATGAAATTTTTATAATAAAAATAAATAAGCATATTACCTCATAAGTATAACCACTTAATCTAGGACTCATTGATAACATGACCAGCATGTTAGGAAATAAAACAAATATTCTGTCATACTTTTCTCCAGAAGATGTGAATACATGAACCTGGGATAAATGTAGGACCTCACCAAACTTTGACATCTCCTGAAAAATGAGTGAATTATAGACATATTAACTACTACCATATACAGGAACTGTGAACTTTAATCTATAAGGAAAACAAGATAAATGCACTCACTTTTTAGAAGTAGATAACTCATTTCTGCTATGAGATTTAAAATTTGAAATCAGAATGCTATTCCGATTTATTTTTGATCTTTGTGCAGCTGCCTAGTAAAATGTACTTTATTTATAGATATCTCAGTAATTAACATATTACATTGAATAATTCTATCATTGTCTATATATATCAAACAAATAGTATATGTTTTTTTATCTTCAAAACAGGCTTACCTCCCCTTCCCAACCTTTTATTGCACTTGTCAATATTTCATATTCCATTTCTTTCACTTTTCTAATTTCCATACAAGCATTCTGAAATATATAATATTAAATAATAAGAAAAGATAATTGGTTGCATCAAACAACTAAGACATGGATAATCAAGTAAAGTATTGTTTTTCTATAACACAACATTTACTGTGGGAGTGATTGTGTTCTGCATTTAATTCTATAATTGTTTATTTAACAGTAATATCATTAGATCAAACCAAATCTTTTATCAACAAAGAGCAAATTATGATGTTTTGAAGACTTATGATATAATTCAAACTTAAATCAATACCTGAAAAAAATCTGACAAAATAATTTTCAACTAGATAAATGATCTATGATGCACAGATTAATTGTTATTGAAGCTATAGCAGTAATGAGGAAATACCAGGTATCCAAATTTTTCAATATATACACAAATTGTAAAAGTACTTGTGCAAGATTTACAGGAAGATATCCTTCTTCAATATAAACATGATGACAAACATTTCATACATCTGCATGATATTTTCAAGATATTGGTTTTTGCCAAACAAGTTGTAGAATATATCAAAGAAGCTAACAATTTGTCTTACTATGGTCTAGCAAGATGAGGAATGGTACAGTGTATCAAAAGCTATGACTTGCAGATGTTAACTAAATATGACAAATATATATATACTGTGAACCAACTAATGTTCACATTATCACAGTGTCACTCATGTATCCAATGCTGCAGTAAATAAAGGCAACAGTAGTATGCCACTGTTCAAATGTACAGGTAAGTAAAAGTTACAATAACAAAAAGTTTTTGGTTCACCAATTTACTTACCGATACATCTCTATATATAGCTATAGCTCTTTGTGTATCACCTCTATCTACATGACTTTCCTAAAAAATACACAAAACTTACATCAGATAATGAATTTATACACCTTCACTTGGTTCAATAAAATATATCCTTCATTACGTTTCTCTATAACCTTAAGCTATAAACCAATTGACTCTATTAAAAACATGTGTTTACAAATGCTATAGAATATCTGTTTGAAAGTGTAAATTGAGACTTTTAATGACCTTTACTTATAATGTTGTTCTAATATTACCATATGTCTTATATCCTATAATCTAGCATGCAATCAAAACCAACCTGTTAAGACACAGAGGTAGTTTGTGCTAGGTTTTCTCTTCGTGATCATGTTCTGATTCAAAGATAAATGATGATTTATATTTACTTACTAAATCAAGATTAATTTTCATCAGATGTTTTAAAAATGTGCTCTTTCATAAGCGTTATTTAAGAACAAGAGTGCACACGCTGAAATGTCTCGCCTTCTATACTAATCATTGATATTATGTTGATAGTCCTAAGTATAAAGCTTTATTACAACTGTCTCATAAACTTAACATTAACCAAGATAACTAAACAAAGACCAATGAACCATGAAAATGAGGTCAAGGTCAGATGAACCATGCCAGGCAGACATGTACAGCTAACAATGCTTATATACAACATATATAGTTGACCTATTACTTATAGTTTAAGAAAAATAGACCAAAACACAAAAACTTAACACTGTGCAATGAACCGTGAAAATGAGGTCAGGGTCAAAAGAAACCTGCGCTACTGACATAAAGATCATAAAATATTTCCATACACTAAATAAAGTTGACCTATGGCATATAGTATTAGATAAAAAGACCAAAACTCAAAAACTTAACTTTGACCACTGAACATGAAAATGAGGTCAAGGTCACATGACATCTGCCCGCTATTCATGTACACCTTACAATCATTCCATACAACAAATACAGTAGACCTATTGCATATAGTATGAAAAAAACAGACCAAAACACAAAAATTTAACTATAACCACTGAACCATGAAAATGAGGTCAAGGTCACATGACATCTTCCCGCTAGACATGTACACCTTACAATCATTCCATACAACAAATATAGTAGACCTATTGCATATAGTATGAAAAAAACAGACCAAAACACAAAAATTTAACTATAACCACTGAACCATGAAAATGAGGTCAAGGTCAGATGACACCTGCCAGTTGGACATGTACACCTTACAGTCCTTCCATACACCGAATATACTAGCCCTATTGCTTATAGTATCTGAGATATGGACTTGACCACCAAAACTTAACCTTGTTCACTGATCCATGAAATGAGGTCGAGGTCAAGTGAAAACTGTCTGACAGACATGAGGACCTTGCAAGGTACGCACATATCAAATATAGTTATCCTATTACTTATAATAAGAGAGAATTCAACATTACAAAAAATTTGAACTTTTTTTTCAAGTGGTCACTGAACCATGAAAATGAGGTCAAGGACATTGGACATGTGACTGACGGAAACTTCGTAACATGAGGCATCTATATACAAAGTATGAAGCATCCAGGTCTTCCACTTTCTAAAATATAAAGCTTTTAAGAAGTTAGCTAACACCGCCGCCGCCGTAGCCGCCGCCGGATCACTATCCCTATGTCGAGCTTTCTGCAACCAAAGTTGCAGGCTCAACAAAAAATCTAATATGCAATATAATATCTATGCTACTTATTGTCTTGTAAAAATAAATTAACAATGCCCATATCTGTATTTATATTTTCTTTCTTCAGAAAGTTTCAACCTACCTCTATGTGTCTCTCTATTTCTTTGAGAAGGCTGGGATATTTATCTAGTTGTGTGTGAAAGGTTTATATAAAGTGTCTACCTACCTCTATGTGTCTGTCCATTTCTTTGAGAAGGCTGGGATATTTATCTAGTCGTGTGAAAGGTTTATATAAAGTGTCTACCTACCTCTATGTGTCTCTCTAATTCTTTGAGAAGGCTGGGATATTTATCTAGTCGTGTGAAAGGTTTATATAAGTTTGTGGTTAAGATCATAGCACCAGGCGGAGCACCATCTTGCTCCATATATTTGTTTAATTCATCCCTGAAATAAAACATCTATTATTAAACGGTAATGAAAAACACTTAAAATTCAATCTTTTTTCTTAAAATCATTTCAACACAATTCAAATATTAGTTGATAAATGATAATTTTGCACTCTTTAAATTGGAAAAAAAGGATATTGATAATTGCATATGAGGCAAAATTTTCTCTCATACTATGCAAAACCAATATCTGATAGGAACTATTGCACTACATAACAGTTGCTGGACTGAGTGGTCTAAGTAGATTTACTACTGTACCACTACAACCTGTCAACACTGAGTTTGTAAGTTCAACCCCACACATGGCAGTCACATTTAGTTTTAAACTATTTAAGTAGGCTGAAATCAATTATTTTAAATTCTTTTTACTATTTATGACAAATAAAGAAGTTTGCTCCCTAAAAAACTGCTGATGTCTGTGTATGATTTAGCACTTACTAAAGTTTTACCAAATGATAAAAAATTTGTACAATAGGCATATGTAGAAGGTGCAGTACTTTCTGGTACTAGTAAGTAGACTTTTTTCTTTTGTTATACATGTAGCTGGATATTTGTGCTTTTTTTTTTTAAATATTACAGTGCATAATTTTTTGTAGAATAACTGTATCACTATTTAGCACTTTGAATTTCTAATCAATATAACATAGTTTTAGTTTACATGTGCATAATCATTTCACAATAATTCACCAACATCAAGTCTGTGGCATTTTACTGTCGATGTGCCATATGTTTATGAATGTGCTATATATCCCTCTTTATTTTGCTTCTTAAATCAGTTTATATTGCTCCTCAGAGATATTCCATTAAACTATAGGAAAATTTACAGACATAATACCAGTCAGCTGTAATGAATTGAATTATGATTTTTTTTCTGCAAATCTTTGACTTCCTGTTCATACATGTACTGATGCTTCTCATGTAACATTATTTTTTAAATCTTTGTAGATAAATCATTCTTTCTATAATTTAAAATGTATTGAACAGGTAAACAAATTACAAAGTAACAATCACATTTTCCATTTATAATATTAGCAGAAATTTTCTCAGAACCTATTCATAAATTAAATAAATATACTTTAGCTTTCATAAACATAAATGTCCTACCTTTTACTCTGTACAATAGCTACAGCTCTAGGATGATTGGAACAATATTCTAAATATAATTCTTTTAATCTTGGAGCATGTTTCATAAAAACACCACCAATTCTTCTTAAATGAGGTAATTGTCTGGAAAACCAGAAACAAAATTAATTACAATTTTACACTTGAAGTCAATATCTTATAAATTGACTGTTAAGAAATGTTAAGAAATATGAATTCTTTAGAGACATCTGTTAAGATACATGTATATCTGACATTAATGAATCAACTAAAAGTTGTCCAAAAGCTTAAAATTCTAACATGCAACAATAGTATTTTCTGTAAATATGAAAAATATTTCAATTCAAAAATCACTGGAAACAAGGACACTTCAATCGTGTAAAATAAGTTGTGACTTTTATGTACAGTAAAGCAGTTAAAGCTCTAAAAAGGGTCCTTGTTTGAATTATTGTATACTTGGAAAAAAGTGTGATGAATGTACCCTTTTCTTTCATTAAATTTAGTTCAAGTGAGTCTTTTATCATTGGCAGATCATTAAAAGAGATACAATTGATAAACAGCAAACTCTTACAGTACTAAATATAAAATTATAACCCTACATGACAGATTTCAAATATATTGGTTTATACTAAACATTCAGTTACTAAAATTGTTTGATATAAAAGAATGTACTGGTATGTACGATTGCTTTCTTTACTAAATAGAACTTACTTCATACAGTCTTCTATTGAAGATAGAAAATTGTTTTGGAATGCTAATATGTCATCTAAATTTCCTACTAGTTTAGTGTACTCCACAGGAGTCAATCTGAAACACAAAATAGGCATTGATATAAAATGTGATTCATACATTTGTATACATTATACTGTAAACATTTCTGTTATCATTGGTCTGCTTAATCTGTTTACTTTGATTTTTGCTTTCTTCCTTTTCACTAAACTTGCTGTTTTGCACCTTTACTTTTCGGTACTGTAAATTCAGAAATTATTATGTGCATTTATTATTGCGATTTTTGTAAAATTGACAAATATGCGAGATTAATTATTGCAATGACAGGAAAATCTGCATACAGATACTTGTATCAGATATAACAATGCGAGTTCTTATTGTTGGGATACTCACTCAGTCGCATTATTCACATTAATAAAAACCTCACAATAATTTCTGAATTTACAGTATTTGTTTTGCTCACTGCTGATGGCCATATGCTGACCTATAGTTGTTAATTGCTGTGCCATTTTTGGTCTCTTGTGGAGATTTGTCTCATTGACAATCATACCACATCTTCTTTTTCTATATGATATATAGTTGCTTTATTATAATAGTCTCAGATTCTACATCATTCAGTCTCTGGTGGATAGTTGTCTCGCTGGCAATCATGAAACATCCTCTTTCAATATACATTATAAAACACTATATTTTTATATGCACCCTTTTAACAAATTTTTTACAACCCCCTTGTTATATTATTTACTAGTCTAATTTTTGACAGACCAGTCTGTAGAAGGACTTACATGCCAGAATTCTGTAAAGGATGTATGTAGTTCTGTAGTACCATTGTCATTTCCTGTACATGGGTTTTCTCTGTTTCTATCAGATTCTGAAAAACCTGCAATATCACTTTAGTTTTAGTTTATTTCCTCATAAGTCTAAACATTCAATTTTGATGTTGTTGTATTGCTTATTCCTAAGAAGTTTTGTATCATTGTTGCAGCATGTGCAGATCACATAAACTAGACAAAGAAGTATTGAAATCTCTTTCATGTAATTATTCATATTTTTTCCAATTAACAACAGTAAGAGAGATCTGGGGAAGCATAAGCTCCAGACTCAATAACAAACTAAATCGTTTTTAACAAAATAACAAAAAATATTTGATGTACAATGAGGGAGGACAATATCATTTCAGTGCAGTCATGTCTGTACTTACAACATTGTGATATAACTGTGTACTTTCTCTCTTATATACTCCCATGTCTGGTCCTTTAGTTATCGATGATCTGTTGGCAATATCTGGAACACAAAATATAAACTTCAAGAAAACATTGTTTTTATCTTAATGTATAGAACAACACCTCAGTGAGCTTTCTATTTATTTCCCAAGCACAATTTATATTCTAAGTTTTCAACTGGTAAATGTGCCACCTGCACATTAGACATTATGATTTTGTTGGTGCAATATAGGTAGGATTATCTGATTGCAATATAGGTAGGATTATCTGACAGGATATCCCATACAAAAATGTGTTTCATTATCAAAACCAGACATTTCCCTGATACTTATGACCTGTAAATACAGGTTAACAACATAATGATTATCATTAAAGACTTCTGTAATAAAGGGTAATTACAGAACTAATTTCAACATCTGAAGTCAATTAACTGATTTCCATTATGGCTATTGTCTTTTAATGACAAGACATCAGAAATAAACAAGATATTTTTTGGCAAACTTTTATTCTTTTTAAAGTTCTTGTTTTCATACTTTCCATGATTATTTTGGTGAAACATCAAGTAAATTTTATCAGTTTTTGAAACAAACTGAAATCAACACTTTTTTTTCGGTATTCAACTTCTCAATAACTGCCAATATAATAGACAAGTGACTGATAAATTTGAGAGCAAATACTTGCAATAATATAATCATTTATTAGTATGAGTCACATTTGAGAAAAAAATAAATTAAGTTTTGTGTACTGCACCACAAAAGGTAGAGGCTTATGGTATCAATTTTAATTTTTTGTCTTCTTGTCTTATTAACTATGTACAGGTATTAATTCATCAAGCACTTTTAAATTTATCTCACACTGAATGATTTCACCTTTCTTAATTGGTAGTATTGTGTGAAGTTGTTAGGAAACTATCCTGTCATTACAGAATTTCATCCCAACAAATACAATGCCACTGGACAACATTTGTCCCAAAGTTTTTCTCCCAATGCTTTTAACTTCCAAACAAAATATCTTCCCTTAATCAGACCTTTATTAGTTTTCCTTCATGCAAATTGCATAAGTTTAAAAATTTATCTGCCCTTACCAGACTTAATTTCTTTGGTATAGTTGTTAGGAAACCAGCCAGTTTTACCATTCAGTGTACCTTCCCACCAACCACCTTCAACCATCTGTGTGACTGTTATGATGTCCCCTTTGTTGAAACATAGCTGAAAATATACAGATAAAAGAGAGATGTCATAAGCTATTTAGGCTTTAATCCATTTCAATTCTCAGTTATGTTTTTAAAACAATCAAATCACTGAAATGAAATATATATAAATATCAAATTTAAAGAAATTAATCTAACATTACCACAAAAACATGCCATCCAGATTCCAGTCCAGTAAATTGATGGCTGATTAATGCCCAACAGCAAATATTTCATGAATGTTATGTTACTGGAATATAAATATATCCTGCTTTTTACTTGCCCTGGGAGACATGTTTACATGTTACCCTACCTGGAATGATGGAATCATTATTCTGACTCCTAGTCAGCTTGTATCGTGCATCACTCCTGTCAGAGTCCAAGAAATTAACAAGGACACAGAGATAGGTTTTGCCTGTCTGCAGAAATTTGAAAAAAGACAAGACAATCTGATGAGCAACAATTCAAAGTCACTGGACCATGACCTAGGGGGAAGGACTTGAAATAGTCATCAAACTGATTTGTATTAATAGTAATGAAACTTAATAGAAAATAAAATTGATCTATCACAAGTGATTTCAACCAAACTGACTTACGCAGAAAACTCAACAATTAATTTGCTTATTTATTGAATGTTTTTTTACTTTGATCTGGGGGGCAGGGCCTGGAAAAAGATGTCAAACTGATTTGTACTGATAGTGATTCAACTTTACACAAAATATAATCACAAGCAGTTCCTATCAAACTGACTAAAGCAGAAAACTTAATAATTGTTGACCCACTATCCTCCGCTTAGCTGCCTGAAAAATACCTATGTTTATCTTATACCTTTCAACGATGAAATCCAAAACTAATGTTGCAGGCGAGACAAAAAAGCATGAGGTTTACCGTTAGAAATAAAATTTGTCTCTAAAATAGTGGAACACAAAAGATACTTTTTTCTATAATGGGGTTTCCACTTCTAATTACAGTTTTATAGTCTGCTAATACTCCAGATTCTAATTCAGCTTACATTTAGCATGTTTAGCAGATGACTGAACTTCCAAATGTAATTCTTTAAAACAAATGAGCTTACTGCTGAATAAAATTCCATTTTCAACATGATTTTTTTATTATAAACTATCTTCATTATCTTTTTAAATACAATTTACACTGCAATAAATTTTGGAGAAAGCAATTCAAAATGTTGAAGCAGCAGAATATGAGAAACCACATATACTTGCCTTAACATTATCAGAACAACCATTTAGACTACTGTGTATACTACCAGTGTCACTAGTATATTCATTAGAACAACAACACATTTCCATCAGTGTAATAATTATCTAAATCTATTATAATAAACATTCGTCCTACAGTTGAACCATGGCATTTCAAAAATCTCCTTTCCCTCAATGATGAAAAATTAGTCTCACAAAATCCAAAACACAATTCATAAGGTACAATAAAGTTTGTTTTGACATGTGTTTGCACAGACAAAACAAGTATTAACGAAATACTGAAACACTTTAACTTCTAGAAACCTGATGAAACAAAATGATTAATTCAGACAAAATGAAGTTGGAATCTACCAAAATGTGTCAAGGCATTTACTATGTCAATCCTTCATATGTCAACTTCACTGCCAATTAAACGTACATGTAACATACTATTTGGCAAGATTCACATTTGTATAAAAGTGTCCGGTTCTAATGAAGTTTTTTATCTAGACATATTGCAGTGTGTCCCTCTTTACTCAGATTCTAGCTGAAGCATCCATCTATTTTTCAATACGGGTACTTGGAAACATCTTAACAGAGATACTTCCACTTTTTTAAAATAAGGTAGGAAAAGTTAACAATAAATTTATTAATACAGCCTTTTTTTTTTATATATATATATATATATACATTTTTTTTTTACTTACATATGAACATCTCAAAATAATCAATAATCAATAAACAATTTAAAAACAAAAGCTTATATTAAGAAATATATTTCAATCTAATACAACTAGCTATATAGTGATCTCTCAGTTGGGTTGATGAAATGCAAACATAAACCGGATGTATACAAGTGTTCATGAGAGTTTCATACTAAAAAAAGTTCAAACAACTATTTGAAGAACTTGTGATGTGATCAATTGAAGAAAAAAATAAATGGGGAATGTGTCCACGGGACCCAGATGATGCCCCTGCTTGCATATCATATAAAGTTATAAAGGGATATAACTGAGGAACATTAAAAGTGACTCTACCTGAAGTATTTGATCTGAGTTTTGTAGGTATAAGTATTGTGAATAATTTTCATAAAATTTGGTTGATGCAAACTTAATTTAGAGAATGGAAACCAAAAATTCAGCAATCTAGCTTTTGGAAAGAGCATAACCCTATAAAATTTAGTAACAAGCCATAATTCAAACTTGATCTGTATTTTGTGGTAATAAGTATTGTGTATAAGTTTCTTAGCATTTGGTTGAGGCAAACTGAAGTCAGATAACGGAAACCAACTTTAGGACGTACAGACTGACTGCACAGGTACAGATGGACAAGGGTAAACCATAATGCCCCATCCGCTACTAATTTTCAAGTTGATAGGACTTCAACTTCATCAAAACCTACATTGACCAAAAGGTTAAACCTGAAGCAAAACAGACAAACATTCAAATAACAAATGAAAGAATGGACCCACAGACCAAAAAACCTAATGCCCCTAGATGGGGCATTAAAAAAACCCAGACCTTACAACCCTATTTTTCAGGCATGCAACCAGAACCACCCATATTATTTTTTGGCCTCATCACAGACATATATCTTGTAGTCTGTCCAGTGTATACTGGGTGGGCTTTACAACCTTATCAAACAATTTCAGAATGAAGATAAGATTTCTATCAATCTCAGTTTATATAGCACAAGTACAATTTGATCTATTTTAGCTTTATTACTGACACTGATGAAGTCTACTTGGTAACATGATAAATGTAAGCTTTATAATTTTGAAAGAATTTGTTTTCAACTTCTGATAAATCTAATAACTTGAGCACAGACACATTAAAATGCTTTTGTATCAAACAGAACACTTTTCTGAACATCAGAAGTGATTTCATGTGCCAAAATTACTCTTTCCACTTCAAAAATTCCACAAAATTTATTTGCAAATGTAGAAAGATTGCTGAGTATAGGGTATGGTTTATTCTGATGTTGAATACTGTACAGAGATCTATAGTTTACATACTTGTACTTGGGACACCACTAGAGAGTTGTTTACTTGCTGTCACTGGTAATTCTAATGCAACATTTTTTGTAACGTTCTTTTTGATTGGATAATGTCACTATTTTTCATGGCATCAATACACAATTAAAGTATGGAGATAACAATATTGTATTTTAAGCTATGACGGCATTAATGGGTGGTTTGATGGTCGCAAATACCTGCTAACTGGCTCTCCTGACGCAGTTGTCTCCTAATTGTAATTGTAGGGGTAAATTCAGTAAATAAATATACGTCATACGGGACCGCCCATTTGGGGGAGAGCTTTCTGTATAAAACTGAAGTCATGTGCTCTTCTGATTGGTAGATAATGTTTGTAATAAATATTTTTTGGTGAAGGATCAAAACTAGAGTTGAAAAAAAATTTAAAAAAAAATTTGAATGTACTATCTGTATGATGTAAAAACTAATCATCTTAAAACAAAGCTACCTGGTACAGTTTCCAACTTCAGGAGTGGTATTTGTATTAAAAAGTGTAGTAAAAAAAATTAGTACATTCAAATTTTTTTTAATTTTTTTTACTACACTTTTTAATACAAATACCACTCCTAAAGTTGGAAACTGTACCAGGTAACTTTGTTTTAAGATGATTAGTTTTTACATCATACAGATAAAACTTTCCTCATTGAATGCAGGTTAGATTTTTCAGTGAATCTCTTTTGCTTATTAATGATTTTATCAAACCTAAAAAAAAAATGTACAAATACAAATCTAATTATGTCCCTAGTTTTTAATTTTTTGTTACTTAATTTTAGATTTAACAGTATATAAAGTGAAGTTTCAAATCTCTACAACTTCTTGAATTTTATTCTTTTTGACCAGATATTTCAAAACATCCCTGTATACATGTTGAATTATCATTCATTGATAATTATCATCACAGACAAAAAATTGGATAACAGAATGCTACCTAGTAACATATACATCAGTCTTGTCATTCATTACATGCTGGTAAATTGTTTCTTACATGCTGCATAAAAATACTTCAGTTTCAGAATCTTTGATGAGTTTTTATACTGCAGGTTAATAACAAGAAAATTTCTTTCTAAGTGATTTTAGTAGAAACTTGTTTTGGTTAACTATCCCCCCAGCTGAGATGAATGAAATATAATCCAAGGAAGTACCAAGAGATAGAATGATAAGATTAAAACTAAGATCAGCTGCTGCTTAGATGATGGACTTGATAAAAGTGAATAACCTCATCTCAAAAAGATACCACGATGATTGATTATTGAAAAATATCTATAAAATAAACAACATACAGATAAACATACTTATCACAAGTATCTCTGTGGTACATAGTTCAGCAAAAACCATTATGAGTGTACCTATGGTTTCATGTCTTAGAACTCAATAACCATGATATGTACATGTATTACTGTGGTTGGGTACGAATGTTCATGGATTTCGTTGAAACAGCTTAAGC
This sequence comes from Mytilus edulis, assembly GCF_963676685.1. Classification (NCBI taxonomy): domain Eukaryota; kingdom Metazoa; phylum Mollusca; class Bivalvia; order Mytilida; family Mytilidae; genus Mytilus; species Mytilus edulis. The sequence goes on along the minus strand of NC_092346.1, from coordinate 77,027,121 downwards.
ACAAATTTAAATGTCCAAAGAAGTTCACATTTTCTAAATGCTTGTATATATATATATACAGACTTTTACATATTGATGATAACACAAATTTTACTCAAACCATGAAATTGGACTTTTTGGTATCCATGAAAAAAAATAAACAGTAAACACATCCTGTTTAGACAAGAGAATATAATGGTGTGTTCTAGATATACATAAAAAAATGAGATATCTGTATATTTCAATGAGACCGCACTCCAACAACATCATTAACCAAAAAAGGTTAACACATTATTGAATAGTTCTCAACTGTCAGTAATTGTTTTGTTTTTCTCTTGGTATAAATTGTGGTTACTATCATAAAGAAGGTCAATGCACTGTTCAATAAACAAGTTTCATTGATGTCAGTGATGATTTCTTGATTAACTTAGCAACCTGATGGCAATTGTCATGATTGTGTTGTGAATTTAAAATCTAACTTCCTTAATGTGAAGTTAACAGCCAGAAGTTGAATCAGACTGAAACATAAGTACTGATTTTTTTCCTCTCATTACAACCTATTTGTCTCAACTATTTCTGGATACTTAGAGCTATTTCATGTCATAACTCATCATTAAAGTGATTCTTTGATGTTCCAACCATCTCACCTGTTTATATTTTATACATCATCAGATAAACTATGGCATACTCTATTTAGAAATGAAACATTTTTAATTTTCTTCAAAGTCTACTGTTCCTATTGACTTTGCAGATTTTATAATATATTTTGCAAATAATTCTCTACCAAAGAACATTTTGGCAGTGTTTCAGAGACAGGTCTCTTGAGAAATTTAAGAAAATAAACATCTGCAATCTGTTCTATATATAAAATCTACAAATTTAGTACAGCTTTGCTTTGTCATTCAAAGAAATTTCCAATTTCAAATACATTGTATATAAAGAAGCTGATGTGGTTTGATTGCCAAGGAGACAACTCTCCATAAGTGACAGGTTGACACAGAAATATGCAACTACATGTATAGGTCACTGTTAGACCTTTGACAATGAGAAATATCTGTTCTGCATTCTGTCAGCTTTAAAAGGCACTAACATACAATGTTTATTTACATGTTTTATTGGAATAAATTTAAATGGTCATAATAATAATATTGGTATAACAGCAACTATTTAAATATATATATTAGTAAGCTAAACTGTATATACATGTATGTAGGGTTTATACCTCACTCTTCATAAAATAAATGTAGAAAAAATTGTCATAATAAACTTGTTCAAAACTTAACATTGACATATTTTAACACATTCTTCGGAAACTACATATAAAATTATCTTGATGCAGACACATACAATTTTTGTAAACACAAGTGCTGGAATGCTTCCATCAAGTGCAACAGGAATTAAAGGCAAATATTGTTCATAAGTCATCATCTATTCTTACATCGGTCACATTACATGCAAAATCTAGGTCATTAGCAGCACAGGTAACATGTATATTTACATTATATTTCTCTAAGAGTCATGAGCATTCCTTCAAAAGGCATAATCATGGGAATTAATTTGTTACAATTTATTATATAACCAAATATATACAAAAATAAGGTCACTACATGTACCTTTAGATTCAGTAAAAACAAATCTGAAGAAGTGAAATTAAGTTTTCCGAGTTCGTCGGCTTTAATTCATTAGGACATTCTGTTTGAATCTGTAACTTATAAATGAGCAACTAAATCCTAATAACCTGTTTAATATGTAAAAAAGTCTGGGCAATGGAAGAATAGTTCTCTTTATGAGGGTTAAAAAATAATATGCCTATGCATCTTTAATAGACTTACTAACTTAGTTGACTTACCTCATCATTGTTTGATCCAGAAAAGTTATGTAGTGCCTTGACCCTTTTAGGGTTCTGTGAGCTCGGCTCTACCATTTTCAGTAAATGTTTAGGCTTTGGTTTTAACTCTGGCTTTTGACTTTTAGCAGCTGGACTTGTGGATGCTGTAACTGTTGCTAGGTGAGCTAGTGCTGGGATAGCTTCATAAGGGTTTTCTTGCTCATTGTGACAAGTTTCATATATTGGTTCCTCGTTGTTTTCAACAAGTATAATAGTATTCCGAGCCGACTGAAAAGGAGGAGTGTCACATTCTTCACTTTCTTCTGATTCAGTTTGATGTTGGGATTGTTGACGATTTTCTTCAGCTTGTTGCTGTTCTAGTTCTTGGCCTCTCACTTCTAAAATATTAATAAATTCGTTAATTTCATTTACAATCATGTCAAAATCCCCTGACAGATCAGTACTTGGTGTTTTTTCTTCCCGATCCTTCTCCATGGTTAACTTTCACATTTACTATCCCAGTGCTAGTTATAAAATTTTCAATGCAAATGCATCTTTTGAAAAAGAATGATAATACTGCTGCACACACACAAAATTTGTTCAGAACTGCCAAAAATTGATTTCTTATCTTTTGAGTTTTCAACATGTAATAGCTTCTTGTGTAAGGTATTAAGTTAATTAACTCTCCTATTTGCACACATATGTTTTTATTGTATCCATTTTGTAAAAATAAGCAACATGTTAAATCTGTCAGTTAAGAAATCTTGAGGAACATGAATGACTCAGTGGCATTACAGTAGCACAGTATTTTTGGTAATTATGACCCCCACATCCTACAGATTATTTGATTGTTGATACTGATTGAGGTCCTTCATGGGGGAGAAAGATCGTGTTGATTAACATGTGAAAACAAATCAAAACATAGAACAGTAACATCACAAATTAATAAGTGTTTTCTATTTTAGAAAACCAACTCCTGTGCATAAATAAGAGGAACTTAAATATAAATTGGACTTTTCATTTTGTTTCATAATAAGATATACATTCATATAATTCTTCTTAAACACTGCTTTTTAGAATAAATATGGATGAAAAAAACAATAAAATTTGTATTCTTTTGCTACATTTTGGTGTCTGCTAATTTTCATGAATCAACATAATTTTCAAAATATCATTTTCCATATAAATAAGGCATCTTAGAGTTATCATAACCAGAAATCTGTGTATAGGTATAACCAAGGATTTATATAGGTAATATCTTCCTAAATAAATCATAGCTTGGTATAACAGAAATATTTTAATTATGACAGAAAGGAGATTTTGGTATATCTCAATTAAACATCAGACTAAGGACAGAGAAATCCAAAAGACATATAGAGGGCAAACTTCAGACTTTAACAACAGGCAGGTATCCAAACACTATGTAAGGCAAATAAAATCTTTGTCAAGATTTTTTTTAAATCATCAATACAACATGTATAACAAGAGATTCTAAAGAAAAAATTCGGCTGATATCAATATAGATTAAGCAGAACTGAAGTAAACTTCAAGACACATACATGTACATGCATACTGCTGTTTTATTCCAGTAATAGTTTTTTTTCAACAAAAAAAATTTCAAAGTAATATTAATCTTTTAGTTATTTCTTGCATGTTTCCTTGCTAGAAAAAAAGATTAAACACTGAAGTACACTTTTATTCTTTATTTTTTCTATCCCCTAATTAGTTTTGCATCAAGGCACATTTATCATCAGCTGATTATTAAATATTATTACAAATCAATGAAAACAGATGTGTTATGTAAGTTCTTTGAATGATGAGATAAACAGATAAGCTAAGGGTAATATAGGTCATACATGTATAATTTATCTAATCTAAGATGAAATGACCCCTACTGAACTCATTATATGGAAATAGACCAGGAGAAAATATTATGTGTTTAACACAAATACTTCTCATATTTGTGTCTCGTATAGTAGTACCCTTTACACTCTAATACAATAGTAATCAGTATATACAGTACCCTATAGAGATCCCAACTAAGAAATAGATTTGACGATCTGATCAAAAGTATCTTTTTCACAAGATTAAAAGAGTTCAAGAAAAAAATTATCAAAAAGTTCCCAGAGTAGTAGATCGTGCAGGGGACAATAATATTAACTTCACTCCAGTAAATAAGAAACGTCTTATCTTAAAATATTTTGAAAGTTTAAAATTTAACAAGTCATCTAAAAAAAGAAATCCAGTCATTATTCTGTACTTTAACATGAAATAAGAAATCTGAGGCAAAGTTTGAAGTTTGCATTGTGTGCTAATTTATACAAAAATGAAAACAAAACTAACCATTGCTTCAAAATTGATAGTATTTATTTAGGGAAATAACAATATACAAAAATAATTATAAGTTTCATCATTACGGCATCTTTTTAATATTTCTATAACTTATAAACTGTTCACACATAGATATGTCTTGTCTGTAGATCATTTAATTGAAAAATGTTGAAATTAAATAAGCAATACTTAAACCTGCAAACTGTGCAAAAAAAATAAAGTCAATAGTCCATGACTGAGGGGGTGAGCTGTATAATCTCTGTACAAATGAGATATGCCAATGCTTACAAATCTGCATGCCAAATATTGTAAGTGGTTCCCGATAAACTCACCTAGTCATGAACTTTAACATGGTGTAAACTTATGAATTTTCAATCATTAGACCATGACACAGGGGATAGGGCCAAATTACTATGTATCTCCATTGGATTGAGATGTGGCAATGCTTATTCAACTGCAATCAAATGTCTTTGATTTAACATCAATGGTTCCTCTTAACCTGACCAAATCACTACCTTTAACAAATTGTTGACGCTACTGCTGCCTGAAACAGCATACTTTTAATAGTCTCACATTTTGACTCTGTCAAGGAGAGACAATAATATGAGTAAGAGTGATTAAGAAGAACTCATTGATTCTCCATTCTTTGAGAACCTCATCCGTCTTTAACAATGTATATATCAGCAGATGCCAAAGATACAACATTTCAACATAAACAGTCATATATAGACTGCTGTGCTAACTCAAATATGAATGGATATGATCTTGGTCAAGGATCTGTCATGATCTTGATCAATATTACCTTTAATTTGATGACATAAAGGATACTGTCTTAAATCTAAGCATAGTTTGGTTTAATGATACAGGTACAAACTGTAAGAAGCATCAAATATTTAAGTAATAATTAGTCAATAAGTTCATTTTATATTAAGATGGCCATGGTAATTCCTCAACAAACAAATTGGATAAATATCAAAACGAATGAGTCATTTCATCAATAAGAGAGCTGATAAATCTAAGCATCTGAATATTTTAAGCTAGTAAAACCTTCTGAAGGTACAAAATATATGATTTCAGAAACGGATGGTTTAATTGATATCATTTGTTTTATTGTACAAACAAGTTTTTGCCTGCTATATTGACTTTAAATTGTACAAAAAATCTCCTTTCAAAATACTGATTGCATTTCGCATGAAATAAAACTTAATTCACCAGATGTTTCAAATCAGATTTCACAATTTACATGTAGAACATGCATTTATGTTCTGTGATAGGATAACGCTAAATATTTAACAAGTTCTGTTAAAACAAGAGAGGTTTAGTGAGTGCACATGCTGAACAGTCTCACCAGTCATCTGATGCATTTGAATTATGTGTTTAATATCATTCAGATATCATCAAGGTCTTACTACATGTACATGAAAATATTTTTAACCACATAAAAACTTAATATTATGAATATGCATGTACAAATGTAAATTGTGTCAAGATCAGATGATACTTTTCAGACAGACATACACAATAATTCTAGACACCAAGTATAGTTAATCTATTACTTATAAAATCTTATCATAATAATTTAGTTAATGGACCTCCATGTAATCATAAAGGGTGCAATCAACAGTTTTTTTCTATGACGTCATATTTTGAGGGACCATGCATAATTGACCCTTAGTGGTGGACTTTATATCAATAAAGATACTTGTATAAAACTAGATATCAGTGGAATCAAAATGTTCTCTTGTTTATAATGAAATAAAAATAAAGTGTACTTTTATTATATTAATAAAAATCCATCCAAAGAACATGGGGGAAAAATGCCTAATTTGAACATAAAACAACCTGAAATCAGGTCATGTTCATACCCATGAAGACATGATACATGTACGTGCACATTTTACATAATCAAAACTGTATGAAATTTATAGGTTTTTACCAGGCCTTTAAAAAAAAATCGTTTCAGGGTAAGGTCTCCTGCTCCGAAAAGAGCTACAGTGGCTGCAAATAACTTTTCATTTTTCACTGCCAAAAAAACAGGATGTATACAGTGTTGTCTCCCCTCAAAACATGTTTATTTAATATAATTTTAAAAACTATTTCAATCATTCAACCTGTTTTAATTGAAAGTTAATTAACTAATTTTTACAATCAAATAGTAATAACATGATACTTTTTCACCAATTAAGTAAATAAACAGGGGTCTCCCTCCATGGTTATTTTTCAGTCGGGGAATAACCACTAGTTTTTATTTATACAAAACTGTTAATAGCACCCAAAGACTTAATGTTGACCAATGACCAGTAAATATATAATAATGCAGTCAAGGGTCAAAATAATCACCTTAAAATCATATAACAAAATGTATTCGCCAAATAAAGTTTACCTTCTTTCTTATAGTATTTGAGAAATTGATTTAAGCACCAAAACTTAAATTAGCATTGATAAATTTGATCATTGAGCCATAGATTAGGTCAAGATCTGATGAATTCAGAAATTTACAAAATTTAAATTATCTAGGCCTTCAACATGAGAATTAAAAAGCTTTATAAGTTAACAGATATAGGAAGATGTGGTATGAGTGCCAATGAGACAACTCTCCATCCATGTAACAATTTATAAGTCCTATGGTCGGGTTGTTGTCTCTTTAACACATTCCCCATTTCCAATCTCAATTTTATTTCATTATAGGTCAAGATACAGCCTTCAACACAGTGCCTTGACTCACACCCAACAGCAAGCTATAAAGGGCCCCAAAATTTACTAGTGTAAAACCATTCAAGCGGGAAAACCGAGGATCTAATCTATATAAAAACAAGAAACACATACATGTACAAATGTATAAACTACATAAACAGACGACAACTACTGTACATCAGATTCCTGACTTAGGAAAGACTTTTTATCTAAAAGATTAGCTGTAGATACAGTATGGGGTTTTCCAATTGATGAAGGTTGTATGCTTGCCTATAATTTCTTTCATCCACTTAATTGGAACTTCAGGGGATAGTTGTCTCATTGGCAATCATACACTACAAAATGAATCTCCTTTATTTAACTAGGCTGCAGTGTCAAACACATAAATACTGGCTTTTTCATTTACAATGTTTTGTTTATATATAAGGGGCATCATTTGTTACATGTTCTACATGTATTTGACATATATAAATACCTTAAATTACCTTTTAAAAATTAAATGTACCTAGGGTATACTTATTTCTCAGAAGACAGTAACCGATACAGCTAATTATGTGGTAGAATGTATTTTATAGGTTTTACAGTAATTGTGTATATTTTCATATTTAGTTTATTGTGTTGTTTTTTGTATATTATACAAATGTATGACTTATATTGATTAATTAAAGGTATAGTTTATTAATTACATATTGTAATTAGTGGATTAGTTTATATATATGCTTTGTTCATTTTATTTACGTATTTGACAGTTGGACGTAAACTGACTTATTGACATATGACGTTTTCTACTGGATTCGGTAAGTTTAGTATGACTGTATTAAAAAGAAGATGTGGTATGATTGCCAATGAGACAACTATCCACAAAAGACCAAAATAACACAGACATTAACAACTAAAGGTCACCGTACGGCCTTCAACAATGAGCAAAGCCCATACCGCATAGTGAGCTATAAAAGGCCCCGATAAGACAATGTAAAACAAATCAAACGAGAAAACTAACAGCCTTATTTATGTAAAAAAATGAACGAAAAACAAATATGTAACACACAAACAAACGACTTGGGACAGGCACATACATAAATAATGTGGCGGGGCTAAACATGTTAGCGGGATCCCAACCCTCCCCTAACCTGGGACAGTGGTATAACAGTACAACATAAGAACGAACTATAAAAATCAGTTGAAAAAGGCTTAACTCATCAGATGGACAAAAATAGTTTACTACAAAGGTTTTCTTTTTATGCTTCATTGGACCGCACACTTTCTTTATTTCTATTGGTCATTATATTTTGGCGCTATATTTCTTTTGTTCTTGTATGCTGGTCATCACTTATCCATATACTGGTGGATATATTGATATGTGCTTGATATAATTTTGAAAGTCTTAACTTATATTCTTTCTTAGTTTTCTATATTCTGTATTCAGGTCAGTTATATTTCTCTTTTACTAATAACACGTTAATAGTCCATATATTTATTATTTTACCTAAAATGACTGTTTAGAATGAAAAGGCCATGTGTAAATGTTGAATGCGAGACGAATGCTTTAAAACGATATAAAATAGATAAAGTACAGTAAAGTATTATCTGTTTGATTAAATTGTTTAAGAGATGTTATTTTCATATTTTTCTTAAATAAAGTACTTTTAACTGATTTGGTAAAGAATTAATCTAATACACATTGTATGAGAATTCAAGTGTTCCAGAATGAATGTGTTAAATAATTTTAAAGGTAACAATATAAACATAATCATGATAATAAACGATTACGTGGTATTTATTGATTACTTTAACTAAGAGTACAAATTGTAAACAGGTGGTTTATTACAGTAAAACATGGATTACAATTTGTGTATTTGTTATTCAGGTATATGGACCATAATTTGGTATTCAGCCTTTGGTTTCTTTTTGTATCCTTTTTTATAAGTTCTAAAATTTTAACTTTTATTTTATGGGTTGTGTTGGTGTTAGAATAGTATGAATGGAACAATTGAGTTTTTCGAGAAAAAATTAATACATTTTGATTCACCGTTTACGTGACAGGAAACCAAACAGGAAACCAATCTTTATTTTCTTTATTTTGCACAATATAATTCAAAAGGCATAAATAAACACCATTACTAGTGTTACTTGCTTCATGTTAATATTTAAAATCTATTTTCAATGTTATATTAAAGTTTTTTTTAAACGTGACAGGAAACCATAAGAAACCGAAAGCATTTTTTTAGTTTTATTTTATTGCAAAATCTGCTTAAAATAATCTGAACAGTATACTTTTTCTTAAAATCCATCTTAAATTTAACAGTATTATAAAACTCCTAAATATGTGCTTGTTTTGAAAACAATTAGTACAATTTATTCAGAATTTTCCATATTTTCTTCATTGATACAGGATACCATAATCGTTGTATCTTGATGTTTTGGCCAAAAAAATATATTTATATTTGGTTTTGAAATTCCAGTTATATAAAATTTATTCCAAATCATTGGCAATGTAAACTTCTTTAAATCCAGTAAAGAAAAAAACTTTTAACTTTGAATTAAAATCTTTAAAATAGGCACCATGTGATATTTGTGACCTGTACACCATCTACATGGTTTCCACATTTTAACCTACTTTAGTGGGCTAAAATCAATAAAGTACTTCCTTTCAAGTCATGCCTGGTAAAAGTTTACTTTTCCTTTGACAAGTTTATTGAGTTTCTGAAAAGTGTTTGCAGAACATGAATAAAAAAAAATAATTAAAAATTGTGACAAAGTTACCAACTTTGTACATTCCTAGTGTAACGGTATATTAACATGCATTTTTCATTTAATTATCTTTATTCACCTAAAATATCCAGTAATATTTACTGCTGAAGCAAAATCAATCCAACGAACATCAGCAACATGATAAGAGACGTAATTTTCCAAGGACTCTTTACATCGTTATTGGGAAACGTAGTGTGTTTAAACGTCGGTCAAATTTGAAATCGATTTTGTCAAGTCATTGGGCATTTATTTTCACACAAGATCGTATGTAACATTATGCACATAGGAATAATAATAGACCCCCGGCGCAATCTCTTTGAAAATTGTATTTTCCTTTTTTAAACAAGTCGAAACAAGTCTACAGATTATGTTTGCTAACATCCCGTTGGAAACAAAAACAATGTTTAGAACTAGTATATCGTATGTCCGGCTGTAAGGGCGTGATCACATGTTAGTCACATGTTTCACGTATGACCGGAAATGATTAGAACTTAAGGACAAAAACAATTTTAATAAATAACTGGACTTCTGTTTCGTGTGAAATGTAACGCATAACGATAACGTCATTTTCTTACTTAATTATTACGAAGATCAAAACAAGAATGTAAATCATCTCTGATTTACCTGTTTGAACATCTCGCGAGAGTTCATATTTGCATATTGTTTTTAAGAATTCTATTACAACAAAGCAGATTACATCATCTAAAATTTGCGTTACGAAATCGGACACAAAAATCACGCCACTGTTCTTACATCTGCTACATAAATACTTATAGTTCTTGGCATTTTCTTCTCACTATTCTTATTGGTCGATGTTCTTTGTTATTTGAAAGCAAAAGTTACGAATTTGCCGGTGACGATTATCTATAAATCAGTCAGCGTTATGCTCTTCGGAAGCAAAAAGTAACGCGAGAAACGACACAAAAATACGGTTGTAGAATCTTTGAAATTCGTATATTTCAATTTTTTTTCTAGGGAAGAGTAGCATACACTTGTATGTTAATAAAAATAATGGCATCTTTAGATGTAGTTACAACTTTTCTTACAGTAATTCAAATTTTATCACTTTTCTATAGTTATGGGAAACGGAGCCCAATAGCAAATTATGGTCCATATATTAAGTAATCCTGAGGATGTGAATAATTCCAAATAGATAAATCAGGAGGCCTTTGCACCTCATGCGAGGTAAGCGAAGTGTTATTTTTTTAATGTTTGTATTTTTGTTTGTTGCTATTTTATGCTAACAGCATTCATACAGCATGCAGCTATTGCTTTTAGTTTTGTTAATTTGCTTATGTTGAAATTTGTGTTAACCGCTTTAGTTATTTTTCGTATATTAGACTTGTTTATTTAATACGAATCGTTAAGTGCATATGTACTAAACTTTGTCAGGTTACGCTCAACAATATAAGCATATTGTTGTAAATACATGCAGAACAGTTTTATTTATATTTCTAATAGTAAAACATTTGTTTATCATAATACATGGATAGAAACCTATGTACCAGATTATTTATTTGATGAACAGTCAGAATCTTACTATTGTATTTATTTTTGCAGGGTATTTTTAAGGTCTTTCCTCTACGCGAGGAAAGACCTTATTGGTAGAGGAAAGACCTTATTGTTTTTTATACATATATTTGTTATAATCCTCAGTTCGTCCAGAAATAAAAGGAACCACCTCTAACGAAAAGTATTGTGCTTTAATAAGCCTTAGAAAGTGCTACTACAATTATAGACTTGAAAAATTTGTAAACTATATTTCATGATGCCTTTGTGTTACCTTCAGACTGTAAATTGACTTATCAAAAATATTACAAGGACCATATCAAAGTCAAAATGGCTATGACCTATCATGGCTTCATGTATGTTTTGTTCAACATCTAATACCCACATGCTGTTTCTCAACAGTTCTCAAAAAAAATCTGGTTTAACATTTATTCAACATCACGTGTACTATTAGCTATAGTGTGCACACAAAACACACAAATAAGACAATGAAACACTTTGAAGTTGAGGGAAATAAACAAAAATATGTAAACAAACAGTTTATTTTTGTTTGTTGTCGATGTACTATCGATTTGATCATTACGCATTGGAAATAAGGAACAACACTGCATTGTTTGCAGAATGAATAGGAATCTGTCAATACCTAGTGTGTTGGTGTTTTTGTTTTAAAATAATTCTGTATCACATTGGTTCTTTCAACAAAATATGGCGGAAGTTGCAAAAAATGACGTCACTCATATTGTACCAAGAAAGATAACTGTGTTTAGACGTGACAGATGGCGGGAAATGAGAAAAATTGAAATTATTTTTTTGGACAATTTGACGGAGAAGGGAAAACAATCTTTAGGATAATATAAAATTAAGTAAATATTGATGGAATTTTCAGAAAAAAATACTCTGGTTTGAAATAGAATAATAGAATCGGTCCAATCATTAAATACGTTTTGACAAGGATTTGTATAGTATTACTATACAAATCCTTGGTTTTGATTCAGACTCTTTTTAATAGTTTTAAATCATCAAAAATAACTTGAAAAAAACAACAAATTATTGTGGTTTTTTTTGTACTCATAGATCACAATAAAAAAACCTTACATATATCACTGTTCAAGTTTTCAGCCTGTCAAGGTGTTGAGCCTCAATACCTTTAATAGTATTTAAGATATATGGAAAACCAATGAAACATGTTTGAACATCATAGTTTAATCCATATAAAGAGTTCAATAACATTATAGGTAATTTTCACTTATTCTTAATTTATTTTGCTGTCTATTGTTTTGATTTACAACGGGCTTTTTTGTCTCCTAAGTGTTGTCTCACTTGTCTCTGGAAACAAACCATGGCTTTACAAACAAATGTTTAGTAAAGAATTTAGTTTCAAGTTTTTTAAAGACAAGTGCCGCCGGCTGTAAACGACCCCAACAAGGAGAGGAATACCAATGTTGACCATGTATTAGATGTTTGTAGATCTTGTGGTGCGGGGCGCCATCCTGATTAAAAACTCACCCTGCGGATATCGAATCTGTATTTCAATCAGATTGGTTACGTTGCCTATCTTTTTTTTTAATTATCGGTAGCTCCTTTCTCAACGTCCATAGTTTCGTTGGGGGAGGGGGGGAGTCCACACAAAATGAGTAAACAATCGCATTATTTCAAGGACAATGATTCCTTTGTTTGAGGGATGGTAATCTCCGCTAGCCATGGGTTATGACCCTGTCTCTTCCTCTACCCATGTACAGCGAAGATGAGGGATGGCAAGACATTTTCGTTTAAGTTGAATTATTTGTAGATCTTCTGTTTATTCTTTTGGCTATTAAGGGGTGTTCTATATCTACCATTGTTTCTGCAAAAGCCATATATATACCATATGATTCGGATTTATGTATGACGTCCATTATCACTGAACGTAGTATAGATATTTGTTTAGGGGGCAGCTGAAGGATGCCTCCGGGTGCGGGAGTTTCTCGCTGTATTGCAGACCTATTGGTGCACTTCTGTTGTTGTCTGTTTTATGGTCGGGTTGTTGTCTCTTTGACACATTCCCCATTTCCATTCTCAATTTTAATGGTAAAAATCGTCATTCAAGGGTTATTTACGTCTACGAAGAGTCAGTTGATATTCTGATTCTGGTCATCTTTTTTTTTTAGATAATATTGCCGCCGATCACTTTTGTTTTGATTTTTATAGTTTCTATCTCATCTGTTCATTCGCGGAAACTTTAGCAGATTCCATCTTCTGTAAACAATGCCGTTACGATCCTACCCCTCATCTTCACATAAACAAGACGGGTAGAATCATAACTCTTTATCAGCGATGAAGTCATGATCTGCTAAAGTTTCCGCACATACAAAAAAAAAAAGAGTAAAATGTCTTTCCGTGGCAAAATACCAAAATGAGATTTATAATTATGATCTTGCTAATTATTCGTAGGTCTTATTTTTCTGATCATTTTGCTTTTTCCATTTCCTCTCTAGATCGAAAATAGTTTCTGGAAAAAAAACACATATGGATAAAAATTTGCAAATAAGGAGATGACTGACGATTTTGATCGTATAAAATTATTTTAAGATCTCATTTGGCCACATTTATTTGAATTACAGTTTATATGTATCTGCTATACGGGAGTCGTTTTACAAATTTGCTAAAAAAGGAGGTATAGTTATATCTGCACATTCTTAACAATTCTACTTTTGCTGTATTTACTCGATCTTTAATGGTTTTGAAGACTATAGACAAAACTTATTCTTTTCTTTTGTAAATTTTGATTTAAAACTTGGTGGTCATGTGGCAGTCGAGATGCATTTATAAAAAACAAGACAGTTTAAGGATAATATTGACCAAGTTTGGATCCCATTGGCTGAATAGATACAGAGAAGCTTTTTTGTATTAGTTAATAGAAGATTGGTGTTAAGTGACGTAAAAAGATTCTCGTGGACAAGTGAGCAATAAAATAATTTTATAATTGTCTATTATTTTTTTCCAGTGTAATCAGAAAGTCATACAGACTCAATATATTACGTTTTTTTTTATAGTAATATTCACATAGTTTGTATGTGGATCTCTAGATGCATGCTTGGTTCCTGTCGTACACCCCACATATCTTTTTATTCACATTTTAAAGCATTCAAAAAGAATTTAAATCATTTATAAACTTAAATAGGATATAATTAAATAAGAAAACTTGAAATAGTGTTTACATATATTTAGCAATCGTTTCTCCTATTAAGGCTTTCAGACAAAAGATACTATTATGAGCATTTACTTGTGATTATTAACGATTTTTATTTATTAATGTGTACTGAATAAAACCATTAACGTAAAAATAATTATATTTTAAATCGTCCGATATAAAATACTACAGCTCATAAGACATCCTATATGTAAGTTCTAAAGGCTTATACAGAAATTTAAAGGAAAGATTTTGATCTAAAAACTATTCATTTATGATAAGTGAAACGGAGAGATCATACAATTCAAACGCACAATAGACCGTGTTGCATTTGTACAAAAGACTATTTTGGCAGCAAAAACAACAAAAATCAAGGAGATTCCCCCTGTTCCTTAGACAAGAGGAGTGTTTACGGCCAAAGTATATCAACTCAAGGAATATATTAATTTTCGTAGATTGTAGAGTCCTGACATAAGGGGGTAAGTATTAAAACATCTCATTTTAATAACTTTCATACAACATAGTAAATATATATATAAGGTTCCTTCGAACTTAATGAATTTCGATACATAAAGTACATCATTGGACCATAGATTGTTTTTAAGAAATGCGGCATACAAATGTGTGTTTTTACTATAAAGAGAGGCAATTCAAAGTTAAAATAAATGAATACCATGACAATTCAGAAAAAGACAAGTCTGCACCATGCAGTTCATAGAAAATGAAGGATTGAGCACCAGAATAAACCTGTTGCTCCCATGTGATTCGAAAGGATACACATATTCTTCTCTACACTAGTAGCATTCCATAGACAATGGGTGACATTGAGCTTTTATAGCATTTCTTCTTCTTCATCTCACAAAAAATGCAACGACGTCGACCCGATGAAGGCTTCATTTTTAAAGATGTTAAACCGAAGGTTAATTTGAAAGTATTAGAAATTGATATCATGTATACTCATAACTGTTCGATCAACCTATAAGGACATGACGTGTTTCTTCTTCTTCATTTTACATGACATTAAAAATATTATTCTTATTGGAGTATCTTTTTGTATGCAATGTGCAGGTTTTCTTTATTGTTTATTGCCTTCCTATGTTATATAGTAACCAAACAAGCTGAACTTTTGTCAAAGTAGTACTAACAAGGGCATTTTTTATGATTACAAAAAACGGTATATTTTTTCAATAATATCGAAAGTGGAAAACTTTGGCAAACAAACAAATATTTGTACCATGTAACCCTCTGTAAGTCAACGCTAGCACTGTCCAAAACATATATGACATGTATCTATTTCACTTTCTTTGTTTTTGTCTAATGACTATTCTAATTTAAAGTCCTAATTTTTTGACGAAACGTAACAACATTCTAATATTTGTACGGAAGTATCACATGTATTGGGGTGATATTTGTTTATCATACATGTCATATATTAAAATCCTGTATAACTGCCCGTCCGTTGAATTAGTGTATTAAAGTCACAAAAAAGCCGCAATCAATCTTTATCAAAGTATATATTCACAATAACACAAGGCGTATATAGTTTTTGGTGACTTCAATATGCATTCCTATAGACTTTAACTTTGATCGGAAATGATGAGACAATGAACCCCATCTCCTTTTCTTATATCTATATTAAATTTAAAACTTGACCTATACCAGAAGAACAACATGAAACTATTAAATCATAAACCGTATATGTAACTAGGAAAGCCGTTTATTTATTGAACTTGTTGGTTTCTTAATTTTCCGTTGCTATTATAAACCCAGATACAAGTTTTTGGAAGAATATAAAACAATGAATTGATTAACATTTTTCTTCCTAGGCTGTTAACATATGAACAAAATGCTTCGAGCAGAAGACGTTAAAGAAGAATTTCTTCTGTGCTGTATTTGCACAAAAGATTTTGATGAGGATTTGCATGTTCCTAGAGTTTTACCATGTTTACACACATTTTGTCAAAGCTGTTTGAGGAAAATGTTAAAAGGGGAAGTATTGCCATGCCCAATGTGTAAAACAGAGTATCTCCTACCAAGTGAGGGTATATATGTGTTCCCGAAAGACGCTACCCGTAGAAATCTTATTGAGTTTTTACGCGTGCGTAAGCGATCGTCTGATATCATTTGCAAAGACTGTCCCGACGATAATATTGCTTCAGAGTTCTGTAAAGAGTGTTACATTTTTATGTGTCTTGAATGCACTCGTGCTCACAGACGAAGTTTAGCATCTAGAAACCATGCAGTTTTATCTGTAGAACAACTTCAGAAACAAGGACCAGAAATATTCAAAAGGAGATTAAAATGCAATAAGCAGGGTCATGAAGGTCAGCACTTAAGTTTTTATTGTGCAAAGAAAGGGTGTGAAAAGATGATATGTACCTCTTGTACAGTCTGTGATCATGATAAAAACAGGGGTCATATCATTCAAAATATGAACGATGTCCATGTGGAAAAGAAGCACGAACTTGATAAAATATTTCGTATGCTCGAAGAAGACGTAAAAATTGCAAAGGAGCTCCATAAACAAACAGAACAGGAAATGGTAAATTTAGACATTAAAGAATTTGAAGTAGAACAGGAACTAGATGATGCCGTCAAACGATGTCACGATATGATTGAGCGAAGGCGAGAAGACCTGCGGGAAAAGGTAGCAATATTAACTGATGCTAAAAAGTCATCTTTACGAGCACGAGCTGAACAACTTGAAAGTTTCATTCAAGGCGTAACAGGGGCTAGAGAATTCTCAGAAAATATAATGACTCATACTGACGTCTCAGAATTTGTACCCTTACACACTACTTTATACAGACGACTCAAAGTTCTTACGAAACACCACGTTAAAAAGACAATGCAGATAGAATCACCTGCATTTGAGCCAACAAGAATGGAGGGAGATTTTCATAGATTTGTGAAAGGAATGGGAAATGTTACAACCGTTACACACAACAAACAACTATGTACAACACGTGGTCATTCTGATGTCAGCTTAGCATCACTCAGAAATACACAAGGTAAGTGTCTCTGTAACTTTAAACAAAAAACAAGATTTTAATGCCTTAAGAATATCGTGCATCAGGAGCATGTATCAGCACTAGAAGCTATATGACCAAAAGGACCCGAATTATATAAGCCAAATTACTCTTGGGCAATCTTTGCCTGAGTGAGTCGCAACCTTAATTTCTTAATAAATTCTAAATTTGTCAACGGCGAATTTTAGAATAAAAATATAATATGAATAACGTCATTACCCAACGTACTGACTAATGAGCTGATGATAGTTACCATCGGGAACTAACAGCCATCAGCAATGGAATCAACAAAGTACTAAGGAAACATAGAAAAAAAACCTGCCATTTCAATAATCATAACAGAGAATACAAACTATTATGGATATATATGCGACTCTGGATATTTTCTCTTGATTTGAATATGAGGCATTAATACAACGGTTTATTTTTTTTTCAGCTGAAGGAGACGTTCGACATGGTGAAATAACATGTAAGCTTTATTTTTAATGTTCATCTTTGTCATCTTTCTACGGATTTTTTCTCTGGTGCAATATTAATGGTAAACAAGACCCCCTTAAAAACAAAAACAAAAGGAGATCAGAAGGAAAACTCCATAATATGAGAAGTATGGTTTAATTCATGCCTATGGTAAAATAAAATGCAATGTAGGTTTAAAAAGTTTATGATTTTAAATCTTTTATCTGAGGACCACATTTTGTCATTAATAGTCTTTTAAACGTTAAAATAATTGACGGCCATTTCAAATTACAGGTCCAAACATCACTTTTGATTCTAACACAGTCCATCAATATAGAGATGTAAGCGAAGACGGCAAGACTTTAAAAAATCAATCCATTGGTGGACAAAGATTAATTGGATCTAATGAGAGACGATTGAAAAATTATAGGGGAGCTATTAGTAGCCGACCACTGAAAGGACCAGGAAAGTTTTATTTTGAAGTTCTTGTCGATTTTCAAATCACCAAGCCCTTAGACAATGTAAACTTTGTATTTGAAATTGGTTTCAGTCGCCGACACGACGTAGACATTGGACATTATGTCTATGACCAGAGTACAGCATGGTCATTTTGTGCGCAGCAATGTGATGAACATAAACAGTTGTGTCAGTGGTGTCGACATAATGGACGTAACCTTGCACACGCGCCTCTGTCGTCTGCTTCTGCGGGAACTGTTAGTCAGAACACCTATGGTTTTCTTTTAGAAACCGAACAGAAAAGAATAACAGTCTATGACTGTACCTTCAAGAAGAAGTTTTATACATTTCACAATGTTGACGTTTCACGTCCTATTTGGCCAGTGTTTGGTTGTCATTGGCCTAGCAAGGTCAAAATAGACATCACACTGAAAACAGGTGCAGATATTGTTTCTATTCCGAATTATATGCGAACTTCTTCAACCATGGCGTAATGTAGATACTTCGCTTATTTCTCTAGTTAACATTAGATACAGAATATCATTTATCGGGAAAGAAGCTGAATCAATACACCATGACAACTTTGTTTATCTTGCCCCCTCATTTGGAATCAAATATAAGTTACTTTATTTCCTTTTGTCTTTTTTGATTAGTTTACAGCTCTATTGTGATACAGTGTAAGTAGGTACTATATCATGAACAATATTTTAGGTGAAATAAAATACGAAACACAGACAAATAACGTATACTTCGACATAAATAAAGGCAACAGAAGTATACCGCTGTTTGGAAGTCATAAATCGATCGAGAGAAAACAAATCCAGGTTACAAACTAAAACCGAGGGAAACAACAAAACAACAGAAAAAAAAAGACAATAAAACACCACAGAAATGAACTATTAGTTAACAACTGCCATTTTCCTGACTAGGTACAGGACATTTTAAGAAAAAATGGTGGGTTGCCATATCAGTCGCCTAAAGGGACATCCACATTTTCGCAGACACGTGAATTTGTTTTTTTTTTTAAATATTTTTGAACATTCGCTTTGTCATTTGTTATGTGAAGAAGTAAACCATATTGCCGATATAAGGTAAACCATTCTCGTGAAGTAGTCGAAGAGGAGGTATGGTTTATAAATGATATGTCTTTTAGTCTTTTATTAAAAGTATGAGAAGGTAATTAATAGAACTACCAATCACATTTGTTTAATGCATTATTTTGCTAAGGTAAAAGACCAACGATATTTTACGTTCCCGATGAAATTAAAAATCCTGACGCACAAAATGTATTATTAAGTGTTGATATTTTCATGTACATTTGTACTATATTGAGTATAAACTTCTGCTGGTGGCTTGTCAGTTCCCTAAACTATCTTCAGCTAAGTAGACAGTGCTTTGGTACCGCTATTGAATTTTGAAGAAACTGAAATTTCAACTCCCTCAGGCAAAGTTGACCTTTGTTGAAATTGACTATTATTTTTAGATCCATTTTGGTCACATAGTTTCACATGTTACTACACATCTATACACCCCTTGCTTATAAATATGTATGAACATTCGTGATGAAAGTACATCCAGAACTTTATTAAGGGTTATTTTCATTTATTAATGGAAATAAATCCCGATGATAAAGTTGGAAAAACACATTATCAACTCTCAACCTAAGAAGCAACTTAAAAGTGTGTGTAGATGGTGGAGTGTCTGGTAAGTGCCAACCAAGAAACAAAACAAATGAAAACCACCATTTTAATTTAGAACTAATATATGGACAACCATTATTTTTAAACACAATAAAACCTACAATTTTGTTGCAAATGCTATTAATGCTTAATGTACGTCAGTAGATAGCCTAACATATACTAAACCAAGAAAACAAGGGTTGCTATATGTTTTTAGCAGTCAACAAGTAATTACTAATGATCAAAAAGTTGGTGAAGAAACTTCAAATATGTGCACAATGAAAACGATTAAAATCCCTTACGAAAACAGATGCAAAAGATACCAAAGAAATATTCAAACTCATTTAAGGAATGACTGTAATATGTTTTATGTCTATGAAGAAATAACATAAAAAATGTGGTGCACACTGAATATAAACGCGCGTAGCGGGTTATTTAAAGTGAGCACCACATTTTCATGTTATTTCGAATAGGCATAAAGAAGATTACAGTCATTTCTTATCATTTAATTCTTAATTCCATTTTAAACCGGAGTAAATCATGAAAAAAACGTTGATGACGTCACGGTCACATGACAAAATTATGTCTATGGGCTGATAAACAAAACGACGTCAACCAATCAGAAAACACGTTACATCAAAATTAAATTATAAGAAGATAACAACTTAAAAACGACCAAAAGACAAACAGCAGTGTATAGCACATAACATAGAAACAAGACAACATGAAAACGACCAAAGTTTGAGTTGGTCTTCTTTTCATTTAAACGCAAGCAATTAGATTTTTTACTGCTCTTGCAGTAATTCTTACATTGCTTTGTTAGACGCACACTTTTCGATTCCACATATTAAACTCCATGCCTGTTCTATAAAATGCTTCAGTTTTTCTATATTGAAAATCCTTCTTTTTAGGTTGGTCAAATTTTACAACAAAAATCTTATTTATCACACCTTTTGTGAAATATTTCCACGCTAAGTAATATTCCATAACTTTAGCCTCTTTTTTGCCAGGTTTATCCTCGTACATTCAATCTGAAGTAATAAGTACGAAAGTTTACATTTTTGAATATTTTCAGTGATATTCTCCTCTAACATTTTCCCTGGACAGTCATCTTTACAAAGAATATAAGCTGATACATTGTTATTTTTGAGAAATGGATATAGAAGTTTTATAACAAATTGAAGCACCAACTTTTCATCAAAGGAAATGTAAACATTGTGTTCCCATCTCTACTTGCGTTTTCGATCAAATTCACGCTTGAAAATGATTAACTCGAATCGAAAACAGTAAAGGATACCAATTAAGGAAATAAAAAATGGGAATGTTAGCAATGAAAATAAGAAATGATTGGTGCTACTAGTATATGGTTCACAATTTCCTATCTCCGATGTCCCATTTTCAAATAAAGTATTGTTGAAATTACTGCAAAATAAAGGAAATTCTTCAGGTGCGGAATTGTATATTCTCCATTCTCCAATCCAAATGTTATCACAATTGGTCCGAGACCATCATTGTCGTCCCTTGATTTTCGTTGTTCACAAATATAGTCCCTAGTGTTGACAGTGGGTTACTTGCCATACATTTTTATACCCCTTCCAAATTTATTTCTCCATGTTTAATGCCTCAAATTGCAAGTAGGGGGATGAAATTACACTGTTAAAAAATTTGGGTCCAGAATTTTAAAGGAAGTAGTGATTTGGTCCAGCTGAAAAAGGTTTAAAATTAGCACTTCGGAAGCTGTCAAAAAATTTCAAGACGCCCTAAACATACAATTGTCCATATTTTGAGTTAGAGCCGATGACGTTTTCTATAATTTTGATATAATTTGTCCCAGAAGTTGTACAACACACTGTAAAAGTTTCTTTGAGAAAGCGCAGGTGGGATTTTTTTTTATTTTCATTTATGTTCTTAAAGAAATGCACTACGAAATAATTGTGTTCTCGGACCAATTACATGAAATTCCGCTCTCTCCAAATATAAAAATATCAGGATGTAATAACTGAACTAATTCGGGTAATGTCTCGAGAGAGTGATTTGGTATGAAAATATGAGATGCATGATGTAGTCTGTCTACGTTTTCATCTATAACTGTTATCGGATTTTCATAGAGATCCAAAATTTTAACTCGAGAAAAATAATCTTTTGTCTTTAAAGTAGATATCTTATTATTACTCATATCCATTTCAACGTCAAAACTCGATTCTGGAATAACGTCCGGAAAATCGGTGCATGATTGGTTGGAACAATCTATTAATTACTCTACGCCTATTTGGCTGCGAGATACAACGACACTTATAGTTTGGTCTGCTATGACAGGAATCTGATAATTCACAAACGACAAGATCTAGCAATGTCTCATTTCATTGAATTTCATCGAATGACTTATTTGCTAATACTTTTGGTTCATTACGATACACATGTTCATGAGATCTAGCAAAAAAATGATAGAAATCAACTCCTTGTGAATTCAGCAAGTCAAAAACAGTACAATCGCACTTAAATGACGTTCCAGTTATTTTGTAAAAACCACACGTTACATAATGTTTTAATTGTAATTCGCTTGTTTCCCCAAAGCCAATCATTTTGAGTGCCGACAAGGGATGTTGAGAAATAGATGGCACATTTGATATGTCAAGACTGCCACAAGAATTTGAGACATTTTCGTGTATTTTCATATTCATTTCGTTTGTGAAACCCAGAGGTCGATTATTGCAAGCCTAACTACTGTAACATATTGTTTTATTTGGAATCAAAATATTGGACAAATCTACTGTCTGAAACCTATTACCTTCCATCACCAGCTCAGATATGTAGACGTCGATTGAACCAAGCAAATTATTATCTGTTTTAACTATTTGATTGTACGATAGGTCAACTTTTCTTAAATTTGATAATCCTCGGAAAGTTTGATTTGATACGAACGAAATTCTATTTCGTTTCAAAACTAATGTATCTAAACTAGAGAAACATGATAAATAACCTATTTCGGAAAATAAATTGCCGGTAAAATCAATTGTCACTATGTGAAAGTTGCATGCATTTTTAGGATATCTTCGAAGAATGCCGTTTACATATGTAACCCAAAAATATCTTGAAGCAATTTCCTTCAAATTCGAACCATTGCTTTTATGAATGTTAAGTATCTGCATGATGTCTCTGCATAATCACTGCATGATGTCTCTATTAATGACTTGCTGCCATTTATACAAAAGCCGTTAGGTATTCATCACATTCGCACGAAACTTTATTCATTACCCCTTTCAAAACCTCATTCTCTGTTCACTTTATGTTTGGAATCCACTGTTACAAACCCTCATTCAAACCAATACAAACTTGAAGCTATAATTTCGGATATTGCAAGTCACAGACTTTTCAAGCCAGTCCGCATTGGAAAAGATGAAAAAGAGAAAAGATCTTTCCTTAATCTTTCCTTTGCCAACAAAGGTCTCGATGGCGTCAACTTAGGCAATATCCTTCATCATAAATTAGTTCAATCGAAAATACCTCCTTATTTCAAAGACCAGCCTGTACCAATCATTTCTTATACCTATACCAAACCTATTGCAACTAAAATTTTCAATAACAAACACGTTTTGCAGGATCTCGATATTGACGACTTCAAGTCTAAACCTCCTGATTGCACTTGTGCTAATTCCCAATTCACATATCATCCTGCTGGACACGTTATTACCGGTGACCTCAACATTGTTAATAACACTTCTCTACGAAATGTGTTATCTAAAGGTCCGAAATATCGTGAGCCTAAATCAATCAATTGGAAATACAACTTTAAAATTTTGATGGATTCAGTCGAGGATTATGCCAGGCAATGGGCTAAGCGCGAGAAGGAAGACGTGGACACTCTTTCCGAATGGATTAAGGCAGTGAGGTCGTTGATACAAATCAGAATTAAGAAACTGAATGGGTCTATCAATGCCCATGCTACGTCAATCTTTAAAGACCCTAATGTTGCAAAACACCTATCATACCTCCATGACAAATATGTTGTTGTCCCCGCAGATAAAGCCCCAAACAACATCGTTTTTGTTTGTAAAACTCGTTACATTAACTGCTTGATAAACGAATTAGGTATTGACAATTCACTTGGAAACTCAACATATACCCTCACGACACTTACCAAAAAGGAAATCCTGGACAATCATAGGTCTGTTCTATGTTCCTTTGGAATTTCAACCAAAGATGAAGAACTGGATCTTCCATCACTGTATTGGATACCTAAACTACTAAGTGTCCTTACAAACAACGGTATATTGCTGGGTCTTCAAAGTTCTCTACGAAACCTCTTTCTAAATTATTAACATCTATTTTATCAGCAATCAAAGACGGGCTTCAAAGTTATTGTGAAACTGCCTATTCTAGAGGTGGCGTGAATCAGATGTGGATACTTAAAAATTCCAAAGATCTTTTAGAGTACATAAAATCTAACTCTCTTTCATTTTGTAACAGTATTAAAACATTTGACTTTTCTACTCTTTACACAAGTATTCCACATTCCAAACTAAAAGACAAATTGAAAGAGTTGGTATTGCTTTGCTTCATAAAAAAGAATGGCCAACGTAGATACAAGTATCTTGTCTTAGGGAGGGATAAATCCTACGTTGCAAAGGATCACTCTGATTCAAACAAAAAATTCTCTGAAACTGATATTATCAAGATGCTTGATTCCTTGATTGACAACATATTTGTTACGTTCGGAGGACGTGTTTTTCAACAGACTGTCGGCATTCCAATTGGAACAAATTGTGCCCCTCTACTTGTTTCTTTATTATTATGAGGCTGACTTCATGCAGGAACTTCTGAGGAAGAAAGACAAGAAGTTGGCAATATCCTTTAACTCTACTTTCCGCTATATAGATGATGTTCTTTCACTAAATAATTCTAAATTTGGTGGGACTATGTTGAACGCATCTATCCAATCGAACTAGAGATAAAGGATACTACAGATACAGTTAAGTCAGCCTCATATCTTGACTAACATCTAGAAATTGACAATGAGGGTCGGTTGAAAACAAAACTTTACGACAAAAGAGATGATTTCAGCTTTCCAATTGTGAACTTTCCATTTCTAAGTAACAACATTCCAGCAGCACCTGCATACGGGGTATATATCTCCGATATTCCCGTGCTTGCATTTCCTATCATGATTTTCTTGATAGAGGGTTGCTGCTACAAGGAAGCTATTAAACCAAGAGTTTCAAATTGTGAAGTTGAAATCATCCCTTCGTAAATTTTACGGACGCCATCACGAGTTGGTTGACGGTTATGGAATAACCTTTCACAAATGATATCGGATATGTTCCTTACGTCGTAACTACAATCGCCCTCCCTTTCATGAATGTCACCTACCGAATTAGACTATTCACCGGATTTTTTATCACATAAGCAACACGACGGGTGCCACATGCGGAGCAGGATCTGCTATCCCTTCCGGAGCATCTGAGATCACCCCTAGTTTTTGGTGGGGTTCGTGTTGTTTATTCTTTAGTTTTCTATGTTGTGTCATATGTACTATTGTTTGTCAGTTTGTTTTTTTCATTTTTAGCCATGGCGTTGTCAGTTTATTTTAGATTTCTTAGTTTGACTGTCCCTTTGGTATCTTTCATCCCTCTTTTAAGTAAAAATGAATTTTTTCCTTGCAAATCCTCCAATTCTAATGTCAGTCCACTATAGGAAATGTTCAATGGAAGTTCCCAGTCTGATTTTCCTTAACAAAAGCAACAGAAGTTTTCATCATTTTCATTATTTTCCTAAAACATCCATCATGACACCATAATGTTTTTTGGCCATGAGATGACCATGGTTTATAAACGCCATTAATCATTTCCGAAAATAACAGAATCAATGTAACGAAAAGAAGGATATTTCTCTGATCTAATACATCATTCAGAATTAATTCCTGAAAAAGAAATAATGTCAGTATACATTTTGTCAGACGCAACACCAATGTTAGTTATTATCGAGACGCTTGTTCAAGCTATTGGTGGAAGATGAGAATGACCTTTTTTTTAAATTAATTTTTATGTGGAAAAACCCTTAAAATATAGAATCGAACAACGATTAATCGATTCAAGTTTCAGATCAGCTTTCACCGCGTTATGTCCTCGTCCGAATCACGTTAAGCAATATTTCTTGCTTACATGCAATGAAGTACCATGATTAACAAGGCGAATAAAAAGTAAACATGAATATTTAGTAAAGAAATAAGCGATTTTTTAAAAATTACACAAACAGGCGTTAAGGGGTCACATATTCACGATTTTTACTGTCGTCCTTGTCAGGAGCATTCCCGATAAAAAAATTGTAAAAAGTCTGATCAAGATCTTGTAAATCGTGGCTGAAACTTTTATTAAAATTTGTAAAAACATCAATCAGATATTGTTCAGGAAGCGTCAAAATTCAGCCGTTTCCATCCCAACATGTCCCGATTATCCCTTCTCAATCCCATTCTAATCCGATTTGCATCTTTCCCATGGTTTAAAACGACCGAATTTATCCCGACAGCGTTTCGATTCTGCCGAAAGCGACCCGACAGTGACCAGACAGTGAACCAACGCTGACAGAAGATATCTGTTAGAAAACTGTCGCCATATTTGGGATGATCAGGTACTATCGTAATCCTATCACAGCTACAGCATTGCAAACGGTTTTGTAAGGACTCAGTCGTATCGTGTTCTGTAAATGTCTTAACTGTTTGTGTGTTGTCCTTTATTTCATAATAAATTGGATACCATACATGGGTTCAACATTTTTCATCAAAATTGAATAATAAAGTTAGAGGAAATCATCTGTTTAGCAGAACGTGTAGTTCAATGACTGCGAATAATTCTATTTACACAATCCAAGTTGTCATCATAATCTTATGTGCTCGCAATCGTGAAATGGGGTAGTTTTACATTGGACAGCTCTTTAGCCCAGTGGACTTGCTTCATATCCTGGTCGTTTCCTTGATAGAAAATAGACGATTTTAAATAATAATATATGACAAATGGGATAATTCCAACTTTCTAATTGTCAACTCTCCGTTACTCAGAATTTCATTTCAATTTTTGACAGTTGAAATATCTCCATTTCATAAGTTAAGCTCTTGCATGTTCACAGTGTACAGATTTCATGAACAATAGTGTGCTCTTAATATAAAAATAGCGACATCAGACAGGAAGAATGACCCAAATCGACACCTCACAATATACGGTGAGCATCACGATTTGGTTGATCGATACGATACGTCTCTGTCTCAACTAACTTGTGGTATGCCAAGACGGTCATCGGTCTGTAGATACAATAAATAGTCATTTTATCTGTAAATTTACCAAATTTAAAAAAGAAGATATGAGATGTGGTATGATTGCCGATGACACAACTCTCCACAAGAGATCAAATGTCTATTCCTGTTTAAGACATTTCGACAGAAAATTAATTCGCTTGGCCAACGTAGACACTGACTCTGTTGACGTATTCGTTATATTCCTTTTGGAGTTTATACCATTTTCTCAGTTTTGTATATCCCTTTTGGAGTTTATACCATTTTCTCAGTTTTGTATATCCCTTTTGGAGTTTATACCATTTTCTCAGTTTTGTATATTCCTTTTGGAGTTTATACCATTTTCTCAGTTTTGTATATTCCTTTTGGAGTTTATACCATTTTCTCAGTTTTGTATATTCCTTTTGGAGTTTATACCATTTTCTCAGTTTTGTTTATGACTTTGATTAATATCTTCTTAATGGGTGCTTAGAAAATCCTTAGTAGTTTGAAACATTCAATGTTTTGTAAAAAGTTTCTAAAGTAATTCATAGTTATGACCATATATAAAGGCAATAGTTGTTTACCGCTGTTCAATAGTCATAATTCGATTAAGAAAAAAACAAAGCAGGGAAACAAACTGAAAGCGAGGGAAACACGTTAAGAGGAAAACAAAATCAGGGTTTGACTAATGTTAAAGTAAGCCCTCTCCCTCTTTCCTGAAATATATTTTGAAAAACTGTTTTGTTTGCATTTAAAATTGAAAAAACGACAATTTATGGTAATTGATTTTATTGTTCACTAGGCCAAGGAGGCGAAGCTAGACAGGGAAATAACAACTTCTGAGATGGAAGTTAGAGCAATGGTCTAAGCTCCTCTCATTCTTTGTTTTTCCTATGACAAGCGACACACGACAGGACTGAGAGTGCAATAACTGAAATAACATTCAGTTAACGCACTCCTCTAAAAATAACAGAATTCAACTCACTTGAAGAACAAAGGAAAAAATACCTTTCATGTTACAATTTACATCAACTTTAAAATATGTATATAGAAAAATACATATACAATTACTGTATTATAAGGCATAAACATGTAAGACCAAACAGTAAACACCATGAAAACAAACATTATTAAACAAAAAACCTGTAGACGAACCACGAGTAATATACTGTCGAATAAGACAAATGTAAGAGCATAAAAAATACAGAATTAAAACAAGAAACGAATTTCACAGACAACAACTCAGCACAAAATTAACCACCGGTCCCATTCGTAGAGGTGCAACTTGAATTTTCATAAAAAATGGTAAAACATAAAATTTGACTTTACAACCGATCATTCTATTTGATAACAAAGGTATGAGGCATACATAATTGAATATGTCTTATCATTTTGTAAGTTCTATTTGATTAAAGCGAACAACAATGTCATAAGAACCAAACTTTGAATAATTTTGTTAAAGAACATCGTGCACCGTTAAAGCTAAACACTGAGCTTCAGTAAATTGTCTAGCTTATCTCCATTTTTCTTCTTGAGGAGCCATGTAAGATGTACGAATACCGTTATGGAATAGCCGTTTCACAAATGATATCGGATATGTTCCTTACGTCGTAACTACAACCCCCTTCCCTTTCATGAATGTCACCTACCGAATTAGACTATTCACCGGATTTGTTATCACATAAGCAACACGACGGGTGCCACATGCGGAGCAGGATCTGCTAACCCGTCCGGAGCATCTGAGATCACCCCTAGTTTTTGGTGGGGTTCGTGTTGTTTATTCTTTAGTTTTCTATGTTGTGTCATGCGTACTATTGTTTGTCTGTCTGTCCTTCATTTTAGCCATGGCGTTGTCAGTTTATTTTCGATTTCTGAGTTTGACTGTCCCTCTGATACCTTTCGTCCCTCTTTTAAACGGTTTTGGAAGATAGCAATCTTGCAGTGGAAGTTTGACCTTCAAGTTAAAAAATAATAATGAAAATTAATTATGAAAAAAGGTGTCAAACATAAGGACGTATTTTTTTTTTATTTTAACAATTTCATAAGAAAAACTTACCAATATATAAGAAACCTATTCGTTGTTAGTATGGAGATACTCAACAATCTTTCTTGTACACAATTTCAATTTGGACCCATTGAATCGAAAAACGTTTATGAATGTTATGAAATAACATGCCGATTTTCATTAATTTTATTCTTTTATTCAAATATAATCGAACAGAATTAAAAGAAATTCATTATAATACACTACTTATCAATAGCAATTGGATAATAAAATGTTAAATGGAGCATGCTTTAGGAAGTCCGAAGAGGAAGTTTTCAATTTCGTTGTTTTCTCAATAGAGATTGGTTGATTAAATATATCAAGATATAAAAACTAACACCAGGCATATGCCAAATAATATCTTTATCTTTATATATAATTAGTCTAACCATCAGCCAAACAATGTTAGATCTGTAAATTTGCTTTCGTAAATTGTTTGTTCTTCGCCGGTATTCGAACTCATGCTACTGAGATATCGTGACACCAAATTGTCTTGCACTGTTTCCGACACACTAGAACACTCGGCCACCTATCCTTTACAAAAATATAGCTTTCGGTTGCCGGGTGTTACCTTTTATTGATATTTATCATTGATATGTTTTAAAATAATTATAAATTTACTGTTAACAAAATTTAGAATTTTTGAAATACTAAGGCTTTTCTACCTCAGGAATAGAATACCAAAGCTGTATTTGGCAGGACTTTTAGGAATTTTTGGTTCTCAATGCTCTTCAATTTCGTACTTTATTTGGCCTTTTACAATTTTTGATTCGAGCGTCACTGATGGGTCTTTTTTAGACGAAACGCGCGTCTGGCGTAAATATAAAATTTCAATCCTGGTATCTATGATGAGTTTTTTTCCCTCGTCAGTTTTAATCTAGCGTCGTTATACAGTACATGATATATAAGGTATGAAGATGGAATTGTTACAGATCAGCTGAATATATATATTTATAAACGAGTCTAAATTGAAAACAACGTTCAAACCTATGATTCCGTTGTAGAGGGGTCTAAATACAGCACTAACAACGTTTTCCAAAAAAAAAACAAAAAAGTGTAAAAGTATATTTTAACAAAACGCATTTGACTAACAGGCAGAACAACTGATGTTCTTAAACCCTGCTGACTGCCATTGACGATTGCCAAATATATTTATCGTAAGATGTAACAAAGTGGATCTTTATATTAATGTAATACCAAATAGAAAACAACAAACTTGCGGCAAAGATGGTAAATCACAAACATTAGGTGCTAACATTTGTACATCGTATCCGGATTTCGACAATTAATGTCTGTTCAGTGATATTAGGGATCTAAACGTATTTGGAAGGCCATATAATTTACCTCAGTTTACGATAACATCTTTACCGCCAGTTTATTGTGTTTTGTTTGGTATCAAATTAAGATCCATTTTGTTAAATCTTATGATCATTTTATTTGGCAATCGTCAATGGCAGTCAGCAGGGTTTAAGACCATATCAATCTGATAAACATGAAGAATAAAATGCAGATACTTTGTCAAACTTTGCCTACCTTACCTTGTAAGTAAAGCTTTGACATATGGTCTGCATTCTAATCTGACTGCAATCAACTATTTATATATCATGTCCCAATTTTCTGTTATTATCTTGAACAATATCTATCTATGCGATAATAATTGGGGACTCTCTATTAGAAAGTGCTGTTTCAGATTCTCTATATTCACTTAGCTCTGTATTGGAGTGCCTCGGCATGCATTATGATACTGAAATGTCCATTCTTCAGTTGTGTCATTTTTTTGAAATGACTTTTTGCGAGACAGAGAAATGTTCTTATATACTGAAGAACTTTAAATTTATAGATAAGATTTTTTTCGCTGGCATTCAATCTTCTCTGCGACTGTTTTGTTTATTTTATAAGCTACGTTTTCCATGTTGTTATCTTTAGGTTTTCCATGTTGTTATCTTTAGGTCTGTATGTTTTCATGTCTCAAATTGCACCTATATAATGTTTTGATATCAAATTTGAAATAAAAAGTTCAGTAGAGCTCCGAATATCAATCTTAACTTTTTAAAAGTTATAAGATGGTTATCTCCAATACATTACTACAGTACATCCGTTTAGCTACTAATTTAGCTCATACAATCTGTCAATAATAAAACACATACACTTTCCTACTCCATACTTTACTTCCATTTCCTTGTTGATGGGCAGGTGATATAGAATAACGAGATTCTGTATATTCACTAAGCTCTTACATTGGCGTAATGTAATGCAATGAAAAGAAGGGACATTGCATGACACGCAGAGAAAGAAACAACGACATACACTGTTTATTTCTAATTTCAATGAGATTTCAACACATAGCAAGAAGTCACACCTCAGCCGATAATGGCTCGCAGTTATCGACAGCGGCACCCAACACTAAGGGTTATGCAAAATGACATAATAGGTCTTTCTTTTAGACAAACAATAGGTGTTCATGATGTTCAGTCTTTGGTTTTATAAGATTTTTTTCTAAACGTCTGTTTTAGTTCGTCCTTTTTGTTCATGTTACCTGTTTTTCCTAACATATAGCTTGTGCCCATGTAGTATGTCTCTATTTCGTTAATAATGGTTAAATATCTGTTGTTTAATAATTGCACTTTCTTTTTTTTAATTTTTTTATTGATATTGATACGTTTATTCAAAGTTTAAACTATAACAAAAAAGTTTGATTAATGTTATTGTCATTCAGAACATTGCTTTGCGCAATATCGTATTGTTTGGTTGCTGTTGATTTTTTTTTGGGGGGGAGCTAGTGGCGTTGATGCGGATAATCTTCAGTGACCTATATTATATTGTAAATCATCCTTTCAATAACCTTCAATGTCCTGACTTGGTACAGACATTTTGTATGAGGAAACTGGTGGACACCTGGATTTATAGCTAGCTTAACTTTTCACGTTTATGACAGTCGCATTGAATTCCATTATATACTTCAAGACCATCATGTATTATCTGTTGAGTTGATACGGAGTATATATCAACAAGATCTTGGTATCGTCCGATGAAATGTTTTTTTAGAAAAATAATCGACGAGACGTTCTCTGACATACCCCTGATCATCATTTTTCTGCTCAGACACTGTCTTGACTAAGGGCAGCACTCTATGGTGAATTTTCTGGCCAGAAAAAAAGTGTTGTTTGATAAAAATAGAATTATTGATAGAACATATGCATTCGGCATTTGAATATCTAATCAACTGAAGAACATATCTCAAATATGTTCGTGTTGCTTATGTGACGTCATTTTTCATTTTTTGATGCTCTGTTTTACTAATTCAAATGACGTCATTTTTTCGTCATTTTTCAGTTTCAAATAGGACGTCACTTGGCGTAGAGGTTTAAACGTATTCGGATGTGTCTACTTTTGTGTTTCAAATGTCTGGTTATGTAAATGTATTTCAGTAATGTTGTTTCCTGTAATTAGTTAATACTTCAGCTTTATCATGTACATCTTTTGAATATTCATTTTATTAAATTTACTGTTTGCAAAAGTATAAATTACTCTAAATTATAGGGATTTTCTGGTAACTTAACAGAAAACCCTTGCCGTTTTTGGCACAACCTTTTTGATCTTTTGGTCCTCGATGCTGTTCAACTTTGTACTCGTTTCGGCTTTCAAACTTTTGTATCTGTGCGTCACACATAGGTCTTGTGTGGACAAAATACACTTCTGGCGTATTAAAATTTTGAACTTGTTGCCTTTTGTTGGCTGTTGTTCGTGTGATTCTTTGTCAATTGTGTTCTCCAATTTATTTATATTGTAGTCCTGTGTTGTTATTTTGATGTTATATTTCACATGGCCATAAAAGTGCGAGGTTTGGCATGCCACAAAACCAGGTTCAACCCACCATTTTTTCCTTTAAAAATGCCCTGTACCAAGTCAGGAATATGGTCATTGTTATATTATAGTTCGTTTCTGTGTGTATTACATTATAACGTTGTGTCGTTTGTTTTCTCTTATTTTTGAGTGTAAATTCACATTGCGATAAGACGTGTCACGGTACTTGTCTATCCCAAATTCATGTATTTGGTTTTGATGTTATATATATATGTTA
Source organism: Mytilus edulis (assembly GCF_963676685.1). NCBI lineage: Eukaryota > Metazoa > Mollusca > Bivalvia > Mytilida > Mytilidae > Mytilus > Mytilus edulis. The sequence continues at coordinate 76,993,851 of NC_092346.1, read as the reverse complement.
TATTTGTTATTCTCGTGGGATTTTGTCTATATGTGTTACATTTTAGTGTTATGTCGTTGTTCTCCTCTTATATTTAATGCGTTTCCCTCGGTTTTAGTTTGTTATCCCGATTTTGTTTTTTGTCCATGGATTTATGAGTTTTGAACAGCGGTATACTACTGTTGCCTTTATTTAGTCTTTATGTTTCTATGTTGTGTCTTGTATACTTTTATTTGTCTGTTTGTCTTTTTCTTGTTTTATCAATGACGTTGTCAGTTTATTTTCGATCTATGAGTTATGGTGTCCCTATGGTAAATTTCGCCCCTCTTTCAAAACTACAAATCAACCAGTTATTCAGCGCTGTATCTTGGTTTTGGGAAAGAATATTCAGAAAAAGATTCAATTCAAGCAAGGAATTGAATTTTCCATTTTTTTTATTCTAGCATATTGTTTTGTATCTGAACTAAAAAGAAAGATTTGAAACTGTGAAAACAGTATGTGACTTTACCTTGGCATGGTCGGGTAGAATTTTATTCAATTTGGTTAAGCACTTCCTATATATCTCGTTATAAGTAAAAGAAAGAAAGTTGCTTGATCCTGGATGATTTAAAACTTGACATATTGTAGGCATATATAGCCATCCTTTTGATATTTGTACTAATGTAGAAAAAATATACTCGAATTGAAACTGCTATTTTTTAAGTGAAATATAACCTACAATTTCTTTCAAAGTGCAATTAATGTTTAATGTACTTCAGTAGATAGACCAAGAAAGCAAGTATATATTGCAATATATTTTAGACTGTCAACAAGTAAATTCTAATAATCAAAATGTTGTGAAAACTTAGAATATGTGTACAAGCAAATCTTACTAAAACTGACACGAAATATACTTAATCGATATGTTAACCCAAAAGAAGCTGCCAAATAGACAATGTCATGGCAAAAAAATGAAAACAATCAAAAGACAAACAACAGTGTACAGCACATAACATAGAAACCAAACAACAGGATCCTCACCAAATTCCGGGTTTATCTACTTTTCATTTAATGGTCAGAACCAAATAACGGAATATAGAATCCTTTTCATAACAGCGTGGACAATAACATTCATTTGTGCGCTCACTTTATCTATAAACTGGGTTCGATTAGATGAACGTTTGTTTTTAACGCCCAATTGTCAAAACGTGTTATAGACATTTGTTGGGTCGCAAATGTTCCCAGAAGCATTAATCAAACAATACAAATAAATAGCACAGGATTAAACCTTCTGTTAATCTAAGTGCTTGCATTTCCTATCATTATTTTCTTGATAGAGGGTTGCTGCTCACAAGGAAGCTATTAAACCCAGAGTTCCAAATGGTGAAATTGAAATCATCCGTTGGTAAATTTTACGGACACAATCACAAGTTGGTTGACCGTTATGGAATAGCCGTTTCACAAATGATGTCGGATATGTTCCTTACGTCGTAACTACAATCCCCTTCCCTTTCATGAGTGTGACCTACCGAATTAGACTATTTACCGGATTTGTTATCACATAAGCAACACGACGGGTGCCACATGTGGAGCAGGATCTGCTTACCCTTCCGGAGCACCTGAGTTCACCCTTAGTTTATGGTGGGGTTCGTGTCACTTAATCTTTAGTTTTCTATGTTGTTTCATGAGTACTATTGTTTGTCTGTTTGTTATTTTCATTTTTAGCCATGGTGTCGTCACTATTTTTTTTCGATTTATGAGTTTGAATGTCCCTCTGGTATCTTTCGTCCCTCTGGTATCTTTCGTCCCTCTTTTGTGTACTTTTTTTTTCTCGTGCACATGCCTGTTCTTTACTCTTTTATTCTATAATTCCCACTGGAAGGCCTCTGACAAACTGAGAGAGCGTAAAATCACTGTCATCAATAGCCGATGACAAACAAGTTAAAGGGAAATGATTCAGTATTAATGCCAACAAAAGTATTTCGGTTTTCCACGCTGTTATGAAAATAATTCTTTCTAATTAACGCTCTTGCAGTAATTCTAATATTGCTTGATAGACGCACACTTTTCGATTCCACATATTAATCCCCATGCCTGTTCTATAAAATGCTTTAGTTTTTCTATATTGAAAATCCTTCTTTTTAGGTTTGTCATATTTTACCACAAAAATCTTATCTATCGCACCTTTTGTGAAATAATTCCATGCCAAAAAATATTCCATAACGTTAACCTCTGTTTTGCCAGGTTTATCCTCATACATTCCGTCTGAAGTAATAAGTACGAAAGCTTTACACTTTTGAATATTTTCAGTGATATTCTCCTCTAACATTTTTCCTGGACAGTCATCTTTACAAGGAATATAAGCTGATACATTGTTATTTTTGAGAAATGGATATAGAAGTTTTATAACAAATTGAAGCACCAACTTGTTGTCTTCATCAAAGGAAATGTAAACATCGTGTTCCCATCTCTTGTTGCGTTTTCGATTATATTTACGCTTTAATATGATTAACTCGAATCGAAAACAATAAAGGATACCATATAAGGAAATAAATAATGGGAATGTTAGCAATGAAAATAGGAAATGATTGGTGCTACTAGTATATGGTTCACAATTTCCTATCTCCAATGTCCCATTTTCAAATACAGTATTGTTGAAATTACTGCAAAACAAAGGGAATTCCTCAGAAGCGGAATTGTATATTCTCCAGTCTCCAATCCAAATGTTATCACAATTACATGGAATCCCTCTCCTGCCAAATCTAAAAATATCAGGATGTAAAAACTGAACTGATTCGGGTAATCTATCCAGAGAGTGATTTGGTACAAAAATATGAGATGCATGATTTAGTCTGTCTACGTTTTCATCTATACCTGTTATCGGATTTTCAGAGAGATCCAAAATTTTAACACGAGAAAAATAATCTTTTGATTTTAAAGTAGATATCTTATTATTACTCATATCCATTTCAACGTCAAAACTCGATTCAGGAATCACGTCTGGAAAGTCGGTGCATGACTGGTTGGAACAATCTATTAGTAATCGACGCCTATTTGGCTGCGAGATACAACGACATTCACAGTTTGGTCTGCTATGACAGGAATCTGATAATTCACAAACGACAAGATCTCGCAATGTCTCATTTCTTTGAATTTCATCGAATGACTTATTTGCTAATACTTTTGGTTCATGACAATATACATGTCCATTTGATCTAGCATAAAAACGATAGAAATCAAATCCGTGTAAATTCATCATGTCAAAAACAGTACAATCGCACTTAAATGAGGTTCCAGTAACTTTGTAAAAACCACATGGTACATAATGTTTTAACTGTAATGCGCTTGTTTCCTCTAAGCCAAGCATTTTGAGTGCCGACAAGGGATGTTGAGAAATAGATGGTACATTGGATATGTCAAGGCTGCCACAAGAATTTGAGATGTTTTCGTGTATTTTCATACTCATTTCGTTCGTGAAATCCAGAGCATGAATATTGTCAGCATAACTATTGTAACATATTGTTTTATTTGGAATCACAATATTGGATAAATCTACTGTCTTAAACATATTACCTTCCATCACCAGCTCAGATATATAGACGTCGTTTGCACCAAGCAAATTATTATCTGTTTTAATTATCAGATTGTACGATAGGTCAACTTTTCTTAAATTTGATAATCCCCGGAATGTTTGATTGGATACGAACGAAATTCTATTTCGTTTCAAAACTAATGTATCCAAACTAGAGAAACATGATAAATTACCTATTTCGGAAAATAAATTGCCGGTAAAGTCAATTGATACTATCTGAAAGTCGCATGCATTTTTTGGATATCTACGTAGAATACCGTCTACATATGTAACCCAAAAATACCTCGAAGCAATTTCATTTGAATTTGAACTATTGTTTTTATGAATGTTAAATAAAAGGGAATCTTTTCCTTGTAAATCCTCCAATTCTATTGACAGTCCATTATAGGAAATGTTTGGAAATACCAATGGAAGTTCCCAGTCTGATTTTCCTTTACAAGAGCAACAGAAGTTCGCATCATATTCATTATTTTTCCTTGAACATCCGTCCGGACACCATAACGTTTTCTGGCCATGAGTAGACCACGGTATGTAAAGGTCACAAGCCATTTCCAAAAACAAAAGAGTGAATCCAACTAGGGAAATGATATTTCTCTGACCTGATACAACATTCACAATTAAACCCTGAAAAGAGATATTGTGTCAGTTCACATTCTATATTTGAGAACATTTTGAAATATATGGAAACTACAGATAAAGCCATAATTAAATTACCATGATGTTTAATTTGTTACTTCTTTCTTAAATGAACATCAATGATAAGCTATTATCTATGTTTGTTCATAGCAGTTGGTGCAAGAAAAGAATTGTTATAAAGTTTTAAAATTTATTTTAAGGTAAAAACCCTTAAATTTTTAATTGAAAAACGTCATTCATTTGAAGAGCTGCGTTTGTCACATACTGTCCTCGTTTTAAAGAAGTTTAGATAAAATTTTAGAGTACATTCGTTGCAATGAAATACTAGAACCATAATTTCAAAGTCGAACTAAAATGAACCATAAATCTTATTTGAAGAAATAAGGAGAGAAAAGTACACAAAGAACAATCAAAATTCATGAATGGAAGAATAAATAAACAACAATATAGAAAGAAATGAAAACCAACCAAAAGACAAACAGCATTTAAGAAAACACTACATAAAGACTGAGAAACACAAATCCAACAAAAACTCGAGAGTTATCTCAGATGCACCATAGACTAAACTGTGTGTGTGGTGTCCGATATTCAAAATCGATTTGATACTTTAGATGAAAATAAATGATTTCGAGTCATTTTATTGTCATAATCCCAGTTGTCGTGAAATCCGTATGTATTCGCAATCGTGATATCAACTTATCTATTTTTGATTGTGACATTTGAACTTGGTGTACATTCGCATGGCGGGTGTTGCATGAATATCCATAGGCGCTCATTCTGTCCTTTTCTGTGTATGGCCTGGATTTATATATTTTCTAAATAGATTGATAAGATTTCAACATCACTACTGTCGCCTCTCATTTGCAAATGATTCAATGATACAAGTTAAAAAAAACTATTGACTCGACTTAATTCATAAAATGATTTTTAATACAATCCCTGTCTTTAAGTGAATTTGAACGCTACATCAAAGTTAGAATAGTTATCAAAGGTACCAGGATTATAATTTAATACGCCAGACGCGCGTTTCGACGGTCTACATAAGACTCATCAGTGACGCGCAGATCAAAACAGTTAAAAAGCCAAACAAATACAAAGTTGAAGAGCATTGAGGACCCAAAATTTCAAAAAGTTGTGCCAAATACGGCTAAGGTAATCTACTCCTGGGCGTAAGAAAATCCTTAGAAATAAGATTCAACAACGCCACAGCCGAACATCTTCACCAACTAAGGTAAAAAGATATACCGGAAAGAAATTTTGTAAATGATGAAAGAATTAATTTTCCTGAAATTTAAAATTTTTATTAACGTAACATCGCAAGAAAAACTTACCATTATGTAACAAGCTTGTTTGTTGTTGGTACTGTGATATTCGTCAACAAAGTCTATTAACCAACCTTCCTATTACACACTTTACTTTGAATTAATTGAATCGAAAAACGTTTACAGGTTTTATGAACTTGAAAACATGACGGTTAAAATCAAATATTATCAAAGAGAATTAAATGAAATTCATTTTATTATACTTTTTATCAAAAGCAGTTGGATAATTAAATGTTAAATGGAGCAGAATTTAGGAAGTTTGATGAGGAAGTTTTCTTTTTAGTAGTTTTTTCAATTGGTTGATTATAGACATCAACATGTTTTAAAATATTTAAACATCTGAAAAATGCCAAGCCCATTGAATAGTATACTTTTAATTTAAATCTGAATTAATAGTTATCAAAGGTACAAGGATTATAATTTAATACGCCAGACGCGTGTTTCGTCTACATTAGACTCATCAGTGACGCTCATATCAAAATATTTATAAGGTCAAACAAGTACAAAGTTGAAGAGCATTGAGGATCCAAAATTCCAAAAAGTTGTGCCAAATACATCTAAAGTAATCTATGCCTGGGATAAGAAAATCCTTAGTTTTTCGAAAAATTCAAAGTTTTGTAAACAGGAAATTTAAAATGCACCTCCTTTGTCAAAGCTTAAACTACCTTACCTTGTAAGTAATGTTTTTGTTTGGTTGTGGTTTCGATCTTCTTCGATTGTTCTATTTGTCAGAATATCTCCCTCGTCATTGAAAATATTTGCTAAAATATTTGCTCTGTTGTCCTAAATGGGAATTGAATATTTTTTTATTTTATTTTGATGTCTTCGATATATTCTTCAATTTCTCAAATCGCATCAATATGATGTTGTGATGTCCATCCCAAAGTAAAAAAGTCCAATAGACCTCTGACTATCTTCTTCTCTTTTAATTAAATTTCTGTGATTGTTATCTTCAATACATAACTGATGTACCGTCCGTTCTTGTATAGTTATCTAATTGATAACTTATAGTTTGGGTTACCAGTGAATAATTAAACGCACTTTCCTACTCTGAACTCTACTTCAACCTCCTCGTAGGTGAACAGGGATATAGAATGACGGAACTGACTTCTCCATATTCACTAAGCTCGGTAGTATTGTGTAGATATGAACAGAAATGGTATTTCATGACACAAATACATAGGAACAACAGCATACATTGTCCATTCCGAATTTAAAATGACACCCTCATGCAACATGAACAAAAGGTCACATCTATGTCGACACCGGTCAGTTCGTCATTGTGCTATGGTATTTTTTGGTTATCTTGTCTTTCTTTTTTGCTCATGTGCTTTTCCTTTTTTGCCTGTTTGTTTTTCTTAGGGGACATATTTGATTGTTTTAGAGTGATTAAGAGTACAAAAAAATGTTGATTGCTGTACCCCTATTTTTGACATTTTTACCTATAATGTCAAGTGAGAGTTTTCGCTAGCTAGTTGTTATTTTACTTTTTTGGAAAAGTTTTCTGTTCTTCCTCTGAATAATATTACATTGATAATTGTTTTAAAAAAAGAAATACTGTTCTTTGACACTTTGTATTTTATATTTTTGTATCAAAATCGACCGATGTTAGATCGTAAATCATTTTTTCGGTAAGCTTTTATATACAAGTCAAGATATGTTTGTTCTATCAAAAACTGGTGCTTTAAGAGTGTATGTACGGGCATTTTAATTGTGAAGCCCAGAGATTATCAGCAATATGTCCGTTTTGTCGACATCTGTACTTTTGGTAAGTGAATATTCACCGAGACTAAAGTAATCTCATTTACAAGTTGTTTTTCAATATTTTGAATTGTAAAGATGAAATACTTGATAATGTACGTCTGATAAATTTCACACATAGTCCCACTTAAGATTGCACATGATAATATTTCTAAGTATACAATCAAGAACAGCAAACCATGGTGACAATTCTGTTTGTTGTTTGATACAAATAGCATTATTGATAGAGCCTATGTTTTATATAGTCAGTGCACATTACACAGAAATCAATAGTATTTCAAAGTTCCAAAATCAAATAAATCAAACAAAAATGTTTGTCTTCTCTAAACCAACTTCCTCATACAGGTATGGAGTGCAAATGTCTGTCAGATGAGGATTGTACCAGTGACATATATCATTGTATTGGTATCTTACATTTGTATAACTACCATTGTAACTAGTGGTTAATTATTACTCTAAGAAAGTTCTATCCATGTAGTTGATATTCTGGAAGTGGCAAATTAACATTGCAATAGCCTTAGACAAAGTTTACTTAAGATGATTTTATTTGTTTTAATTTTTCATTTCAGGTTTTTTTTTTAGATGTACTTGGCATATTTTAGGTCCCAAGTGTGCTTGATAAGTGTTTTTTTCTCTCGGAAAAACATGATATAAGCACTGACATTAGTACATTTGTGTAGTATAAGTTGATGAATGTCTTCCAGAACACGAAAATATTTGTTTGATTTTCTTAATTATTTTTCTTTAGCTTAGGTACCCTTATTTGACTTTGACCACTTCAATACCTATTTTATTTTCTAAGATTGATTTCAAGGCTTGGTTCATATTAAAAACAAATCATTTAGTGTTCATTGGAATAACTGAGAATTTAAAAAAAAAAATCTTCAAGTTAATGATATTCAGAAATTGAGGAACTTCTATGTAATAAACTACAATTAGCAAATCCATTTTTTTTTTTATATCAGAGTGTTAAAGAAAAATCATACTGGATGTTAATAACTTGATAAACAGTCTTGTTCATTTTCATATCTATAAATGACTTATTGATAGATGAATGGTGATTTGACATTCAAAAGATTTTTCTCCCCTTGCAGTCCATTTTGTTGATGTGTTACATGTTTGTTTCTCATTTATTTTTAGTTTAGTTTTCTCGTTTGAATTGTTTTACATTTGTCATTTCGGGGCCTTTTATAGATGACTATGTGGTTTGGGCTTTGCTCATTGTTGAAGGCCGTCAGTGACCTATAGTTGTAAATTTCTGTGTCATTTGGTCTCTGGTTGATTGCCAATCTGTATACAATTTAAGCTGTGGTGAAAACAGGACAAATCGAAACCATCGCAGATTTACATCAATTTAAGTTCCAAATGCATATTGGTGCACAAACATTACATTTGTTTGCTTTTCCTGTTCTGGTATTCCAAGATATAATATGGTTGCTAAGCACTAGATATTTCCAATTGATGGGAGCTATCTCTGTAATTTACTATTATTCTAATCAAAAGTCATCTGCAGATTTCTTCAATTACCAGACATACAGAAACAAAGACACCATTTCCTACTTCTACTTGGGTAAAGGGTTTCAAAACTTCTAGATAGGATATTTTTTTATGCCATTTATTTTTAAATTTTTCTGTTGGGCAATTTTAAATTGCCTAATTATACAATGGTCAGGCGTTTGAAATAACATGCGGAAAATCCTTTAAAATCTTTGTTAAATGACCAGAAACATTGTGTTGAAAACATATGTTCCTTTGTTCTATCTTAATGTTTCTGTCATTTTGAGAATTTGGTGCTGGAGGTAGATCTTTAATAGTTAGTTCAATTATTTACAATTGTTTAGGTGCATGGAAATTTAGAGCTCAGCATATAATAGACACCTGTGTATTGTATAAGACAGTGTTTTTATCTCTTGTTGTCTGCATGTTTAAGCACCAATATGTTGCTGTTTCATTGACATATATGCCATGTTTCCTTTTAATCCCAATTATAGAGGAGACAAACATACAAAACAAATGTTTGGGGCTTGTGCAAATGAACAGTTAAAAAGGAAAATGCATTCTCATATTTCCATGTGTCAATAATTTAGCTTAAGCTATGAAAAACAATAAATATTATCTACATATCCTTTTAATACAATAACTTTTTGTATCAAACAATTTTTTAATAAAATTGTACACATTTAATATCATTATAATACCAGAACAATCATTTCTGTAAAAATTAGTTTGATTTTAATGAGTTATTGTAGAAAGAATTGTTTGTACATACCAGTAAATCATCAATATATCATCTTAAGAAATATTCACAGAACTTTCATATTACATGTGTGTGATACTCTATTGAATATAAATATTTTGCATATATATCTAGTCAAGACAAATATTTACATTCTTAATCACCAATTAATGGAGAATTTCACTTTCATTACAATTTAAATTGGTACTAAATTGAACACCTACATTCAAACATGGACTTGATTTTTGTTATAGTAAATTTTCATCTGTACTCAAAATCTAATACTGTCACAAATAAATTGTACTTAATAACTGTTTCAATTTTTTATCAATTTAAATCATAATAAAATACAATAAACCAAGACTATAGGTCCCAATAATACTATATTCCTCTGTTGATTTTTGTATTTTAAATTTAGTAGAAATTGGTCCTTTTTGTCATATTTTAATTTGATATCAAACTAGATTTGAAAGAGATTTTCAAAGGATATCATTTCAGCTGGATTTGATTTAGTTTGTCAGAGAAAAAGATGGAATCTGCAATAATTAAAAACAGAACTGAATATGATACTAAGTGGAATCATTAATTATGTATAATTTCACCTGAAATGCATTAAATAAGGCAAACTGGGAGCCAATCATTACTTTTGTTATACTTGAAAGTAGCTAACCTTGTTTATACAAAGTAGAAAAAATGTGAAAATTTCAAGTCTCCAATCAGATTAATGATAGATGAACATGCCCAGTGAAGGCAATAGCTTATGTGCCCCTATGATTCAGATAACTTAACATTCAAATAAGATAAACAATAACTTTCTAAATGCATATGTATAACAAATGTGACAGGTTATGAAATTGATCTACTACAGAAAATGTTTGTGTATAATTTCAAAAAATAAAATAAATAAATATAATAAAAGTTGTAAAGCTATTATACAAATTATTGCACAAACTATCAGCTAAAATATTGCATTTCAATGGAAGATAATAATATTGAAATAAAACACACAGAACAATTTTTAAAGTGGACATCAACAACCAATAATCTACATGTTGTAAAAGTAATATTAGTTTTTCAACAATTGCCAGTATATTGTCCAAGATTCACTGTATATGTTACTATTATAATGCATTTGCATACAATTTAAAAGTCTTTTGGAGAGATCACAAAACAGCTCAAATGGGCAAACAGTGAAAGTTATTATACTGAATAGTTGTTCTGAAGCTCAATCAATAACACACTTTTTCCTATTTAGATAGCCACCATATGCAAGATTCTTTTAAGACATTATGAACTCTCACCTGTGTACAAATATGATTTATATAAACATATTTTTCTTCAATAAAATGCATCTTCCAAATGATCCAAAAAATTTAGTTTAAAAAAGTATACAAAATAAAACACATATCATTAACTTGACATGATTATTCAGCTGTAAAATCTTCTAAACATTAAAAAGAAATTGTTGAAAGATTACATGTTTTCTTAGAATAACAAGTTCTAAAACTTGTGCTTTGTCTTTAATAAAACTACTCATCAAACATATATTTCTACAAAACAATCAAGTAAAACATACAAAACAGTGATCAAATAAACAACAATTGAATGAAAAAATAACAAACACTATAACAGCTTTGGGGTATAGAAATCCCAAGATTATTCCAATATTCATACAAATATATGAGGCGGTTAGGACTTATACCTTGCATTGTATTAGGGTCAATTTCCTCCTTTCATCTACCAGTACAACCTCAACCTAGCCTTAAAATTCTATATAGTCATTCAAAACATGGTATTTTATAACTACAGTTAGCATCAAACAGAGAAGTTGTTAATTACATTTTAGCCAGTTCCGATCCTTCTACAAGAGGTGAACAGATATGCCTCCTTTGTTGAATCAAATTAGTCAAAAACTGATTTAAAGCAAGGGAGGTTACTCTTTTTCATTTTACTAAATTATTGAAGATACACAATTTTATGATGTCACATTTTTTATACCCTAATTGGATTGAACAATTGGTATCCAACGAATAATCCACAGTATTTTACAATGTTTGGTAATGGAACTACAACTTGGATATATGAAGGTCAAAAGGAGTTATTAATACAAATCAACATGTTTATAAAAATTGTTTCTAGAAAATATACATATTTATATTAATATAATTAATATAATCATATATATATATATAAACAAAATGGGAAAAAAAATATATATCTTTGATTGTCTCCTTTACCTGCAAAAACCATTGAGAGGTTATATATTTTGTAGACTTTTTCAATTAAAGAAAAACTTTTTCACAGCTAAATATTCACACATATATATGATAAACTTCTAAATAAAGTATAGAAACTAAATCATAGACCTAAAAAAATAATAAAATCATCATGTGTCTTGTCTTACAAAAATGTTTTTATTTTGTACAAGTATGACAAAAAGAATTTTTTTTTTAAATATATCAGAAAATTTATTTTTATGAATTCTAAGATAGTGTTATATTTTTAAACATAATTCCATTGTAGTAATAACTAGATTGTCAAAGAGTTTTTTGAAGAGATTTTTCCTATTTTGTTTTTTTTTTTAAAACAGGGCATCGTTTCTTCACATATAATTTGAAGTTAAGTACAATCAAAATTCTGTTTTCCCACAAAATAATACATAAAAATCTCAGAAATTTTACACAGATTACATACATTGCTATACTGAATCAATTATTTGATAATTTAATGATATTGAAACAAGAAAATATTATCCTTGCCTGATTTTGAGGAAATTATTATCATTGCCTGTTTTTTGCATAACATGAAAAATTCAAACCAAGTCACCAAGTCCAAATATCCTGTGATGGGATAAGGCTGATTAGTAATTATAATACATAAAAATGATAACACGAATCACAAAAAATACTGGACAGTACAATAGACCATATCAACCAACTAACATCTGATTCCCTAAAAATAATATAGACACTCAAACAAAGACAAAACATAACAAACAACACATATAGTACCTTTCACTGTAATACAAGAACTGTTCATATAAAATAATAATTAGTGGACACAGAGGGCAATATAGTTTATAACATTTTTGTTAATGACCAACCAAACACAGTCTTATAACTACTTCTTTTGTTGTGTGAAACATAAAAGTAAATCAATACTAAACTGCTAAAAAATCAATTTCCCAAATTAATTTTATCTTTTATTATCTTGTTCTTTGATGTAGCTATAAATGTTTTTCAATCAAATTGCTATTTTGTTAGTTTTTGGGGTAGTGACAAGCTTCTATTACAATTTATTCTCCGAACAATCATTGTTTATAAAAGTAAACCCTATTTCTACGTGGCACTGACCATGTTTAGTAGTACAAACATATAATTTTTTTAAAAACCTATATAATAGATAGTTTGTCTAAGATCTGTATTCAACCATATGAACCAACTTTATTAACATAGCAAATATATATATATGATATAATTAAGTGTACTATGTACATATATTTGATTTAAATCATTAACATTTCGTTGTGAAATTGATGATCACAAAAATAATTCTAATCTTGTGCAATTATTTTGTTACACTAATTCATATTCAAATGAGACATCTATCACAATTTTCTTCAAGTCTGCTTTATCTCTGACATTTCTACTTCTTTCAATTCATTGTTTGAAGTATCTGGATTGTCAACAACAAACTCTGTGTTTCTTGAATATGACTTCCGTCCGGTACATTTCTGTATTACAGGAATGATGTATAGTATAGCACCACTAAAAGCTACCACAGTCCCAGCCACATAAAATGATATATCATAACTTCCTGTCGCATCATACAACCAGCCTGTAAAGTAAAAGACAAACTTTCTTAAAAGTAAAATCAAAGAGCAATATAATGATAGTTAATAGTAAATACATCAGCTTTCACAAGATAACTCTTTTCTACATATTTATTTTGCAAAATTTCTATACAGCTTTTTATCATTTTTATAAGAGCTGTTTGAATAATTACTTGTAATAATGCTGTTGTAATGTAAAAAGGTGAGTACTGGCATTTCTTTGTTTCCAATTTAGTATAGTAATTTAGAATTAAAAAGTCTTCCTTTCTTTTGATTCTTCAAATGACAACCTACAGAACTGACCATTTAAAACAACATACAGGTAAACTGAGCTTAAAAAGATGCCTTTACGTGCTCATTGCTTCAAGAAATCCAATATAGTAGACAAACTGGTTTAAAAATAAGATTTACAGGTATACAGAATTAACTGTAAGCACGGAATGTAGTTAACAATGATTTCACCTCGATCATTAAAATAAGGTCAAGGTCATTTGTTACCTGCCAGACTCAGACTGACATTTTTAACATACAATCATTCCATACACCACATATAATATACAATGTATATATAGTTGACCTTCTTCTTTTAATATTTGAGAGACAGCAGACCTAATCATATAACTTTAACATTGATCACTGATCCATGAAATTAGGTCCAGTTCAAGTGATCCATGTCTAACAGACATGAAGACTTGCAAAGAACCAAAATATTCCAAATAAAGTGATCTTGTCATGTATTTGATATCTGCTAGCATGAAAGCAAGATTATTTAATGGCAAACAAATACCTGTTGATTTACTTGCTACCAATTAGTAGCTACACCAGAAACTTTTTGTAAGCTGATAATTCCCTGTTGATATGAAGTGGTGTTTAGTTTGGTTACATAGTTCACAAAATGAATCAAGAAAAAAACTATTCTTTCAAAGAAAAAGTAAAAATTTTCCTATTTGTCTAAGACTGGTTCAGTATAAGGGTAACCATTTGTTATGAAAACACTATTTTTTTCTCTTCAGATTTATGTACGATTTACATATTACAATACCTGCAATTGGTGGGCCAATCAGAGTAGCCACTCCCTGAAACATTAGAAGTAAACCAAAAGCATTGGTCAGTTTATCTATCCCTAACAAGTCCACCAATACAACAGATGTAAGTCCTACATATACACCTGAAAAAAAGTGGAGATAAATATATACATGTATATATGTTATTATGTCAAATCAATGTTTGTAAGAAACTTTTTTTTTATGTTGGATGACACTTATTTAAAATTGTGGTACTTATTTCATACTGTTCAAATGCATACATGTCAAATGTTCATTGGTACTCTTACAGAAGTGCAAACATGCTGAAATGATTTTATGTTGATATTATAGTCCTTAATATAAAGCTTTACTACAACTGTCACATAAACTGAACATGATCCAAGAAAATGAGGTCATACATGGTCAGATAAACCAAACTGTAAATACATGTTCACTTTACAATCATTCTATACACCAAATATGGTTTTAATGTGGTTGACCTATTGTACTTTTAAGAAACAAATTTAACCAGGAAAACTGAACATTGATCAATAAACCATGAAAATAAGGTCAGAGTCAGATGACATCTGCAAGTTAGGCATGTGCACCTTACAATCATTCCATACACCAAATATAGTAGACCGATTGCTTACAGTATCTCAGATATGGACTTGACCAAGAAAACTTAACCTTGTTCACAGATTCATGAAATGAGGTAGAGGTCAAGTGAAAACTATCTGATGGGCATGATGACCTTGCAAGATACGCACATACCAAATATAGTTATCCTATTACTCATTATATTTTATTTTTTTTTAAATTGAAATTTATCTATATTTTAAAATTATATTTGATGAATAATTTTTTAATTTTTATATTTTGAGTTATACTTAGCCATTGACACAAAGATATATAATTTTTTGTTTTTTTTTAAATTGTGTTTATTTATCATTTTATATATATGTACTTGTATCATTGTTTTTTAAATGCATTGTAAAGCGCTTAGAGTAAATGTTTATTTAGATAAGCGCTATATAAGCACTGTAAATAATAATAATAATAATAATGAGTGATATTTATAAAACTAATAATCTGAACTTTTTTTCAAGTAGTCACTGAACCATGAAAATTAGGTCATTGGCTACATCCCCATTTTTTGTTTAATTGAGACATTAAATTAAACAATGTCAGTATTGTCTACACCACTGATGCCCAAACCATAAATATTTTTCAAGTCACAGCATGAACTTGTGATGTATGTCATCTACATTTGTGCAGATATAATCACTTTTTTCTATGAAAACAATAATATCTGACTCCTGACAATGTGTTAAATAGCAAGGGAGGGATTCATGATCAGAAGTAAATGTTAAATGCCAATATTAAGAAAAATTATCTCACACAAGTGAATTCAGTCGAAAAAGATTGATGAATGAAGTACTTAAAATGCTTTAAAATTGCAATAAAACCCAAAATTTATTTTGTTTTCAGAACTATTGGTGTTCTGTATCATTTTATAATCTAAAAATAAATATTTAATTACTTTTCATTATTTAAATATTAGATACACCTTTAGGGCCTAGCCTGAATTGGTGTATCTAAATTTACACCAATGTCATGAATGCATTATTGTCAATGGAGAATGATAGTTTTCAATCACTTTGCTATTTTGTTAGTAGTTTAGAGGGCAATTTGACCATACATTTATATAATATTGAAAAGCATGTGAAATGCAGGGTAGGTGAAGTTATTGAACCAGATTGACTGTATACAAACAAGCATTCGAAGAGTATTGCATGGCAAAACATAGTCAATAAATAGTCCTCTACTGGTTAAAAATTCATTGAATCTTCAAGCATGACAAAACAAGAATGTGTCCATAGTACAGGATGCCCTACTCACACTATAGTTTTCTATGGTCAATAGACCGTGAAATAGGGGTAAAAACTCTAATTAGTCATTAAAATTAGATAGATCATATTATAGGGAACATGTGTACTGAGTTTCAAGTTGATCAGATTCAACTAAATCAAAAACTACCTTGCCCAAAAAATTTAACCTGAAGCAAGCTAGACTGATGAAAGGACAAACAGAAAGACGGAAAGATGGACAAACAAATGGACGCACAGAGGGAAAAACATTATGCCCCACCTAATTAAAAGTGTGGAAAACTGATTTCTATAATGACTGGAACAAAATTCAAAACTTAATCTGTAACTTGTCATTATAAAACTATATATCAAATATCAAATCAACATCTTCAAGCATGAAAAAAAAGGTGTGGAAAACTGAATTGCCTGACTAACAGATGGACAAACAGACAGACAGACAGAGTTCAAACCAAAATTCTCCTTCCAATTAGTGGGTAAGGGACTGATAAAACTTTGAACTAAAGAATTTGAAAATGTTTCACTTTATGATTTAGTTAAGGGAGATAACTGAGACTTTGAACTTTTCAGTGGTGTCATTACATTGTATAACTTATCATTTTGACCTTTAAAAGGACTTTGGTGTTCATGGCAGATTTTTAACTACTGTGGAATCATTTATTTTCGTGGGTACCAATTTTCGTTGATTGCTGAAAACTTGCATATTCGTGGATATTTGATTTCGTGGTTTTGCCAATTTCTGTATACAAAGCCTACTGAAAATATGATATTCATTGAACATTTGAATTCGTGGTTCACTTGTACCCACGAAACCCACGAAAATTGGTATCCAACAAATTATAATGAATCCACAGTATGTGGATTTCTGTTCAATTTATCTATATCTAAAGACTTAAGCTGATACAGAGCTTTATTGCCTTTGTTTTGGATACACATTTACCTGACCTAGAAGACCTTTTGAGTGTTTTTTTTTTGTTTTTTGGTTGCAGTCTCATTGGTATATCTCTCATATCACTTTTATTAGTACAGGAAAGCAAAACTTATGCACTATTTTACCTTTCTTCTTATTCTTGATGATTGAACAATAAATCTTGTTCTAGTATTCCAGATCAAATCTAATTAATTCATGATGTAACAGTCTACTAATAGATACAGAATACATCTACCGGGTACATGTATTTAAATGAAATCCAATAAGACACCATAAATGTATGTCATTATCTTAATTTTATTTATAGTCAGGTGCTTGTCCCAGATTTAAAATTTTGGCCATCTATTCAGGTCCATTGTCTAATGAAAAATTGATATTAGAATTATATAATTGATGGCCTATGTATAAATAATTTAAAACTTGTTTACCGGTAGACTTTTTGCTGATTAATAGTTTTTCACCTATATTGTTTCACTACACATACCAAATTGAATTGTTTAAAGGGAAAATTCACAATTTTTTACTTATGGTTTAAATATGTTCATTATGACATAATATATATATTCACAAAGTTTTATCGCTATATGTGCAGTAATAAAGGAGAAATTCAATAATTAATGAAAAAATATCAACTACTTCCTGTAGGTCGTGACGTTTTCTCCTGATTTTTGCATGCTGGGATTTAAAATACAATCATTAAAAGTCTTGGTTTTTAATCATATTTTAACGTAATCGTAAGCGCGCCGATGACGTATGCTTTATCTAATAACCATCCGATAATAAGAAGATAAAACGCACAGACGTTCAATTGTACTCATTCGTGAGATAAATTATCTATGTTAAACGTATATATTCGAATTATTTTTGTAGACAACACAAAAAGTTATAAATTTATTTTTAATAAATGCATTTTCGGACTGATAAGGTGAACAAATTAAAGTACAATAATCTGTAAAGACAATATGTTGGTGTACTATTATTGACCTTTTACTATCTCTGCTATGGCTAGGTTTATACGATGTGTGTATTCACGGTTCTGTGGCATTACTCGTAGATGGCTTGTTGAAAGGTAAATTGTTATTTGCACTTCGGTATTTAACCACGCCTCTAGGGCACACCTTGCCAGGTGTGACTGTCTATTCGGATCAGTGGAAGCATTTAATACACACATTAAAAATACATATTCAAGTTGGTGACAAATAAAAATTGGTCGCCGTGGAATTATTTAATTATATTTGGTGCTATTATTTATTTGAATTCAAATAAGTTAATTTACTAAGAAATACACAATTTTCGGTTAAAGACGGGAAACTTAATTCATATGTCAGAATGAAATGATATACAAGTCTTGTCCTTGATTTATGTCTCATAAAAAAGGGGGACTTAGAAATTAGAAATAGCTTTACTAAATCATTTTTATTTGTCTTTATTAGGCGAAAAAATGTACGAGAACACTTACATTTAGACTTTTGAAAGCCATGTATTAATTAATATATGAAACTATCTGAAGATAACTCTACCGAAGCGGAATATAATATGTACGAATAAAGAAAAAAATATTTTTGTAATGGAATCGAAAAATTACGAATAGATATTCTTTTCAAGTGTGATAAACGTCAACCAAATTTATTCATAATCAGGAACGTCCTTATTAAAATCTGAGACAACTATAATAATCGTCGTCTCCCAACGTATATATATACTTAAATAACTATTTGATCAACGATGTTTAAAATTAAAAGACAACGAATTTAATGTTATCTTTCCCTATTTTTGAATGTTATTATAAGTCTGTTCAACTTGCAAGAATACCCCTAAAGCGGACAAATATCCGACAAGCAGTTTATTCTTTAAATTGCTGTCATTGAATATCAAGAAAGAAAATAAATCCCGAAATTGATACTCAATAGTTTTCCTAGAAAATATTCACATTCCTTGGGGATTATTAGTGTACGTCCAGTTGCATATATTTTACATGAATGTTGGAACAATTGTGATGATGACGAATTTCGTCCTTTATTCGAGAACAATTTAATTGATATATAAATCTGTGAGTTTACTATGTTCTTAACTTCGATGAACCAAAGCAAGTTATAAATTGACCTGTATTTAAATCAAATTGTTTCTTTTTTTTCTTCTTCTTCTTTTGGTATACAATAGTCTATCGAATTCGTTGATTACATACTGTTGGCATACGTGGACTAGTCTATTTACAAAACTTTTACCACAATTTACACAAAATGTATGTTTCTTTCTTATGTTCAATGTATACATGTATACATATTTTAAATAGCGCTACTGACTATAGTTCCGTAACTTTCTACCAGGCGTATGTATACACGAATCGTCGACAAGTGCGCACATTTTTTTTAGATCAATAATTCTGGTATGTTCCAATCTGTCCTAAACTATTGACAACGAGTATATATTACATTTTCCCAAATTAACCCTTGGAAAAATATGTAAATAGATTTGTATTTCTTCAATTATTTTTTTTTGTATTATTTTTTTTTTATAAATAATATTCTTTACACCAGAAATGTTATTTATAAACAAGCGTATGAGTTCAGTAATGACTAGTATATTATATCACTTTCGGACACGCAAGACAAAAATGTATATTATACATGCACCTGATAGTTCAAAATGGAAAGTTATAAGTAACGGTCGTGTACACTGATCAATACCTACAGAAGTGAAACGATGCATGAACTTGCAAGCCCGCCGGACAGGAAATCGATTGAATACCTGGACGTGTCACCTTACACCCCTTCCAATACCTTTGGGAGTAATACCTTTAGCCATGCTGGTGATCAGATGAGGGAAGATCCGAATTTATTTAAATAAAGTTTATTACTTGAAAGAATTATGAACGAATTAGATTTTCGAAAACAATTTCCACGGAACACTTATTTATCATTTTATGATTTGAACTTTGACTTTTTAACTAATTACAATATTATCAGTTTAAAAATAACAGACTATATGGTTATTTAAAAATATAAGACCATTTTCCGTATCAAGTTAGTCAGTCAGATAAAACAACCGTACGATTGACAAGATATCGACACGCAATTACGACTACATCGTTTACTGTAGTTTTGTTCCTTTGTGGTTTATTGACATATCGTGATTTTTCATCGGAGAAGGTGACAAGATGGCGGAGAGTAGAGAACTGATACTCAAAATTTAAAATCGATGGTGATCTCTTATTTAGCGGAATAAACTTTAATATCTATAAATTTGAGCATTTTTATACAGAATGGACATAATATCAATTTTTGATTTTTTTGCGAAGTTTCCCTTTAATAATATTTACCCCTACCAACATACATACCTATAAATGCACCAAATACAGCTGCATAACCTTGGAGGTATGGTAAACTGTCACTTAAAGGACTCAAGGCAGTAGCAACACCACATATAACTAAGGCAGTGTTGTACAACATCAGTCTATTAACCCATGGTCTGTCTGCCATCCAGCCAAACACAATACGACCAATTGTATTGGTTATACCAATTATAGAAACTAAAAAGGCACTACTGTTTTCATCTATTCCAGCTTCTTGGGCACAAGCTGGTAGATATATATAAGGCATGTTAAAACCAATACTGGTGCAAATGTTGGAAATAACAAACAGTACAAATATAACATCCTTAAGCAAAGAAAAGTCTAACATTTGATGAATGGCATCTTTCATTTCTGGTGACAAATTGAGACAACGTATAAGACACCATTCTTTATCATCAGATATCATTTCTGGTATGGACTGAATGCTTGTTATATACATCTCTGGATTGGACTTGTATTGTGGAATGTTCATTAAACTTCCGCTATAAAATATATCTTTCCTATTGAAAACACTTGAACCAGTTGTTCTCTGGACAGGTGTAAAAGAATGTTGACGATTAAATGATGGAACAACAATGGCTGATAATGGTGATGATGGTTCTGAATAATTCCCATTAACTGTATGAATAGCTCCATCACTTCTGAACATATTTACATTATTTGTTTCTGTCAACCTTAATTGATCGAGTACATGATCTTTAATCGGTTTTCTTTCTCCATTCACTTTAATTACTGGAATGTGATCTCCAGTACTTCCATTCTGTGTTTTCTTATCAAGAAGCACTTCCTTTTCAGTACTATGTAGTCCACCATTTTCTTCATCATTATCTGACACACTGTTAGTTAATGGTCTAAATAAAGCACCACAAAGAATACAGTTCAAAATAATCCCTGCTTCTATAAGAGCAGCTCCCTGCCACTTGTATTCATCTACCAAAAATTTCGACAATGGAGCAAATATAAATGTACCTATACCTGACCCACATACTGCTAGTCCAGTAGCAAATGATCTCTTTGTATCAAAATAATGTGACACGCTCACAATGGCTGGCAAGTACATTAATCCAAAACCCAAACCTGAAATAAAATAAACAGTTAGATTACATGAGTAGACTGAAATAATTACAAAATTCATGACACTACAGAAGTTTCGACAATTATTAACTAGAGTCTCACAAGAGCTTTTGATTTGAACAGAATCATTGTACATCTCTAACTATGGCCATTCTCTCTTTTTTAATCTTTGTGTTGCTGATTATTTTCACTGTTTACAATTTCTCTCTTTCTGCAGTACTGGTGGTTCTCTTTTTTTAATTTTTTTTATTTGATGATAATAGGCAAATCCAAAAAAAAATTGGTAATATTTGTTATTTTAGTGCAATGAACATATGGTATAGATGAAAATGCAATGTTTGAACGGAAATTATAGATGATATTCAAACAGTTTACAATTATCGCATAATCCTTATTTTGTATTATTGTTATTGCAGAATGATTTTTGTTTTATGATTGTATTATTCAACCAAACAAATACATGACAACTTTAAAAAAAAAAAAAAAAAAAAAAAAAAAAAAAAAAAAAAATAGGCAGTCACTGCCACTGCTGTAGGATTAGTATCTCTGTGTATTGCTCACAGGTGAGATGCAAAAGTTCAATCTTTATTTTCTATAACCAAAGGATATCATTGGACCATTCTATTTACCATTGTTGTATGATAGTTTCACTTCAAGACATTTATTATTTATAAATAACCTTGCCAAATCTTAAGAGTTGTTTCTAAACAAAGAACACAATGCAAATTCTAATTAATCAGTGTTCATAGTGTTTTCATAGTTTCTGTGCATTCTAAAATGAATTATTTTGCAGATGAAACTTGTGTTTATAGAATCACATGTCTTATTTAAACATTAAAACATGATTTACAGAATGTGCAAATAGTGCAGTATTTATTGATTTACATAGAAATCGACAGTTAAATCTACAGAAATCTATTCTGATGCTGTAACTTCAAGCAAAAATGGCATGGAATCTATTTAAAATCTATTCTCATGACATTTAGTCTGCAAACATAACCCTCTGGTTTTTAGAACAACCTCTTCATTTTAAAAGGGTTGGAAAGAAAGTGATTTTTTGTAAAACTTTCTATGTTTATAATCTCAAAGAATATTCACCATTATACATTGTTCTTCCAAATCATAAATTTTCAAATGAATATCATTTTAATGCATCGTGCAAAAATGGTGATTTAATTAATAATAAACTCAATTTTAATCAAATAACCAAAATTATTTCAGTAACAATATTTAAAGGAACATAACTCATGAACAGTAAAAGAGACACTAACCAAATTCCAACTTTGTCTGTATTTGGTGGGAATAAGCATTTTGTAAAAGTTTCGTACTATTTGGTTGAGGTAAACTAAAGTTAGATTGGGGAAATGGAGCATTTAGCAATTAATTTTTCCATTTATGAAGGACATAACTAAGAACATTGAAAGTGATGAAAGTCAGACACCCATATAAGAACTGGATCTGTGTTCGGTGCTAATAAGCATTGTGTATAAGTTTCTTACATTTGATGTGACAAACTAAAGATAGGGAATGGAAACTAATTTTGGGATGTATGGAAGACAGGATAGACAAGAGTAAAACTTGATGACCATCCACAGCGTGTTTTTTTTATTATGCTTGATATGGATTTGCAAAAGGGTAAATGCACTTGCAGCATTTAATATTCAAATGATTGTCTTTAATTTACCTGATAAGATACCAAATGTAACGTATAAGTAGTAAATATTTGGTGCAAATAAACTCAGAATAAATCCTAATGATGCTAGTAGTGCTCCAACTACAGTAACTTTCCGACATCCATAACGGTTTGTCAAAGCACTTGCTACAGGACCTAAAATGTAAAGTTATATATTAAGTAACATATTTATAATATAATGTAATAAATTACAATAACAATATTTTATATCTTTTTAGGTTTTTTGTTATTACCTTTTTACTCTTTTATAATAAATGATTATGTTTTGTTCTATAAATGATTCCAGCTATTGCTAGAAAATGTCACTTGCATCTATAACAAAATTTATATCAACTGTTTTTCATTCTTCTCACTGAACTTGGTCAATGCCTCTACTGGTGAAGCTTTCGTTCCTGATGTATTCACCAGCCCAGTATAAATCAGCCTTTTAGTGTCGACATGAACTATAATTGATATGGTCATATTCATAATTGAATTTGAATTTCAAAATATTAAGGATTTTCTACTCCATGTATAGAGTAACTAAATTATCTATTTTTGGCAAAATCTCTCAAAACTTTAGGTCCTAAATTCTCCTCAACTTCATTTTTAATTTGGCCTTTTTAAACTTAATTTTTGTATGCAAGCATCACTATTGAGTCTTTTGTAAAAGAAAAGTGTGTCAGGTGTTCATTATTTTATACATGCTATCTTAAAATGAGTATCATAAATCAACTGCTATTTATTCTTTAGACTGAATTTACATCAATATAGGCTTGATTAAAACATTGTATTATAAAATTGAGAATGGAAATGGGGAATGTTTCAAAGAGGCAACAACCCCATGAAAAAGCAGAAAACAGCCAAAGACAACCAATGAGTCTTCAACAAAGTGAGAAAACCCACACTCAGAGGCAGGCTCCAGCTGGCTCCTAATCAAATGTGTAATAGTTCATTGCAAATGGACCTCACACTAAACTCCCAAAAAAATATAAATGAACTAAAATCAAAAAACATAAAAGACTAGAAAAAGGAGAAATATCTTAAAACTTACCAACAAGTAGACAAACTCCAGGAACAAGTGATCCTATCCAGGCTGTGTCTCCTTTACTCTCTTTAAACTCATCTAAAAACTCAATGTAAAATACTCCAAATGAGTAAACAATTCCATCAGCAATAATATGTAACATAAATGATCCTAAGACAACAGCCCAACCCCATCCCCCGTCCGGAGGAGTGAGTTGTCCATTGTCTGTTGTTGTCTGATGTCTTCCTTTACCCATTCTTCTTCATCAGGTTAACAAATTATCAAGGTTCAAGGTAGCTTAGGTACTCCAGTACGGTAATTACTGTCCTGTTAATTAGTAGGATTATAGTTTACATCAATATACAAGAAACTGTTGTCAAGATTTGATCTATGTGGAAGTCCTGAATGCAGCAACCAATAAAATCCTGGTCTCAAAATGTTAAAATTCTCTTGACCAATGTTCAGTCATTCTTAATCAAATGCGAATATCTGAAAAAAATTGAAACAGTTTTATTTATAGGTATGTTTAAACTAATTATAGATAGTTGAATGATAACACAAGGTGTAGGAGGTATTTCTAGCTATTTCTAGATCATATGTACACTAGTTACATCTGCATGTGCAGGTAAAAAGTTACTATCAATATTAATGTTTGTTACTGTGATGATACATGTTTGGAATTATTTAGATAAGTAAATATGTAATTCTAACTATGTTGTAAAACATAAATACTTCAAGAGTGAACTCAAGCTGACATCATTTGTTTTCAATAATTTGTCTATGCATATACTGTATGTTCTTAATTATTTGAAAAATCTAAGAAAAGCTTGAAAAAAACAATTCTATTGGTCTATTTAATGTTCTCACAAATTAAACATCATAAATGCATCAACATGAAACATGTTTCAGCTCCGAATCCGAATGGATGAAAGGCTGAAACATAGCAGGGGTGGATCAAGCTATTCTAAAACCGAGGGGATCTGAATCCAGGAGAAAGGGGGTTCCAACCATATGTCCCCATTAAAAATGTATTGATCTTCCAAAAAAAGAGAGAGGAGATTTCCAACCTTGGGAACCCCCCTCTGGATCCGCACCTGTATAAGGGACTAATTGACACAACCTGTGCACCAGTACTCCTTTCATTGGAAATGCCTAAATGAATTGATAATCATAAGTTACATCTAGGGATTAGGTACATGGCTAAAATCTGAACATCTTATAATATTAAAGTGTGGTGTGTGAAAGATATTCCTCTATCTGATCTATTTCCATTAAAAAAAATACGTAAATTAAAAAAACTAATATCACAGAATAGAACTTATTACAAGACATATCTCCTGCAGACAGACAGACACTTAAACAATAAAATACAACACACTTTAAAAATTGAAGTAGCAGGTGATAACTGTTTGTACCACTAAAATCATGATCTTACCAGTATATGATACTATTGTCAGTACTGCACTTATCTTAATTTATTAATTTACATGCAACCCTGATTTTTACTTTGGCCTGTATAATAAAATCTCAATAATTGCATCATTCTGCATTTTTTTCTATTATAATGTAACCAATTTTTTTCTGTAATATATCTGTACTAAAAAGTAGAATCTCACATAAATACTGAACTCTGAGGAAAAAGAAATATGGATATACATGTATATAAATGAGTCTTTGAGTTCACTACTTTTTTCTTTATTCTTCTTCATGTTTTCTACTTAGTTTGATATTAGTATAGACAGTACTTAATAAACTGACCTGTTTACGTCCAATCCACATCCAAATTAAATCACCAAAAACATAAACAAACAACATAAATAGAACCCATATCAGATAAACAAATAATCCAGTAGTTATTTAAAATTGCACAATATAAACCTTGAAAACACCCTTTGTTACTGAAGTCTTTGTTACTGAAGTCTAAATATAATTATTCAGTCAACTGATCAATATATAAATGACAGTCATAAAAAGTACTGTTGTCATTACTAGTTCAATACACTAAAACCTTGCATGCTTCATTGAAAAAACATCTAATTTATAGATTCTTTGAACAGCTGATTACATTTGTATTGATAAAGAAATATATTAAGACATCCAGGCCTTGGGTATCTTTCCAAAATTAACAATGTACATGTTTTTATTTACACAACTTTACATTTTTGTAGTATCATAATTTTAATAAAAAGCTTTACATTATTAATCCTGTCCATCTAGTATCTGTCTAACATACTTTCTGTTTCATATTGTATTTTCACAAGAAAAAAAACCCTTAGTAATATATTTACTTCTTATTTATTTGTTTTCTTGATAAGAACAATTGTACAGGGCTGTATTATATTTAATTGGGTACCAATACTCTTCTGATGTGAAATCACAAACCTCAAACTTTAAAAGACTGAGAGAGTCAAACACACACAAAAGGAATTATGGGACTTTCTATAATATCTGTAGTCGGTCAGAGTACATAAGAATACAAAGTCATAAATAATTCTTTAATTTGATTTTGGTTTTATTCATTATACCATTATGCCTAATCAATCTCAAGAATTTAAATGATTACATAAAGTCTGTTGATAATTTCAATATAGGTATTTCTTATAAAAAATACACAAAAAATTATCTTGGTTTAAACCTGGTAAAAATAAATACAAGTATATGTTGAAACAAGGGTTTTGTGTCCTGTTAAGAATCCACAATTATATATCAAGCTTCATTTTATGCAAAGGTATTTCAAAGAAATTCTATTTTTAATATCATAAGGACTAAATAAATGAAAATGCCCTCCCCCTTTAAAAGTAAGTGAACCTTCTGTTGTTTCAAGCTGGCAGTTTAAATTGGATTTGTACCACAAGAAGGCTGCAGTTGTCTTAAACCTCATAAATTCATACTAAAAAAAAACAAAACATGCAACTAAGGGAAGAATTATTCTTATAAATGTCAACATATTTAGCCACTCTATTTGTATAGTGAGTTTTAATATATACATATTTAGCCACTCTATTTGTATAGTGAGTTTTAATATATACATATTTAGCCACTCTATTTGTATAGTGAGTTTTAATATATACATATTTAGCCACTCTATTTGTATAGTGAGTTTTAATATATACATATTTAGCCACTCTATTTGTATAGTGAGTTTTAATATATACATTGTATACATTTATGTACTTTTGACATGCAAGTACAAAAAATGTATTGAATATTGAATTCCTATTAATTGTACCGTGGATTCAAATTTTTTCGTGGGTACTAATTTTAGTAGAAGAAGACCAAATGTATTTTTGTGGATATTTGATTTTGTGGTTTAACAAAAGTATGCAAACAAGCCTATAGAAAATATTCACCTGTAGCCATGAAATCCATGAAAATTGGGATTCAACGAAAATAATAATGAAACCACAGTATGAATATTACGACCTATTTATATGCTTAGTAACAAAACAATAAAAATTTGTTATGTGTATACATAGTTACATACCTTATATCAACTGCTGCATCTTACTTAAAGCTTTGACTATTGATTGTTCTATTCATGAATTAATGATATATTCAAAAAATTGTATCTTAAATTTACATTCTTATTGGTTTTTCATTTGGGTCAAAAGTTGAGGGGCAATGATTTATAACTTAATTGATTGTGGAAAGATATCTTTCATACTAGGATGATTTATAATGCAAAATAAAGCACAAAATCTGACCACCTAAAGATGGGGATTTCAAGGACAAAAGAATCTAATCCTCCTCAATTTAACATTTCAATTTTAGTTTGAGGAAATCTGCATGGTCCTAAGAAAACGTTTTCTTAAATGAGTGGACCATTGTGGTAAAGGTAGCTGGATCGAGATATTGATAGGTCACAAGTGTATATACTATGATCAAATCAACCAGCATTTGATGTAAAGTCCAATATTAAGGTAGCTGTAATCAAACTGTCAAAATATTAACAAGCTCAAAGTTTGACAATACAAACAGTATAATATGCACTAACCAGAATATACATTTGTACATGTGCCTGACGAGACAAATCTTCTTGCATTTAATAAGACTTCAATTGATTTTTCCAAATATTGAGAAAATTTGTAATGCATTTGAAATCTCATGGAAAAACTGCAAACATTAATTAATAGAAACAAACAGTAATTGAGTTCTAAAAATCTGAATTCTTACTGATTGTTCAACACTACTTTATGTTATTGTTTCCTCACCAAACTGCCAGCCATAATTACCAATTATCGATAAAAATTCCTTTATTCAAGTCAATAATTTACGAAGTCTCACTTCACACTACAGGAATAACCAGATGCTCCGCAGGGCGTAGCTTTATACGACCGCAGAGGTTGAACCCTGAACGGTTAGGGCAAGTATAGACACAACATTCAAGCTGGATTCAGCTCTAAATTTGGATTGTGATTAAATAGTTGACACAGCATAGGTTTCTGACACAGAATGAATGTGTTCTAATGAACTTAAAATTTTTGTTTCTCTTAGAGCAATTCACTATGCTGTTGAATATTAATCCTCTCAAAAAAATGTTTGAAGAAATTTTCTTTTTTATTTATGAAATTTCAAATGAGAAAAATTGAACCCAATTTTTTTAATCACATCCCCCTTTCCCTTATTCCAAAACTAATCTCAATTAAAATTTCTAATGGAGTTTGCAACAATAACTACTCATTTAAATACATCATAAAATATTAAGATGTAAAAAAACTGCTTGTTATCACTGAATGGTAAAGATTATTTTAATTTATCAGTTGGTAGTAAAAAGTGAATATACATTGTATATTGTATATAACAAAGATTTAAGTTGATTCTGGACAAAGAAAGATAACTCCAATTAAAAAAAAATCTTGCTATTGCACAATATTTTGCAATTAGATATTTCTTGCTTACTATTCTGGACAAAGAAAGATAACTCTAATTAAAAAAATTTGATATTTCACAATATTGTGCAATTAGATATTTCTTGCCATTGCGCAATACTGTGCAATTGAAAAGACTTGCTATTGCACAATACTTAATATAATAATTTTAGATCCTGATTTGGACCAACTTGAAAACTGGGCCCATAATAAAAAATCTAAGTACATTTTTGGATTCAGCATATCAAAGAACTTCAAGATTTCAATTTTTGTTAAAATCAGACTAAGTTTAATTTTGGACCCTTTGGACTTTAGTGTAGACCAATTTGAAAACAGGACCAAAAATGAAGAATCTACATACACAGTTAGATTTGGTATATCAAAGAACCCCATTTATTCAATTTTTGATGAAATCAAACAAAGTTTAATTTTGGACCCTTTGGACCTTAATGTAGACCAATTTGAAAACGGGACCAAAAGTTAAGAATTTTGGACCCCGATTTGGACCAACTTGAAAACTGGGCCAATAATCAAGAATCTAAGTACATTTTTAGATTCAGCATATCAAAGAACCTAACTGATTCATTTTTTGTCAAAATCAAACTAAGTTTAATTTTGGACCCTCTGGACCTTAATGTAGACCAATTTGAAAACGGGACCAAAAGTTAAGAATCTACATACACAGTCATGACAGTTAGATTCAGCATATCAAAGAACCCCAATTATTCAATTTTGATGAAATCAAACAAAAGTTTAATTTTGGACCCTTTGGGCCCCTTATTATGTTGGGACCAAAACTCCCAAAATCAAACCCAACCTTTCTTTTATGGTCATAAACCTTGTGTTTAAATTTCATATATTTCTATTTACTTATACTAACGTTATGGTGCGAAAACCAAGAAAAATGCTTATTTGGGTCCCTTTTTGGCCCCTAATTCCTAAACTGTTGGGACCTTAACTCCCAAAATCAATACCAACCTTCCTTTTGTAGTCATTAACATTGTGTTTAAATTTCATTGATTTCTATTTACTTAAACTAATGTTATTGTGCGAAAACCAAGAATAATGCTTATTTGGGCCCTTTTTTGGCCCCTAATTCCTAAACTGTTGAGACCAAAACTCCCAAAATCAATCCCAACCGTTCTTTTGTGGTCATAAACCTTGTGTCAAAATTTCATAGATTTCTATTAACTTAAACTAAAGTTATAGTGCGAAAACCAAGAAAATGCTTATTTGGGCCCTTTTTGGCCCCTAATTCCTAAAATGTTGGGACCAAAACTCCCAAAATCAATACCAACCTTCCTTTTGTGGTCATAAACCTTGTGTTAAAATTTCATAGATTTCCATTCACTTTTACTAAAGTTAGAGTGCGAAAACTAAAAGTATTCGGACGCCGGACGACGACGACGACGACGACGACGACGCCGACGCCAACGTGATAGCAATATACGACGAAAATTTTTTCAAAATTTGCGGTCGTATAAAAAAGGTTTATAATTAATGTGCTGTTAAGGAAAAATAAAAGTATGTTTCTGACCTGTAAGTGTTACTTTTTACACATAAAAAACAATGAAAATTGACAGATGTCCAAGTTCTGTTTAATTTATAACATCAGTTGATCAATTCTACCTGATTTCGCAGTGAAATAAAAACTGATAATTTCACATGTGAAAATCAGATATCATACTCCTCTAATGTCATACAACAAAAGGTGTTGGCAAAAAGTTGTTGATGAAATTGTATCAAAACATATGAGTGAGTGTGCATCAGAAAAAGATATTGTTCCTTATTTCCATTAAAAAAATGTCATGTGAAAATGCAAAAAAAAAGCTACCAGTAATCAAAGAGTTAAATTATCGAAAACATTTAACTCATGACCAAACAACCCTGATAATCATCTCATTTCGAGAAATCAATGTGCCCCTCGGTCACTGGTTGAATATTTTTCTATATTTGAAATTTTGGAGAAGTTATTTTATAAATCTCAACTTTTCATATCAGAAGCTAATGTTTAACAAATCTCTGAATAATATTTTTAAAAGTGTACATTAAATGGTAATTGATAGACAAAGCCCAAATTACGGAACTGAAATACTTACATTTATTCAATTTTTGTGTGCTAACAATGAAATGACCTGCAAGTCCTAAGATATATGGAAATGGTAAATTGCATCAAACAGAAATTATTCTATATTCTTGTTGGTTTTTTTTTACATGTTTACAAACACCATACATCTTCATCTTTTACATTACTACTACTGATGTTTTTTGTTTGTTAGCAATTAAACTGACAGTAACTTCTTTTATATATATTCTTGACTGAATATGTGACATGATCACTTACAGTCTCAAGCTTACATAAGCAGTGTTAGTTAGTCTGATAACATTCTTCTAACAATAAGATGTGTTACAATAAACTGCAGGGCTCTTGACATAGTATGATTACTCTCATTTTTGCTTTTCTGACACATATATCATATGTTTACAAGAAAATGTTGTTTAAGGAAATTGAATACCCTGCATCTATCATGCTTTTCAATAACATATGATCTAATCTCTAAAAGACCCCCACTTTTTTTTTAAATCATTGAAAACTATCATTCTGCATTAACAGTAAAATCTTACACCCTCAAGGTGTATGATACTAATACAAATCTATAAATTGAATGTCTATCCTTTATTCACTTTGTTTATCCTGTTTATGATCTGTGACAAGTTTATTCTATGATATGTATTGATATCAAACAACATTGACAAGTGTCATTTATGTTGCAAATATTTACATGTTATTGTGCAACTAATTCTATGCAATAATAAAAAATCTGGTTCATGAACTGTTTCAATTATCTGATCATCTCATCATGATTTTTGACACTTTTTTTTTTAATAAAAAATCAAAAGTAAAACTTAATCGTTAGAAAAAAATCTTAAAAATGATTTATTAAAATATTGCTACAAAATCACTAAATTCTTATCTCTTTTCAATATATATTTTTTCAATTTTGGTACAAAATTTCATACAAATCCTTTGAAATTTTAAGTAATGTAGTTCATAGAATGTAGGAAAAAAAGTCATGGGAAAAAAGTCACAGGAAAAAAGGTCACAGGAAAAAAAGTCACCAGGAAAAAAAGTCTCAGGAAAAAAAGTCACAATATATATTTTTTGTATATATGAAATAGTCACATGGTCTGCACATACATGTATTAACAGGAGAAACATTCCAAATATGTATTTTAATGGAAATGGTCATATGGCCGAACACATATATGAATATATTGAGAAACATTCCAAATAGATATTTTGTATAGAAATGGACATTTTTTAATTCATTTTATACGACTAGCTTTGGAAATTTATCTATAAATCGCAAAACATTTAAATGAAACGTGTACATGCTTAAACAAATTGTGACTTTTTTTCTGTGACTTTTTATCCTGTGACTTTTTTCCCGTTTACCAGTCCATAAACGACCAAACTTCCATCCACTAAATGTTGACATTTGAACATTACAGATAAAAATGTATAATTACTACTTGTATTATTTGAATAAAATATCAAATATTTTACCAATACCATATTTAAATATTTTTTCAGAGTTTTGAAACATTGAAACATTGAAACATTTTATTTCAATAAAGGCCTCACATGAGGCATGATAGTACAACAATATAACAAATAAGAAATAATGCATGAACGAACATATTTACAAATGCATGAATAAATGGGAAGGTAAATATCATTTGTCAATTGACATTACAATTTTAGAAAACTTGGCTAAGCCAACAAGAACAAATTTATCTTTGCTGTTCATTAAATTAGAGAAACTCATAGTATTTTTAACTTTACAAATATCTGCAGGCAAACATACTGAAACATATTACAAATAACGAATTATCTCCCCTGATAATTCCAGGGCATTTCAACTTTTTTTGTACCGTAATTGTAAAGGATCATACTTTAAAAATCATTCAGAACTAAACAAAATCCAAGGAAAAGAATACATAACATTTTATGCATATTCCTGACTAATATAAATAAACCATAATTGACAGGACCTACAAAAAATATTGATAAGACTTTTGTTCTCCTGTTATAATTAAGAATGGAATGCTTCTTTCTGTAATTTATTGTGGTGTACAAGCAATTTGATGGAAGCTCAAATTGAAGCGCTTCATACTTAAAATATGTGTACATTCACACTTTTACAACATAATAAATTTACAAAAAGAACCATTTCATTCAAGATTATGACTAAAATTAAGTCCTTCAATAGTTTCAACATTTGCTTCAGTCACTGGAAATGCTGAGCACATGCCCAACTCAGGTCCAAATGAAAGGTTTCATGCTACAGACCCAAATGATGTTAAATTATTGGCTGGTTGCAAGACAACAATATAACATTGATGTTTTTTAGCTTATTATTACAATATTGAACCCAACTGCAGCCTGCTAATAATTTATTAAATATTTGCAACAAAAATCATAAATTGTAGCTAATGTCCTTTTCAGATTTTTTTGTTCTATCTTAGCAATTTTTACTAAATCATAAAAATTTTACTTAACAAGAATAAATGTATCTTCATATGAATTGTAATATATTCAACATTTCAAAAGAAGCAAAAATGATTAATATCTATCCTATAAATGTACTAAAAATATTGATCATTAAAGTTGATCATGTAAGAAGCTTAAATTTTTAATGAGAAATTCTTCAGTGAAGGCAGAAACTAATAAATTAATTATGTAATGACTAGTGTCACACATTATCTCAGCTCCATAAAATAATTTTTCATAAAGGAGATAAGGGCATAAAGGGTATGAAAAAACAATATATTTCTTTCCAAAGGAAAAATAACATACATATCATTCTCTATCAAAATGTTATTTTATTTACAGAGTGTTGAGGGGCCGGTTAAGCAAAACCCCTCCTCTATCATTTGTCTATCCAAAATATTCTTATTTTCAGTGGCAGTCAAAAGAAATAGGTTTACTTTGGTTCAAACTTAGTTTTGAAATTCAAAATTTTCATCAAAATTAAATGGGTCCATTTCAACAGCCTTAATGCTTTAGTAAAACAATTCTCTTCATAATAGTACATAAAATGCTCCAAAGTCAGCATACTTTCTTAAATGTCAAAACATGATGAATTTGTGCAATATTTGGATCTAAAATCTTCATAAAAACATAAAATCTCCTGTTTCATTACTTCAGAAGTAAAACATGTGTAAAACTGCATATAACAAGGCTTTTTTAAAAGGAAATACTTTATATTATTTAAACAAGGGAAACAAGAATGTGTCCCAAGTACATGGATGCCCCATTCGCACTATCATTTTCTATGTTCAATGGACCGTGAAATTGGGGTAAAAACTCTAATTTGGCATAAAAATTAAAAAGATCATATCACAGGGAACATAAGTACTAAGTTTCAAGTTGATTGGACTTCAACTTCATCAAAAACTACCTTGACCAAAAACTTTAACCTGAAGCAGGACAAACGGACGGACGAACAGACCACAGACCAGAAAACATAATGCCCCGCTACTATCGTAGGAAAGACGAACAAAAGAACGAAAGGACCCACAGACCAGAAAACATAATGCCCCTCTACTATCGTAGGTGGGGCATAAAAACGAAATAATGGTGATAAATCTTTACAAATTTTACTGTTACTCGTAAAATGGTAAAAATAAAACATTTGAACCATTCCAGAAACATAGATGTAGGGATTACTGAAAATCATTGCCATTATATACATTGTACATGTATTACAGTGAGTGCAACCATCTACTATTGAATTAATGGCAAAATCATCCAATCAAAAGATTAATTATAAGTTATATTTTAACAGAAATGAACTGATCTAAACGAAAATCTGCAAGTGAGAAATTGTTATCTATATATGATGACCCACATAGCAGTTAGAAAGGCTATAACAATCTTTTAAATGGAGCTTTTAAAATATTAATATACCAATGTACATGTATGTCAATGACCTTTTGATGAATGCACTTTGACCAAATTTTATCAAATGAAGTCAGGGTCAGCTACAAAATGTATATTTCAACATTGTCAATAAGATATCTTTATAACTATATAGGTATCAACAAATCTTTTACCAGAGTACACTGAAGGAAAACCAAAATGTCCTCTGTGGAGATTTAAGAAAGAGATACCAGCCACTGAAGGAATCATATAAATATGGCTATATCTGAGAGAATTACAAATCACTGAAGGTTGCCTGATAATCATTCCATAAATGAAACATGGTTGACCTATCTATATACACAAATGTATGTAAGAAGATGTGGTATGATTGCCAAGAATTAACTTGGAAACTGACCTACAAATGTGATCATGAAAACTTAACATTAATCAATGAATCATGAAATAAGGTCAAGGTAAGGACAACCCTGCAAGATCAACATGTACAAAAAAAAATGTACACCTTACAATACCAATAATAGTTTACCTATAGCTTAAAGTTTGCATCTAAAAAATGAACCTAACCAAGAAAACTTAAGGTTGACCAAAGAACCATGAAAATGAGGTTAATGTCAGATGAACCCTTCAAGACAGACATGTAGTAGTACACCATACAAAATCATTGATACACCAAATATAGTTGAGTGAGTTGACCTATGACTTATATTGTCTATGAAAGGGATCATGCCACGGAAACTTTACTTTCAACCATGAAAATAAGGTCAAGGTTTGATAAACCCTGTCAGACAGACATTACACTTACAAACATTCCATACACCAAATTTAGTTGACCTTTTATTCAAAGTATCTAATTAAAGGACCTGGTGCCAATGGATTATCATTCCTATATATTGCACAGTCACAGGAGAGACAAAAACTAGTAAAAACCAGCCATATATGCATACGCCTCACATAAGGAAGTTAAGAACCTCAAGTCAGTGATTGTCTCCTATGTTTTGTTATTAAATTAGGAGAATTTGGTGTTGATGGGATATCTCTGATTATAGGTTTAATTTCTTCACAACCTTTTTAAACCCTGGACAATTTAAAACTTGACACAATGTATAAACACCTGCTTTTGATGAAGACTATATACATTGTATTGCCCTCTGGATGTTCTTTGTTTCTTTTTTGGTTGTGGAAGTTTTGTCCATGGAGTGCAGTCTCATGGAAATATACCAAATATCTCCTTTTGTTTATAGAAAATAAAATAAATAATGTACAAAATAAAAACGGTATTATTTAAAATAAAATTCTGGTTATCGTTTGTCATTGAAAAAAAAATTTGCACACAGAAAAAAAGCACTTGCATAACAAAATTAAATGGTTGGTGCTTAACCATAAAACAGAATGGAAGTTATTCATCACATGTATGACCATGACTGTACATGTAAATGTTTATTCCTCATCACGGTACTATTTTGACAGAATGTCATGACTAACAAAAATGTGATTCTTAAAAAAATATCAAATCAAAACTGCTAAGTATTCAATTTTACAGGAAATAATTTCATGTCACCATATTATAGCCTTGTTTAATCAAAACACTCATATAAAGAAAATGTGTATTTAATTGCTCATCTTTCTATTTCATCTTAATCATAACAAAATTATTAGACATTGACCCTAAAAGAACCCACTTCATATCTTAAAATTATACGAGGTCAAATGAAGATTAAGTGGTATAATTGTATTATATTATGAGTTATAGACCATAATGAACAAACAATCATGCAAATTTTCTGTTTTCTACATACATCTTTTAAAAAGAATTTGAAATCAGGGAGATTAAACAAACATTACTTAGTACATGTAGTAAGGGTTTCTTAATGTTGGTTTACATTGTAATTTTATACTGTACTGGACTTCTTGTAAGATCTCCAATTTTTTTATAGAAACATTGTTTTTTATTGTTTTTTAGCATATTGATGTAATGCAACCAATAATCATAACTATATCAATATATTATATAAAGGATTCTTTTTATACAAAATCGTCACTAATCTACTTTGTAGTAGTACCAAGGGATGAGACTCCTAAATTTCATTTGCGTATTTAAAAAAAAATTTACATGTTGCCCTTACAATAAACTGTAGATACGTTTTTATAAATATAAGAAGATGTGGTATAATTGCCAATAAGACAAATCTCCACCAGAGACCATATGAAATAGAAGATTACAAAAAAATCATACCACATTCCGGTAGTCAGCTATAAAAGGCTCTGAAATGATTATATTCATTTTTCAAATTCTTTTATCTTAGTGGATATTTGTGACATATTACTGTAAATCAGATCTAATCTCACAGATGTCTTGGATAATTCTGGAATTGATAACTTTTTGAGAAAGAAGGATTGATTTAATAATTAGCTTATATTTTAATATTTAAAGAAAGCAAAATTCAGATATGAATAAAATGTCAGTTATTATTGTAAATAATATCTTTAAAAAATACTCTTATTAGTTGCAATGTAAAACAGGAAAACAAATATTTTGACATATATATAATATTGAACAATAAAAGTTTATATGAACCTCATTAAAAAGATTACAACTGAATTTTACAAGTAAAATTGAATCATTTTAAATACTTCATTTTGAAAAGCCCACTTTATTTAATGAGGACAATTCTACCTGTAAACTTAGAAACATAGTATTAAGCCAGTGTACAAAACAATTTCTTGAGATAAACATTTTTTCAATACCTAGTCTGAGCAATGTTAATCTAACAGAGTGCAGAGGGGCAAACAAATTTGTTGTTTGACAAAAAATGAGATACACCTGCTCTTTCTGATTCAAGAGAGATTTAAACCTATTTAGTATTTGAAATGATTTTTATACCTCACAACACTTCAAATAGATTTAGATGTCTTATGAAAAATTGTGTTGTTTGGTTGCTGTCCAATTGACAGATACACCACATCTCCTTTTAGTCATACCAAAGAGTATGAATTTGAAGCTTATGTATATTTGTATAGGGCTTATTAAGAAATTTTATCTTTACAGATTTACCACCTCTTGCCATAAGTGAAAGTTCTTTACGTTTAGTATTGGAATGGGGTGGGGAGGGGTTGAGCTATCGATAACATTTTTTTATAATACCATGATTTCTATTTTAAGGATATGTATTTCTTTTACATCATACTGCTGTCCTTTCCAGAAGACCTGGATTTCACACCTGAAGTATGGTGGGGTTTAATATGTTGTTCAATATTTAGTTTTTCTGTGTAATGTGCTGTTTCTGTTGTCTGTCCTTTGATAATTTTTATTTAGTAAATGGAGATTTTTTTTGTGTGGTTTAAATCTGAGACTTCTATAACGCATGTGAAAAAGTAGTCTCAGTTTAAATGAACTACTACAGATTTCTGAGCCCCTCCCCCTCTTCTGATTTTTTTCAAATTCTTTTTCACATGTGGCTAATTTTTATTAACAAATTTAAGTTATGTATTTAAATTTTCAAATACTGTCTACTGTTGTGAAGCTAATGAAATAGCCATTAGGGAATATAAATATATCTCTTAATATCTCTTATGCATTTTTGAGGAGGTACAAAATGTAATACTGAAAATAATATTGATTAAATACAAACCATTATGATTATAGCATTGATTTTAACAAGTAAAATAGACAACAGTTGCACTTACATATGTATGCTGATTTCATTAATTCTCATCT
Source organism: Mytilus edulis (assembly GCF_963676685.1). Classification (NCBI taxonomy): domain Eukaryota; kingdom Metazoa; phylum Mollusca; class Bivalvia; order Mytilida; family Mytilidae; genus Mytilus; species Mytilus edulis. Next base: position 76,955,014 of record NC_092346.1, on the reverse strand, counting down.
TTTATTTCAACTCGTTTTTTAGGGGGGTCCCTCTTTTCAAAATCCTATAGCCACACTTGATAATAATACACTAAAAAAATCATTCAGTAATGCCTTAATGGATGTAAGTATTTAGACTAGCTACTATTGTCCAAAGTCTGATTCACTGTGATATTTACCTCATCATCATTTCATAGACATGCTATTTATTTTTCAGTGCATGAGTGAAGCTGCTACTTTGTCAAATGCACTATGGAATAACACCTGCTATATTTATCCAATACGTAAAAAGAAACCATCGAACATTCCCCATTTATTTACGGTCAAGGAAATCAATTATTGATTTGTGTTCTTTGTGTTGATGTTGTCATTGTGTGAATTTGATTGATTTCGATTATAAATAATCTTACCTCTTTTTAACTAGCGTCTGTGTTATTTCGTTGTGCGAGGAAGCATAAATTAAGCACGTGATCAATTTTTACATGTGGTAATCAGCTGATCGTGATATTTATAGAACAAAAGGTGGGCGGCGTACTTTCGGTTTGCCTAAAAAAAGAACATGAGATAAACCTGGCTGCTTTCGGGTCGATCCGGCCCAAGTCGATCCGGCCCACGTCGATCCGGCCCCACGTCGATAATAATTTCTTTAGATGAGCATACAAAAAGGGTTCTGATCTTCTATCTACAATATACTAGAAGTAAAAAAAATATGAAAGTTTCACCTTAGTGAAAGATGATGATGTCAGAATCGTTATATTTTTGTGTTTCGCCAACTTGAAATGTCTTTGATTGTCTATGTAATGAAATAACTCAAGTGATATTTGCATGGATGGCACGGTTAACTGTTCGATACATGGGTGTAAAATGTCAACTTCATTCCTCTTGTGTTTGTGTTACTTCCACTTTTTATCAAAATGTGGGATCTGCTTATTGATTTGTGCACAACCCGAAGACTAAATCTCCAGCCCGAGGTAGATAAACTGACTTTAAATGCGCAATGCATACTGCTATTACAAAAATTTCATGCTACTACAATCAACGGTTCAAGGTACTCAGATTAATTATCTTTAATATATTTTTTCCGGAATGGTTACTATTTTCGCGGAAAAGTAAGGTATTTATTTCCGGAAACGTAGACTTTTTTTTTGCGGAAACGTAGACTTTTTATTTGCGGAAACGTAAAACGCCGACTGTAATCCAATACGTCTTTTATCTTGTGTTATAACAAATAGCTACATACACAACGGTACAGGCCGATCCCCAAGCTGATACATACAAATTTTGTTTTTCTTTTTTAAAAGTTCTTAAAATTCTCAAATTGAGAAATGTTGTTAGATTTGCCTAGTCCTTTCTATAAAAGAGAAGACAGAATGCGTTTGTTTTTATATCACAATGGCTTTTCCTTGTGTGTTATGGGACCAACATGTGCATTTAGTGTCATTGGTTTGTTATTTTCTTGCAATAAAGAATAATGGATACTCATATTACTTGGGTTTTTTTTTATCTACACACAACTTTTCAAAGTATTGTCAATTTTAAGAAAAAATAAATTGACTATATTCGATATTACAAAAGAAAAACAAGTGTAACATGTGTTATAGAAGCCTCTGATGTTACCTGAAAAAAATACAATTAATTATTATTATATAAACACCAAACACCAAACAAAAGATCAAACTACAAAGACCTTGTTGATAACGTAACTTTAATTAATCAGGATTTGATTGAATTAAGTGATTACGATTGGCATTACCTTAGTTCACAATCATCAGACAATTATTGAATAAACAAACCAATTATAGACTAATGATTTGGCTAAAAAAGACATTAATGATGAGTTAAATTTTCACGGTTCCATTGGACTGTAAATATTTATTTAGTTACTCTGTGTGAGAAGTAAATAAAATAAAAATCGCCATGACATTCAAAGTCAACTTTGAAAATATCTTCACATTTTAAAATATCATTGGAGCTGCTGTACAAATAGACACAATAACTATAGTTCAAAGCCACTAACAACTAATAAAAAAATCATGCATCTAAGACTAAACTAACACTCAGTTTCGTATCGATTTAAAATAGTTCTTTAACTGGTACTTCAATACTTCGTTTACCTGTTGTGATCCGTCATCGACACTTTTTGCAAATTCCGTTTATACAGTTCAAATTTGTCACAAATTCCTCCATATAGTGAATATATCTGGTAATTGAAGTGTTGTTATTATAAATGGTAATCATTTTGAATTTTATAAGAAAACAGATAATCAGATAAATCATCTATTGGTGTAAAATCCAAATGTTCATGGGTTTTTCTGTGTTCGACCTGGGACATAATATTTTAAAAAATGTTTCTTATAATACTATTTTTTTCTTTATGTAACTACGTGATGAGATTATTTAAAAAAATATATAAATTTACTTGTATGCGAGTGGGAGAGAAATTATAAGGCTTTTTATTTTGGGTCAGAGAAACCATACCAGACAGACATGCACATCATACAATTATACCCTACACCTATTTCTCAGATACTGGCCACTATAGTTGGTGAATATAATAGAACGCTTATAAGGTGTACATGTCCGTCTGGCAGGGTTTATCTGACCTTGGCCTCATTTTCATGGTGTATTAGCTCAATTTTATGTTTTTTTGTACAATGTTTAGTATTTGTGGTTTGGTCTATTCTTGGATATTATAAGCAATTGGTAATTTTAATTTGGTGCATGGGACGATTGTAAGATTTACATGTCTGTCTGGTCGGATTCATATGACCTTGACCTCATTTTCTTAGTTGATTTGTCAATAAATCTTCGTAATTTTGTCAGTTTATCCAAAACTATAAGCAATATGTCAACTATTTGTGTCTTTTGGAATTATTGTAAGGAACACATGTCTGTCTGGCAGTGTCCATATGACCTTGACCTCATTGTCATTGTTCATTTGTGAGGGCCCTCATGGGGTTTTTGATTATGTGATTACTTGGCCGTTTTTTTAATGATTATTTGATTATTAAGCCAAATATTTCATGATTATTTGATTACCTAGGACTGTATTTTTAGTTTATGATTATTTGATTACTAAAGATAAGCAAATATTTAATGATTATGTGATTATATTGGCAAAAAAATGGTGATTATGTGATTACTAGGACCCCCCCATGAGGGGCCTCATTTGTCAATGTTAAGTTTTCGTAATTTTGTCAGTTTATCCAATACTATAAGCAATAGGTCAACTATCTTTGCTGATTGGAATGATTGTAAGGTACACATGTCTCTCTGGTGAGGTCCATATGACCATGACCTCATTTTCATGATTCATTGGTCAGTGTCAGCAAGATTTTGTGGTATGATCTGTTCTCAGATATAATTAGCGAAATGATTGTTAATGTACATGTTAGTCTGACAAGTTTCATCTGACTGTGACCTCATTTTCATGGTTTATTGGTCAAAGTCTTTGTGGTTTGGTCTATTTCATCGAAACTATAAGCAATAATGCACCTATATTTGGTACAAGGAATCATTGTATGGTGTACATGTCCAACTGTCAGGCACAAACTTAGCATTAACCAATGAAGCATAAAATCGAGGTCTAGGTCATATGAAACCTGTCAGTAGGACATGTACACCTTATAAACATTCCATGCACCAAATATAGTTGACCTAATGATTATAGTATCTGAGATACAGACTTGATCACATAACGTTTACCTTGATCACTGATCTAGGTCAAGTGAGCGGTGAGCCCTACCTAATGGACATGTAAACATTGCAAGGAACCCATATATCAAATATAGTTATCCTGTTACTAATGATAAGTGAGTATTTCACTTGACAATTTTATTTTCAAGCAGTCACTGAACCATGAAAATACGGTCAAGGATAATGGACATATGACAGATGAAAACTTCCTACCTCAAGGTATGAAGTATCTAGGTCGTCTACCTTCTGAATTATAAAGCTTTAGCCTTTATAGTATACATAGTTGGTTCAATATCCCTAATGCGCCTCCAATTGGGAACACAAAAGTTGTGTGTAAAAAAAAATTATCTGTGAAGTGATATTGGACATGTTTCTTTTTTTCACAAGAGACTGAGCTTAACCATTTGTGTTGATTTTGAAAGTAGAGGACCATAGAATAAATGGGTAAAAACAATGAAGTTATTGAATGTATTCAATGTATTAGAATTTTCAACGAACTTATTGTGTGAAAAATGAAATGATTTACCAAGAAGAGCCGCATCACGAAAGCATTTTCGGGGTATATTCTTTTATTGAAAAATGAATCACACTTCGTACCAAAAAAAATAACCTCTCATGTGAAAATGTCTCAGCTATTTAAAGAGCCATCATACATATCCAAGTTTACGATATGGACTGAGCTACAGAAGAAAACATTACCATTTCCGCCTATGGAGAAACAATTGTGTATATTGCCCAAGTTAACATCATCACCACACTTAGATTATAATCCCTATGTCTTGCATTCAGTGACTTTCTTCACTCACAGACAAGTCATAAATTGCACCTGAGCGTTCTAAATCATATTTTTAGTGTGGTATACTACTTTTGGACAAATTATAGAAAACTTCATCAGCTACAACTCAGTTTGAAAGCTGCAGACATCTTAATTCTTTACCTTTTTCAACTGAACCAAATCAATACTTTACATAAATGTTCATGACCCATTTTTCTAGTGTTATTGTTATTTGTATTTGAGGCATAAAATATGAGAAAAATAAAAATAGAAGCAGGGTTAAATGATGAACAAGATATGAAATTTTCAAAAAATTCATAGCAAATCTTCTGTGTGGCAACATTGCTGCCAAGTAAATTTTTATTGTATATCCTAATTGACCAGTTTGAATCAATAATTGCTTCTGATGGTCAAGATTATAACAAGGTTGAAATTTAACAAAGGAGGTGCCTTCTAAGCATCAATATTTATAATTTAAAAGTATTGTAGATAAGATATCACAGGTGAGTAAAGACGGAACTTGATTTACTAAAAGTTTCAGTGAGACCCTCTGTGACATATTTCCATCATTTTTATAATCTGATCAACACAAGTTGAAATTAACTGTGTTCAGGGTTTCTCAATTATGAAATTTGATAAAATTTTACCTTGCAGTGTCATTAGATAATAAATTTTAAAAGTGACTGATCAGAATCAGGATCAATAGATCTTCTGAATTCTGATTCATTTTTATTATTTTTTTATTACTGAAAAGATGGATAAAACAATATAACAGGCTTACAAGTTTCTGAGCAGACTTTTGAAGAATTTTAAATGTTGATAGCAACAGATCATTTTAGCCATGTTGGTTGGTAGGCTGGATTGTGGGACACATGCTTTCAACTAGTAAATTGGCCCAGATGTTTCAGTAGATTTTTGTTAATATAAAAAACATCATTGATGTAGATATACAACTGACACAAAGTGGCAAGGTGTGCTAAAAAACAATGATAAACCAGATGCTCCGCAGGGCGTAGCTTTATACGACCGCAGAGGTTGAACCCTGAACGGTTGGGGCAAGTATGGACACAACATTCAAGCTGGATTCAGCTCTAAATTTGGATTGTGATTAAATAGTTGACACAGCATAGGTTTCTGACACAGAATGAATGTGTTCTAATGAACTTAAAATTTTTGTTTTCTCTTAGAGCAATTAACTATGCTGTTGAATATTTATCCTCTCCAAAAAATGTTTGAAGAAATTTTCTTTTTTATTTATGAAATTTCAAATGAGAAAAATTGAACCCAATTTTTTTAATCACATCCCCCTTTCCCTTATTCCAAAACTAATCTCAATTAAAATTTCTAATGGAGTTTGCAACAATAACTACTCATTTAAATACATCATAAAATATTAAGATGTAAAAAAAACTGCTTGTTATCACTGAATGGTAAAGATTATTTTAATTTATCAGTTGGTAGTAAAAAGTGAATATACATTGTATATTGTATATAACAAAGATTTAAGTTGATTCTGGACAAAGAAAGATAACTCCAATTAAAAAAAAATCTTGCTATTGCACAATATTTTGCAATTAGATATTTCTTGCTTACTATTCTGGACAAAGAAAGATAACTCTAATTAAAAAAAAATTTGCTATTTCACAATATTGTGCAATTAGATATTTCTTGCCATTGCGCAATACTGTGCAATTGAAAAGACTTGCTATTGCACAATACTTAATATAATAATTTTAGATCCTGATTTGGACCAACTTGAAAACTGGGCCCATAATAAAAAATCTAAGTACATTTTTGGATTCAGCATATCAAAGAACCCCAAGATTTCAATTTTTGTTAAAATCAGACTAAGTTTAATTTTGAACCCTTTGGACTTTAGTGTAGACCAATTTGAAAACAGGACCAAAAATGAAGAATCTACATACACAGTTAGATTTGGTATATCAAAGAACCCCATTTATTCAATTTTTGATGAAATCAAACAAAGTTTAATTTTGGACCCCGATTTGGACCAACTTGAAAACTGGGCCAATAATCAAGAATCTAAGTACATTTTTAGATTCAGCATATCAAAGAACCTAACTGATTCATTTTTTGTCAAAATCAAACTAAGTTTAATTTTGGACCCTTTGGACCTTAATGTAGACCAATTTGAAAACGGGACCAAAAGTTAAGAATCTACATACACAGTCATGACAGTTAGATTCGGCATATCAAAGAACCCCAATTATTCAATTTTGATGAAATCAAACAAAGTTTAATTTTGGACCCTTTGGGCCCCTTATTATGTTGGGACCAAAACTCCCAAAATCAATACCAACCTTCCTTTTATGGTCATGAACCTTGTGTTTAAATTTCATAGATTTCTATTTACTTATACTATAAACGTTATGGTGCGAAAACCAAGAAAAATGCTTATTTGGGTCCCTTTTTGGCCCCTTATTCCTAAACTGTTAGGACCTAAACTCCCAAAATCAATACCAACCTTCCTTTTGTAGTCATTAACATTGTGTTAAAATTTCATAGATTTCCATTCACTTTTACTAAAGTTAGAGTGCGAAAACTAAAAGTATTCGGACGACGACGCAGACGACGACGCAGACGTGATAGCAATATACGACAAAAATTTTTTCAAATTTTGCGGTCGTATACAAACTAGAGGCTCTAAAGAGCCTGTGTCGCTCACCTTGGTCTGTGTGCATATTAAACGAAGGACACAGATGGATTCATGACAAAATTGTGTTTTGATGATGGTGATGTGTTTGTAGATTTTACTTTACTGAATATTCTTGTTGCTTACAATTATCTCTATCTATAATGAACTTGGCCAAGTAGTTACAGTGGAAAATATTTTGTAAAACTTTACAAAATTTATGAAAATTGTTAAAAATTGACTATAAAGAGCAATAACTCCTTAAGCGTTCAATTGATCCTTTGGACATGTCGACTTATTTTTAGGTCTTACTTTGCTGTACATTATTGCTGTTTACAGTTTATCTCTATCTATAATAATATTCAAGATTATATCCAAAAGCTGCAAAATTTTCTTAAAATTACCAATTCAGGGGCAGCAACCCATCAACGGGTTGACTGAATGGTCTGAAAATTTCAGGGGAGATAGATCTTGACCTAATGAACAATTCAATTCTGTCAGATTTGATCTAAATGCTTTTGGTTTCAGAGACATAAGCCAAAAACAGCATTTTACCATATGTACTATTTTAAGCCATGTCGGCCATCTTGGTTGATGGGCGGGGTCATCAGACACAATTTTAAAACTATATATAATGATGATTGTGAACAAGTTTGGTTAAATTTGACCCAGTAGTTTCAGAGGAGAAGATTTTTGTAAAAGTTAACGATGACAGACGACGGACGCCAAGTGATGAGAAATGCTCACTTGGCCCTTCAGGCCAGGTGAGCTAAAAATAGCAGGTGCACAACTTCAATGCTTATAGAATAAAATTGAGAATGGAAATGGAGAATGTGTCAAGGAGCAGAAAACACTGTAGAAGTATATGTATAAATTTGGTAGAATTCTATCAAGCAGTGTTCAAGTAGTTGCAAGTTTTAAAATAGTTTGAAATGAGTTACAAGAATGATGACAATCCAAAAAGACAAAAGTGATGACTATGTGCTACAGCTTTTTCACATGATATGAGAAATTTGTAAACTGTTCTTCATAAATAATAGATCAAAAATTGTGATAAGGCTTTATTTAAAAAAAAATAGCATTTTCCTAACAAACATAAACTGATATTGCACATGATAGGAATAGACTGAAATATACAAATGAAATATAAACTAAAAACAATTGAGGCATGTTCTGACAATCAATACTTCAGACAACAAATAAATGCATATTATTGTTATATAGTTTTAAATTGAGTGTCTTTTAAGATTAAAATGTGTTGTCAAATGAATTTAATTTGAAAGCCTTAATGTTGAAATAATCACATATTTGAAGTGTTGAATAAAGCATGAAAATTTTACAATTCCTTCTTCAAGAACAATTATCATGGTTACTTCCTCAATAGTAAAATACTTACTCTTCATGAAATGAAAGAAAAGTAGAAAATGAAAAAATACCTGGCTTTTGTAAGTTATAAAACTTTAAGAAGAAAAAAAATTATACATTGACATATCGATGTTACACGTAAAAGTGAATAACAAGTTTGGACAGGCTAAAATGTCATTTCTGCTTTACTGATTACTTTAAATCTTATGTTGGGTCCTATATATCAACTTTTGAAAATATGTATCACAAAAACTTATCATTTCTCAATGATCCAGCAAACATTTTAAGGAATAAATACAGACGACTTATTATTACTTATAGTAACTGAAAATGACTAGTAATGAAAACTTAACACTGTTCAATGAATCATGAAAATTAGGTCAAGGTAAAATGAATCATGTCAGATGGACATGAACACCTTACAATGATTCTATACACTATATCATAAAAGACAGTAGAAATGTAGTAGAAAAATTGTAATTCAAATGGCACATACCTGATAAAGCAGTACAAATTGTATGTAAATAATATAAGGAATACTGTAATTATAATCACGAATAAAAATTTTACAACACAAAATTTATTTAGAAATATATGTAAAAAAAAACAGCTTTGAGAAGTTTTCACATGGCTGTAAATCTTTATTTGATGCTATTTTGAATGGATTCTTTTAAGGTATTTTTTACCTAACACTACAGGGAGATAACTATGTAAAATCAGCTAAACTTTTAATCATGATGTATTGTTAAGGAAATATTAATTGATCAAGATTAGTGTTTGTCAAACTTTTTCAAAGAAAGTGATTGGTTCAAGTTTTTTGGAAATTTTTATATTTTTTTCAAAGGTCAATATTTTGTCAAAATTTATTTTATTAAATTTAAACTAGCCAAGTTAATTTTAGTCATCAAGGTGTTGGGTACCACCTTAAATGTCCTTAGCAACGTTTTTCTTAAGAATAGAATGCATCTTTTTGTAACTTCATTGGGGTGTAAAAGCATTTTGTATGAAGTGCATTCAACCCTTTAACAACCCTATGAAGTTACAAAAAAAAGCATTCAATACTTATAATAGTATTTTTCAGATAGGATCATGAAAACATGATTTTTATCAAGGTTTAATTCAATTTACCTGTGCACTTTATTGTGGGACCTTGTGTCATCATGAATAATAAGTTTTATTGTGTAATGAAGTTGATTAAGGGAGAACGTGAGACTTCAGTGACCCCCCGGTGTAGCCAATCAGAATAACTTATTATAATGAAACATACATCTAATATTATTATATTCATTTGAAATTAAAAAGTTGGTGTAGATACTGATGATAATATATGCTTTTTTTCTAATTTTTTTCTAAATTTTTCAACTTAAGTTCTGTCACTTAAAACAAATTCAAATCATATGTTGTTATCCCAGGAATCACACTCTTACTTGGAATATATATTGCTGAGTTCATCAGGTCAACACAAACAATAAATGTAACAGTTTAGGAATAACAATTAAAAAATTATAAATATCTAATAAAAAAATCTTAAAAATCAACGACATAAATTATATAAATTACAATGTAATAGTATAAATACTGATATCTTTTCTGTTTCTGTATAACATAAAACCTTTTATAATTTTCATGTGATTTCAGAGGTTACCTTTCTTGCTTCACTGAATGCATATTTGTAAGTCATGGTTTACATTTCACCACCAAAGACAATTGAAAAAACACAAAGAGACACAAATAATATACAATACAAATATATTAGACTGATAGTTCAAATCTTTAACTCAGCATTTTTTACAGATTTGAACCTAGACATTAAATACTGATTTGAATATAATAATAATAATGATAATGTAAATTAAAATAGACAAAGATACATTTACATAAAAAAAACACTGCAAGAAAAGAACATTATTGTTTGATTCATTCATTAAAATTAAAGAAATGATTTTGACTTCTATAAGAAATCCCACTTCTGTTAACAGAAATGTTGAAAGCAAGCCAACATTTAGTACTCATCAAAAACAACTGGCTCTTATGGATTTCTAAATCTTAAAGGAGATCAAAATGGATGAAGGAAAGAAATATATCTTAACAAAATATTAATAATGATGAGGCAATAATGGATATAAAAATTTGATAAACCACATATTAAAATTTACATAACATATTGTATACCAAGTATATCTTTATCTTTGGTCCATTTATGCTAGTCGCTAATCTTTAAGATCCCATAGTCCTCTATTTCCAATAACATCTTTTTGTACTAAACTAATAACAAATTAGATAAATTCCTATCAAAATAACAACATACAATCCTGGCAAGATACAACTATCAGACTAACAATCAATGCTTGTTGTGTACCAGCAATATCCATATAACAATACCATTATACATTAAACACTTTCGTGCTCCATTTCTTCATCATAATTAGAACAAGTAGCACCAACAACAGGGGATCTAGTTCTACCTCTTTTGGAGGGGGGACTCTGTGATGGAGGGGACTGCGATGAAGCTTCCAGGTATTCATCATCATCATCATCCTCATCTTCCTCCTCATCTTCATCACTTGCCCCAGGTACAGGACTAGCAGGAGGTGATATGGCTAGTTTTACTTTCTCTGTATTTTCTGCTATCCAAGAGGTCTGAAATGATTAATAAGTGTGTTTCTCATGTGCACCAAGATTGAGTTGGTTTCATACAAAGTATAATTAGTTCTGTCTGTTCAAGTTATCATATAAAAGAAAATAGTATTGGACTATTTGAAAGATGCACACACTGAAATACTTTACTGATCATCACTGATGTTCAGGTCAGAAGTGGTCTTTCTACAGGTATAACTTGATCAATGAGTTCAAGGTCGAATCAACATAAACACCTTACTGAAGAGCCTGTGTCGCTCACTTTCATCTTTAACGATAGCCATTTTTGGAAAAATCTTCATTAAAGGACAATAACTCCATAAAAAGTTAACTGACAAATTCAGACATGCTTACATATATGTAGATCTTGTCCTGCTAATCATTTTTTAGTTTCTATCTAAATCTATTACCCTTTTCAAAATAGGGGTGAAAGATACCAGAGGGACAATCAAACACGTATGTCGAAAATAAATAGACAATGCCATGGCTAAAAAAGAAAAAGACCAAAAGAAAAAACAATAGCACACAAAACACAACATAGAAAACTTATCATTGGCAAAAAATCTAAAAATGATAATCATGTATATATACCGTTCAGTCATTCTAGATACCAACTTTTTTACTACTTATATATTTTAGAAACTGAACTCTTCAAAAATACTTTTAATGTTCATCACTAAAGGAGAAATTGGCTTTAAATTAACATATGAAAAACCTAAATTGATATTGGATGCTCTTTCATTTCTATCAGATTAGTTATTTTTCAAGTTAGCATCTACAAAATACTCAAAAGTCTCTTTTAAAAACAACACTTACTATTCTTCCGTCTTTTCCAAACATTTCTAAAAAGTTACCAATGAATTCTTTCGACTTGTCTTCCCATTTATCAATGAATTCTTTTCCTTTATCTTTTATAGTGTTGTATTTTCCTGCTAAAATAATTTTTTTCTCCTGTAAAAATAAACATTGCATGAAGTGTTTAACAATGTTATATTCCCTGCAGAATGTAACCAAAAGATGATGTATCATATTTTTATATATCATTGCAAGGTCTTTTTCATATCTGCCCTGGAATGATCCAAAAACTCCCATATCTGACAGTTTTACCCAAGGATCCAAGTATATTACTTGAGTCAATATGGAAAATGCAATGTATATGATGTAATTATCAAGGTACAAAAAAATCCTGTTTATAATTATTTTCTATTGATTTCCCCAAAATCATTTTTTTTAAATATCAAATATTTATTAATCGATAGTCCTGGTCCTGCATCTTTTAACCACAGCATGTTAGTAAATGTGTTGTTCGGTCACTTGTTGAACATTTTTCTGGTAGAATTCTTGGATTACTTAATTTTATAAATATTTACCCTCATATAGCTAACATTGAGCTCTTTAGCACTATATCCTCTACTAAGATTTCTCCTGACATAAACATCATAATCTTTAATTATTCTGGCTATGATATCTGTTGTTGATATCCCTTCCGTTCTCTCTGTAGGCAAAAACCTGAAAACAATTTAAAACAAATTTAGTAAGATTTTAATTACATAAAGTAGTACCAAACACCTTGACCAGAATTAATTTGGCAGGTTAAATTTTCATAATATTTTGACAAAAATATTTACTTTGAAACTTTGACAAAAATATGAAAATTTCAAAAAACTTGAACCACACACTTTATCAGAAAAATATATTGGATATATAGCAGTTTGACAAACACTAATTTGATCATTGAAAAGCTTAATATTTCATTAAAACAACAGAACATGATTATAATGGTTAGAGTTATCTCCCTGTAGTGTTATGTACAAAGCATTCACATTCTTTTGAAATAGCGAATCATAAATCATATGATTCCTTAATGAGGAATTATAGTATTATACAGATGATTTTTTCTATACATTGTATAGTAAAGAAGAACATTTATTGTTCAACTCTCACTATAATTTGAATTTGCAACCTCTTGCCGCCATTTTATCATACTTCAAGTTAAACTTGGCACAGCAAACAAATGCTTTGAAGTTGTGATAACAGTGCAATTCATTACTTTTGAAAATTTCTATAAAACTTTGGAACCAAAATGCACTCAAATAGTATATATGCAAGATGGGTGCCACATGTGGAGCAGGATCTGCATATCTTTCAAGAGTACTTAAGATCAACCCCAGTTTTTGGTTTGATTAAATGTTGCTCATTCTTTAGTTCTGTATGTTGTTTTAAATATACTGTTGTTTGTCTTTTTCTTTTTTATAGAGTTAACAGGTAAGTATCTTTCGCTTCTCCTTTTCAAGAAGTCATAATCATTTGAACTAAAATATAGCCATAATTCACCCTTAAGGAGGTTTGCTACTCAGCTTCAAAATAACGAGTTTTTCATAACACTAGTATTAATAAATAGGGGATTAATAAAGGAACCAAAAAAGCAGAAAAAATATATAGGTCAATGTGCTTGTTTTCGAGATGTTAGCCATTGAAATTTTGACAAGTTTAAGTTCTCAAAAGCTTTTAAAAAATAACGAAGATTTTAGACTTTTACAGATGGCTTATAATTATACAAGTAAAAGATTTATGAAAAGAAAAATGGGGGTCATTGAGCAAAATTTGTTAAGGCATTCAAATGGATAAAACCAGAGGATTCCAAAAATCTGACAAAACTCACAAAACATGACAAGCGAACATCCTTAAACCAAAATACCTGATTGTAGGTTAAGTTAATTCCCTTTGTATCCAGTGTATAACATGGAACTAAAGCAATCTGACTCAATGAAGTATGAAATGTTGGTTAGAATGAACTACTTTTAATGTGTAGCTCCAATAGTCTCCTATATTAATCTATAAACAAAATAATCTTTTAACAATAATTTCTAAACTTTTGAATGAATACTTAGTCCAAGGAAGAAGAAATTTAGACAAGATTTAAGTTTATATCATACTTTCATTGACCAACTTATCAAGTCACAGGGGATTTAGAGCTTTTCATATAATTTGGTTGCTTGGTAACTGTTGATAGCTGTATAACGTCTATATGTCTAATTTTAGTTTAATTTGTGCTGTTCAGTTGCTGTCTCCTAGACATTGTTTCTCCTTCTTTTTTTTTAATTCATTAAATGTATATGAAACTTACATCCCTCTTTCTTTAATAATAGCATACACATCATCTGAACCTATGGCTCCATATGGAATTTCATCATGGGCAACAAAGTCTATCTGTAAAATAGGTACAAAAATTTCACATTACTTTATCACATATAACAATATCCATCTCTTCTACTATCTGAAAGCTTTTTACAAATAGTTTAAAAAGATGCCTCTATATTAGCATCCCTATGTCTCACATTGAACAATACATACTGAAGACAATATAGAATCCTAAGTGTACATATCACACCTTGTGGTAATCTAAGAACTCATCAGTAAGAGTCCATGGAGCGTCTGTAACTAACTCATCCACGTAACGGCAATGTCTTATTGCTTCATATCTTTCTTTTTCATCCATTACGGTTCTTCCCTTCATCTTTTGAGTCAATTCACCATTACACACTGTAAATGTAGATATAAATTGTTTACTAATTGTCCATATATTCTTAAACTTTTTTTTAAATTTAATTATCTGTATTTAATTCCAACTTTATTTCTTTATGGCATTTCAAATCTATTGGTGGAGGAAACTCATAGACTAAAAAAATGCCAAAATGTGTGATACATTTGAAGATAATAGCAGTTAAATTTTTGCTGACTGAAGTGTTTATGTTGTCATTTTTCATTATTGAAGTGTTCTTGTTGATATTTCCATTATTGAAGAGTATTTGTTGACACATATTTCAAGTGTTCTTGTTGTGAAATTTCATTATTAAAGTATTCTTGCAGGCAAATATAAGTGTTCTTATTAAAATTTGTCATATTGAAGAAATCTCATTGATATTTTTCTAAGGTATTCTTGTTGAAATTCATTAATGGTAAATCTAAAATGTTCGCTTGTCTCCTTTTTCCTATTCTTGTTGCAGATTTTGTTCATACATTGTTAGGTTTTTCAATATATGAAGTGGCAGAGTGGCCACGAGTGTGTGAGCTTATGAGGTCAATCTGCCACCGCCAAACCAGACTTAAAAATAAATATTTGCTGCTTCTTTGTCTAGCAAAGAAGTAAGAGTGAAAATTGGTCAACTTTGTCTTAGATTACAGTAATAGTTCTGAGTATAGTGATATGTCTTCCTCCACACTGTTAACTTGTGAGCCACCATATTAGAAACTGATCATTTATTCAATCAATTGTTATCATATGCATATGTGAAATGTTTTTGAATTTACTCTGAAGAGTCCAATTTTCAGACTTAATGTTAAATTGTTGATGTTTATCCTTTTTTTTAAAGGTTCGTTAATGTTGTTTTATAATCTAATCTTTACTATGGATGGATTTTTTTGTGTTGTTGCTCTCTTATTGACATTTTATATACCATTTATCTCCCTTGATTTATATAGATAAAAACATGGATTTCATTCATTAATTTTATTATGCTCTATCTTGTGCTGATCTTTAATATGATTTTGAATTGAAAATTCTAAACAAGGGTCCCAATTTGGCCCTAAAATAGTGAACTGACAGTTTAAGCTTGTATCAGACTATTCATTATTTTGTAGATTATTACCTTACTTAAGCAACCTATCAATCTATCAATCAATCTAATTTCTAATGTGTATGTGCTTCACTTTTTCACTTTTTTATTGTTGGCATATTGTGTCATTTCTGTTACTGAAAGTGTAATTATGTCTTACCACCAACTATAAGATAAGAATTAGGTATAGCTATTTTTGTCTGCATTAGTTGTCTAGCATGACCAGAATGGAACATATCATAGATGCCATCTGCGTAGATTCTTACTCGTCTGGGAGCTAAAAAATAATAAAAGATTTATTGTTTTATACTTTAAGCCTGATAAGGTTTTTGATTTTTTGGTTTTATTTGTATAACACCTAGCTCAGAAATTTTTAAACCCTGATAGTCTATCTGCATAATCAAGGGAAATAACTGTTCTAGAAACAAATATGTAACAGTTCCTGGCATAACTGTACACATTTATAGGAGGTAATGAGAATGACTTTAACTATAATGGAAAGCTGCAATGGTGATCTAAATGAAGAATGTGACTGACCTTAAAATTACTTCATCAAGAGAATGTTTAAAAGTGACCAGCTGAACATTACAGATCCAGGTGGAAAAGTTTGGTTGATTATATAGGAAATCACTGAAGCATGACTGGAGCCCCCTATGAAAAGTTCTGGATCCCCCCCCCCCCCCCCCCCTATGAAAAGTTCTGGATCCACCACTGTATTTTATCATATTCTTAACAAGTTCAAACTGTAATGCATATGTTTGTTTTAAGACTACTGTGGATTCCTTTATTTTCGTGAATTGCTGAAAACTTGCATTTTCGTGGATATTTGATTTCATGGTTTCGCCAATCTCTGTATACAGAGCCTTTTGAAAATATGTAATTCGTTGAACATTTGAATTCGTGGTTCACCTGTTCCCATGAAACCCACGAAAATTGGTATCCAATGAATCCACAGTAACAGATTTTCTTGTTTGGTGAACTTAAAATTCTGGGACAAAAGTTTTGTCACAAAACCCAATTTGCATATATATATATCTTTCACATCATAATAACCTTATGTTTATGTATAATTAAATGCAACTTCTTATCAAACTAATCCAAACCCAAATTTTAACCTGGTGCAGGACAAGCAAACAAAATGAGTGTAGGCATAAAATAGTACATTGAGATGATAAAATTTTATAAAATTACCTTTGCCTGCCTTAGCATCATCCAAACTAATTTTGATTGAGTAATCGATCTGATCTCTTTCTTTTTGGGCGTCTTCATCTGCACTCCTGGGGGCTGGTCCGCAGACTTGCTGTAAAATAGATAAAAGAAAAATATTTCATTGGAAAACATTATAAAACTCAATTTCAACATTTAATTTTTCATACATACTTAGTCTAGTACTTTAAGGAGGTAGACCTAGGTTAAGGGAAATAACTCTTAAAATCATCAATACGTTTGTGTCAACCATTTTCAAAAATATATTCTAAGCTTCCAGGTTACATAGATTATTTTCAATCTGTTTCAGGTAAATGCTTAAATTACATTGATGAACTTGACTTTTACAAACGCTTAACTGATTTAAAGAGTTATCTCCCTGAACCAAGGTCTGCCCCCTTAATGTCCACTAGTATAGTCTTATTTCACCTCCAGTTTTCTCTCATAGTTTACTTATACATTGACCTGACCTTTATTTTTTTTGTCTCCTAGCATACTAATTGACTGACCTACCGGTAACTTATTATATTATTAATTCGTATATTTTAACAAATTTGATTCGTTTAGGGATAGTTACATGTCATACCATATTTTCGAAGGTAGAGAGAAAATGATGGAGAGCAAAAAGCATATTGCACGGTTATTTTTAGAATATCTAAAAACCGGAATACTTGTGATGAGTTTCGGATATTGTTCAACGTTTTGAAACAAATGATATCTGTGATCGATTATTTGATGACGAAAATCTTCTCATACATAAGATGCCAAAGAAACAAACTAGAGGCTCTAAAGAGCCTGTGTCGCTCACCTTGGTCTATGTAAATACTTAACAAAGGACACAGATGGATTCAAGACAAAATTGTGGTTTGGTGATGGTGATGTGTTTGTAGATCTTACTTTACTGAACATTCTTGCTGCTTACAATTATCTCTATCTATAATGAACTTGACCCAGTAGTTACAGTGGAAAATGTAAGTAAAATTTTACAAATTTTGTGAAAATTGTTTAAAAAAATGACTATATAAAGGGCAATAACTCCTTAGGGGTCAATTGACCATTTTGGTCATGTTGACTTCTTTTTAGGTCTTACTTTGCTGTACATTATTGCTGTTTACAGTTTATCTCTATCTATAATAATATTCAAGATAATAACCAAAAACAGCAAAATTTCCTTAAAATTACCAATTCAGGGGCAGCAACCCAACAACAGGTTGTCTGATTCATTTGAAAATTTCAGGGCAGATAGATCTTGACGCGATAATTTTTTTTACCCATGTCAGATTTGCTCTAAATGCTTTGGTTTTTGAGTTATAAGCCAAAAACTGCATTTTACCCCTATGTTCTATTTTTAGGTGTGGCGGCCATCTTGGTTAGTTGGCTGGGTCACCGGACACATTTTTTAAACTAGATACCCCAATGATGATTGTGGCCAAGTCTGGATTAATTTGGCCCAGTAGTTTCAGAGGAGAAGATTTTTGTAAAAGATTACTAAGATTTACGAAAAATGGTTAAAAATTGACTATAAAGGGCAATAACTCCTAAATTGGTCAACTGACCATTTTGGTCATGTTGACTTATTTGTAAATCTTACTTTGCTGAACATTATTGCTGTTTACAGTTTATCTCTATCTATAATAATATTCAAGATAATAACCAAAAACAGTAAAATTTCCTTAAAATTACCAATTCAGGGACAGCAACCCAACAACAGGTTGTCCGATTCATCTGAAAATTTCAGGGCAGATAGATTTTGACCTGATGAACAATTTTACCCATGTCAGATTTGCTCTAAATGCTTTGGTTTTTGAGTTATAAGCCAAAAACTGCATTTTACCGCCATGTTCCATTTTTAGCCATGGCGGCCATCTTGGTTGGTTGACCGGGTCACCGGACACATTTTTAAAACTATATACCCCAATGATGATTGTGGCCATGTTTGGATTAATTTGGCCCAGTAGTTTCAGAGGAGAAGATTTTTCTAAAAGATGACTAAGATTTACGAAAAATGGTTAAAAATTGACTATAAAGGGCAATAACTCCTAAAGGGGTCAATTGACCATTTCGGTCATGCTGACTTATTTGTAAATCTTACTTTGCTGAACATTATTGCTGTTTACAGTTTATCTTTATCTATAATAATATTCAAGATAATAACCAAAAATAGCAAAATTTCCTTAAAATTACATATTCAGGGGGAGCAACCCAACAACGGGTTGTCTGATTCATCTGAAAATTTCAGGGCAGATAGATCTTGACCTGATAAACAATTTTATCCTATGTCAGATTTGCTCTAAATGCTTTGGTTTTTGAGTTATAAGCCAAAAACTGCATTTTACCCCTATGTTCTATTTTTAGCCATGGCGGCCATCTTGGTTGGTAGGCGGGGTCACGCCACACATTTTTTAAACTAGATACCCCAATGATGATTGTGGCCAAGTTTGGTTTAATTTGGCCCAGCAGTTTCAGAGGAGAAGATTTTTGTAAAAGTTAACGACGACGGACGACGGACGACGACGGACGACGACGACGCCAGACGCCGGACGCAAAGTGATGGGAAAAGCTCACTTGGCCCTTCGGGCCAGGTGAGCTAAAAAAGGTAAATGAAATAACAGGAAATATGATATCTATAAAATTCCAACAAAATCAAATGACGATTTTGATACAAATATGGTCGGAAATTAATAATATAACAAATATAGCCTTTGTATGAGGTCAATACAGGATATATCGACCCAAAGCAGTATATCAACCTTGGACTTCGTCCTCAGTCAATATACTTCTTTCAGGTCAATATATAAATAGAGAATAATACATGGCAAAATCCGTATCATATGTCGTATCATCCCAAGACATCAATATCAGCCCAAGGGTCTTTAGGCCCGAGGGATGATATTGGTCGAGGGTGATACGGCATATGATACGGATTTTGCCATGTATTATTCATTTTATCATATATTTCAACAGAAGAGTATTACATTATATGAACTGTTTTCTGATCCATAGCACTAGGTTACCTTCAGTTTTACTTTTGTCTTGTTTCAAAGGCCTTAAAAGAACTGCTCAATTACTTATCCGAAGCACCTGGGTTACCTTACAATTTGCGTACTGTTATTTTAAAAATATTTTGTTTATTTTTGTTTATTTTTGTATTTATTTGTGTGTTATGTATTTTTTATAGTTGCATTTAGTGTGCAAAAAAATATGAAAACGTTTGTGACGTCACATACAATATGAAATCTTGATGTTTGTGACGTCACATACCAAACAATGATGTTATTCAAAAAATTGACCTATTTTGAGGAAAAATTTTCTTAAGCAAAAAAAAGAAAGACTTTTTGCAAAAAAAAAAAAGTAGGGGTGTGATAAAGGGTATGCGATAAAGGGTATGTGATAAAGGGTGTGCATCAAAGTTGCGCGATATGGATCAAACAGCAGGCTATTTATCAAATATGCAAAACTACTGTATTTACTACTAAACATATGAGAAATAGAATATTACATGGTAAAATCCGTATCGCATGCTGTATCACCACGATAAACCAATATCAGTCCCGAGGCCGGAATTTCCTGTCATAGGAAAAAAATGAGTTCCCATTCAACTAAATTTGATATTTTTCAAAAAGTTATTACACAATGCAAATTTTTACGATTTTGATTTGGTTAGAATAGATAGCAAACTTTTTAAGATGTATTTTTCTTGGTGTTCACCTCGTTAGAAAATTAAAATGATCATGAATATTATCATCGCCAAATAAACATGCAATAAAACTTTAAACATTTCTACATCGTTTGATATTTATTTGATAAATATTATTTTTTGTTGAAATAGTAGGACATATCGTAAGTGGATGCATTTTAATATGTGGTCTTAAAAGTATATTGAGAATGTAATAAGGTTATAGGGGACATTACGATGTGGATATTAAGAAAATAAGGAAGTCTAAAAAAAAAAAGTCAGCTGGAAAAATACAGCAAAATCATAATGTTATTTTTTAAATTATGTTATAATTTCGGACAATTTAAAAAAAAATGGATATCACATGATTCTGATTCAATTAAAATATATGATTAACAGAATAATACATGGCAAAATCCATATCGCATGCTGTATCACCACTCAACCAATATCAGCCCTCGGGACCTTCAGGACTGATATTGGTTTCTCGTGGTGATACAGCATGCGATACGTATTTTTCCATGTATTATTCTATATGTATCAACCTCATACAAAGGCTATATTTGTATAATATCTCTGTCTCATAGTTTACCGATACATTGACCTGACCTTTATCTTTTTTTGTGTCTCCTAGCATACTTATTGACTGACCTACCGGTAACTTATTATATCTTTGTCTCATAGCATACTCATACATTGACCCAACTCATCTCTTTATTTGTCTCATAATTTACTGAAACATTGACCTAGACTATCTGTTTTGTCTCAAATAGCCCTAGATATCTAACTATTGAATATATTCATACAGTAATCTATAAGCACAAGGGCCATAACTTTGGAATTGTCAATAAACCAGGATGCCCCATTGATATGTGCATCTAATGAAGCATGTAGGAGGAGTTGTGTACAAAACGGGCAAACTAAATAATATAAAATTTTCATATAGCTCAGGCAAATTCTTCAATTGTCAATGGAAAAATACATCTTCTGTACTGCAAAGTTGACAAATGAAAAATCCTAAATAATCTGTTATTGTACAAATTCAGGACTCAAATTTGAGTTCTGAACGATGCACAGATGAATTCCTTTAAACCTCCCATTTTTTTGTACATGTAGTGGAATGTGGGGGAGAGAAGGGGGTTTAATCACAAGACTTGAATTTTAGTAAAGTGCTTTTTTACAATGGACATTGGCCTGCACTCAAGATAAATAAGAACAGTAATGGGTCAATGTATTAGTGCACTATATGTGACGAAAAAAAGATAAAACAAGTCCATGGTCCACTTTATTTTACTACTACATTTGTACTTGTAATAATATCACCACAACAAAGGTAGTTGACCTAGTTATCTTTCCTGCTTCCCTGATTTATCTTATATTATGTAACTCAACAGATTTGTCTTATTTACATGTATAAAGGAAGGAATTTTGGATTTCTGAAAATTAATCAACTCTTTGCTGGAGTTAATTCTTTAGTTGATGTATCTGATAAATAGTCTACACTAAACAAAAGAATACAATCATTTATCAAATCTTTTAAATGACTCAAGTTAGACATGTAAGTCTAAAAACATGATTTTGTAATGCTTCATTCTTTAAGACAAATAGGTCCTCATAGTACATCCTTTACCACAAATAAAACAAATTTGCTTTTGAGAGATATATTTAAAATTACAATTAAATTCATAAAGGCAGCAACTATTGGTAGGCATTTTTTTGGGAGACCTATATAATTAGATAGGACTTTTGTTCTTCTTATTCCTGTCAAGGGGCCGCAATCAAAAGTCTATTTTTCTGTCACTGTGTTGTGCATGAAGTACAAAATAATGATTCAAATAAATAAAGCTATGTGATATTTAAAATACTATATACAGGTTCTTTTTTAAAAACAGTGATTTTTGACTATTTTGTATGCCAAGCTTTGAAGCATTCCAGATTCAGGCTGTGGTAGCCCAAAAATGGTAAGGCATTCCATTCCAGAAAGGATTCTGGAAAGAAAAATTACCTGTTCCTTATGTCAGTCCTACAAAGGGACAGGATAAATAATATGACTAAGCTATACACACACCAAGCAGACCCAGATGATATATAGATATTGATTATAACCTTTTAAAAATAGCTTAAACAAAAATTATCTATATGCAAAACACTTATTTATCATCACTTTTGACAAAAAACAAAATATAAAACACAAAAATACACAAAAAAAGCTTAAAAAAATAAAATTTTAACTGACCTGGTTATTATTCATTTCAAACACTGGTTTTTGTTTGGATGTCATATTAAAACTGAAAACTCTATCCTCCACAGATAACTCCATTATCAATTGTATATACAGAAATGATCATGGTTCAACCATTGTGAATCATACTCACCCCTTATCAGATAACTTACTTTTTGCCACCCAAGGGTACAATTGGTCAAGTACATGTATGATAATTGATGATCACTTTCCTAACATGTGGATCAGTTAACTTACATTTATTATTGACTAAAATATGGAAACATATGGTAAGGACAAATACCTATAAAATTACACATGTACTATAATTCAATATTTATCTGACATGTGGTGTAGGAAAAAAATCAGTTTTTTGTTAAAGATCATGTATTCGACCAACACTTTGACAAGTTATTTAGGTTGCATACAGCAAATACAATCAAATTTTGGTGGAACTGTTTCGGGTTAGCTATTTAATACAACTGAATTTACATTCTTTTTCAAGTTTTTAACTTCTACTGCCGGTTCAATAGTAAATACTATATAGTTTAAAACTAGTGGTGAAATTCAATTTTTTAAATCCTAAACAACTTAATGCTTATTTCATCCACACTAATAGAGGCACAATAAATGTAAAATATAAGATTTTATATATGAAACTAAGCATCATGTTTAACAAAGACAGTTAACAATGTGCGGGACCTGACTCAAAGTTTATGAGTCAACTTTTTTCTCACTTAATTGAATTCGTTGTCCATTTCCTGCTCAATATATTAAAAAAATTGATATGCTAGGAAAATGAAAAGATTTTTTTTTTAATTAGAAGGCAAAATACGTTTTTCTACAACAGTTTAGACTAAAGGTAAAATCTGGCACAAGACAATGAGTTACTTTTGCCTGTTTTCTTTAACCATCAATGAACAGAGTTCAGATATATTTTACAGTAAAAATATTGAAAAATAACATTTATCAAATATATGCAAGTTTGAAGTGTTTTGATTTTTTTTTATTAAGTAATGGTATGGACAAAGTTTTTTGCACTGTAAACAGTGGACTAAAATAATCTACAGCTTTTCAAGTTTGATTTTTTCAGAATGAAATTGCTATAATCTTCAATAAGAACATTCAATGCAAGGTATGCATTCACTGGCTTCTTTAATACAAAAAAGAAGATGCGGTATGATTGCTAATGAGACAACTCTCCACATATGACCAAATGTCACAGAAATTAACAATTAAAATAAGGTCATCATACAGCCTTCAACAATAAGCAAAGTCCATACAGCCTAACAAATAAATTTACCAACATTTTTCAATACAAAAAGGGGAAATAAATGAAAACAAGAATGTGTCCCAAGTACATGGATGCCGCATTCGCACTATCATTTTCAGTGTTCAGTGGACCGTGAAAATGTGATAAAATCTCTAATTTGGCATTAAAATTAGAAAGATCATATTATAGGGAACATGTTTATTAAGTTTCAAGTTGATCGGACTTCAACTTCATCAAAAACTACCTCGACCAAAAACTTTAACCAAGACTTTAACCTGAAATGGGACGAAAGGATGGACGGACGAATGAACAGACGGACAGACAGATGCACAGACCAGAAACATAATGCCAATAAATGTCTTAATTGAGAATTTCTTTACTGATATTCTTCTAATAATAAAGTTTTCATGAGGAAAAATCACTGAAAAAATAAATATTTAGTGGGTTCCATTTAAAAGTTACTTTCGCCACTTTGAATAATTGAAGCTTGTTTCTTGAAAATACAGTTGAACACTCTGGATACAGTTTGATTGATTGATTGCACTAAATTATGTAGGTAATGCCCTGCAGCAAATATCTCAAGCATAGATAGTTCAACAAACCTGTTTTTGATATAACATTTTGAAAAATTGAATAAAGGACACAACAGACACAATAGCAATGTCTGCAGGCTACCATTGGAAAGTAGAGACAGTTACTCCTTTTATCTAATTCCTGTTCCACTTCTTTTTAAACTTTCTGTAGATTTCAAGATTAAAGGTGGTACCTAACACTACAGGGAGATAACTCTTTAAAATCAGCTAAATGTTTTAATTACGTT
Source organism: Mytilus edulis (assembly GCF_963676685.1). NCBI lineage: Eukaryota > Metazoa > Mollusca > Bivalvia > Mytilida > Mytilidae > Mytilus > Mytilus edulis. The sequence goes on along the minus strand of NC_092346.1, from coordinate 76,930,097 downwards.
GTGTTGTTAAGGGAATACATGTATTAAGCTTCTCAATGATCAAAATTATTGTTTGTCAAAATGCTATATAACCAGTGTAATTTTTCTGATAAAACGGTTGGTTCAAATTATTTGAAATATTTATACCTTTGTCAAATGGTCAAAGTAAATACCTTGTCAAAATTTTATGAAAATTAAAAGTGCCAAATTAATTTTAGTGAAGGTGTTGGGTACCACCTTAAACACCATGGAACTGATGGGAAGGGTGTGTTGCCTGCCCTCTTCATATAATATAAGCAGAAATGTCAATATTTTGGTAAGGGAAACTCAAAAAGCACCAATAAGCATGCCCACTACTTCATACCTTAGAAAGAATATGTGCAAGTTTGATTGAATTCTGTGCATAGGGAGTTATGCATTAACAAAGCTTGACATGAACTATGATTACAATGCAAGACAACATAAGTGATACTCCTGTCACAACAGCTTTTCTGTGTGGTAATAGAGTAATAAAACGTTACTCTTATCTTGTAATCATCACAAAAGTAGACTACACAAAGTCCCATTTATAACTCCTTAAAATTTTGTCATATATTAAAAATGGTGGACAGGTAAAAAATTGGTCAAGAAAAGTCCTACTAAGTATAGAGCCTTTCATGCAAATTGTTGTTGATATGTTACAATAGGCCAAAAACAGTACAAGTCCCATAACTCCAGAAAATTTGTTCAATGAAAATGGATAAATAAATGGTCAACTGAAAATGATTACAAAAACATCAACTAAGGCCAACTAAAATTAATTAGTAGATTTTCATCCAAATTTTTGAAAAAAATGGGGCGGGTGGGAGGATTTTATTTTTTTAATTTTATTTCATATGAAACCCTCGTCACGAGTTCTTCATACCGCGGAGTATATGCTAGTGGAAAACAAGTTGTATAATGTATATACATGCTGTATAAGGAATCCTACACTATTTTTTAAACTCTTAAATAAAAATCCCCGATTGGCAACCACTGTTATTCATGTAACTGCCGCTTTAGAAACCTATTTATAGTATACATCAAAAAGAAGAAAAATGCTCTCTTCAGTTGGACCAAATTTATTTTGCTTTCTAAGCAATGGTTTGTAGTCCCCATAAAATCAATAAAATGTATTGGTACAATTGTATGCAACACAAGTATTATGAGTACAGAATAAAATTTAAACTCAGTGTTGAAAGTAATTATGATGTAAAACATGAACTTAACTATAAAGTAGTTGTTGTTTAATGACTTAATTGAGGGTATTGGGACAGTTACAGAGGGTGTTTGCTGTTTGTCAACAAAAACAACAGCCATGGGTAAATAAAAGGGCTTGTTATAATTAAAATGCGTGTTTATCGACTTTTTTTTTCTCTCAATATACGGTCATAAATCAAACAAGTTCGTGTTTGTGGCAATTTCTTTAATCCAGTCATGTTTTTTGTACCAATTTGTTCTACAATTCTTGCGCTTTGGATATCATTAAGTCCAAATTTCCTGACATAAAGTCATTGTATAAATAAAGTAAAAAAACACGGTTTTCGATTCACCGTTTGTGACTACCGCAATTTGCGTTCAAGGACAAGGCGCTTTACTCGTAACTCGAATATTTCATGCCCATCTCGTTATCAATCTCTATTCTCAGTAGATGATGTTGTCATCATAGAGCAGCAGAATATGTCGACTTAATCATTTTCGTTAGATTACTCGAAGAAATACAAAAACCAAATTTGAAACAGGAAGTTTTGAATGAAACGAAACTATCGATGGTTCCCGTTAACGGACATGAACAAAATCCGGAAATTGTATTTTTGTTAAATAAAAAGAATCGGGCGGGACGATTTCAGAGGGGCGGGCGGGGATGAAAATCTAGCAATTAATTTTAATTGGCCTAAGTATGAAAAACTTTCAGACATACAGTCTCAAAAAGTAACCACCAAAGGGTGTAAAAATTTTAGTAAAATAATCCAAAAATTTTAAAATCCTTTAGACCTTTTAAAAATGGAACAAATCTTAACAGGCCAGGTTGCACATATTGTTCCTTAAACAATGGAGAAAAGTCTATTATGAACATTGAAGTACATGTATATGGAAATATGAAATGTAAATTGAAAATGAATAATTCTCAAATTTTGAAAACTGTTAAAACATTCTTCTGTGAAATTTTCACAAACTGGGTTGAAACTGTAGGAGGTACCAGTAATTAAAAACAACACAAAAAGGTATATTCTTATGTAAGTTTTACAGAAAAATAAATTAGTCCCCATGTATAGAAAAAAAAGTGAAAAAATTATCTATTTCGCCCAGCAGATACACCTGTCATCACCATACTGTTAAAGTATAACTTGTGCAACCAGGACAAATATTGTCAACTTAAAATTGTGTTATTGTATGGTCAACTACATAAACTAACAAATATTCTCACTAGGTATGAAATATATGGTATCAAGAGAGTATAACATAGATGTCATTACTCTAAAAGTGAAATAAATATTCAAAATAAGCAATAAAAAAAAAATCCAAAGTGATTTATAACTTTTTAGAATGTAAATAAAGAAAAGAATATACTTACGGGGAAAGATGATGACATAGATAAATCTATTAAAAGCAGATGATTTCTATGTGAATATCTTGCTGAAAGCCCTGTTCACTTTCTATTTTGAAAAACAAATAATTTTCTAATACAGACCAGAATCCAAGGGTATTTATTTGATACTTAACTGGTTAGTTTGTCACTTTATTTTTTACATAAGATATTTCAATCTTCAATGTAATTTCTCACATACACCTATTAAGTGAATTCTCTATGTCATTGGTTGCTACATTTGCAAAGTGTTCAATCAAGTTACTAAGTCTCTACAATGTGTACTTTAAGAAGTATTAGTAAGGTAATTTGTTACCCCATTCTTTTACAGTTTTAGTCATATTTAAAAAAAAAAAAAATGAACAGATATGTTTACACATTATTTGATCTCATATACAGTTAAATTACTGCACTAAGTGCTACAACTATAAACACATACATACAGTAAGTTTAGCTTTAATCTTATATAATATCACAATCTAACTTTTTTTTTTAACTTTTCATCTGCATGGTATACGATACATGTTTTTGATTAAGCAAAATATTAACAAGCATTGTGGCAATTATTAAAAGTAATAAATGGGTACTGATATCAGCGAAAATGGGCAAAAAGTAGATATGAACTAACTAACAACAGGAAATGTTTGTTTGATAATTAAGTTATTAACATCACAAATTTAACTTTTTGAATACCATGAAGGGTTCTTTTACCAATTCTCTATCTTCCAAAGTGACTTATTTCAATTCCCTTTATGCACTTCAAGTGACCTATTAAACCAGTTTTAAAAAGATGCTCCCATATTGAGCCTTAACTGTTTCATCTGAGTGTATAATTCAGAGTGATGGACAGACAGACAGACGGACAGAGCAGGAACACACAGAACAACTTAAAAGGATACTTGTGATAATTCATGAGCTTTTTATTATTTATGTTGCTTTTGGATGCTCTGGTCTAGCATGTTTTATTTCATTCTAAATTTGTTGCTTATTTTATTGCATGCTATATGTATGTGAGATTCGACTTTGTATAACAGGTTATTTTATATGTCAAATTAGACTGTGTTTATGTTATTTATATGTTTTTATATTTGGTCAAAAGCTCCTTAGAGCTTGTGTTGTATATTTTTACTTATGCTGAATCTAAATAAAGTTTTCTTATCTTATCATATGAAGTCTTGTTTGAATTTAATTCACCTAGTGGTTTTGGAGGAAAATAGATCCATGGAGACACAAGACAGACTACTGACCCCAAATCATGGCAAATGTGAAATGAATGCAAAATCTGACAGCTTAAAACACTTGCACTTTGTGCCAGCTGAGCATAAAAGAAAATTATGATCTATTTAAAGTATGATGGGATATACATATAACAAGAATGTGTCCATACATGTAGTACACAGATGCCCCACTTCCACTATCATTTTCTATGTTAAACAGTTTAGTGGACCATGAAATTGGGGTAAAAACTCTAATTTGGCATTAAAATTAGAAAGATCATATCATAGGGAACATGTATACAAAGTTTCAAATTGATTGGAATTCAACTTCATCCTAAACTACCTTGACCAAAAACTTTAACCTGAAACTTGCACTATCATTTTCTATGTTCAGTGGACCATGAAACTGGGGTCAAAACTCTTATTTGGCATTAACAATGAAAAGATCATACCATAGGGAACATGTATACTAAGTTTCAAGTTGATTGGACTTCAACTTCTTCGAAAACTATCTTAACCAAAAACTTTAACCTGAAACTTCCACTATCATTTTCTATGTTCAGTGGATCATGAAATTGGGATCAAAACTTTAATTTGGCATTAAAATTAGAAAGATCATATCATAGGGAACATGTGTACTAAGTTTCAAGTTGATTAGACTTCAACTTCATCAAAAACTACTTTCAAAGAAAAAAATTGACCAAAAACTTTAACTTGAAGCAGGATGAACTGACGGATGGATGAAAAAGACGAACGAACAAACAGACGGACGGATGCACAGACCAGAAAACATAATTCCCCTCTACTATCGTAGGTTGGGCATAAAATTATATATTTTTTTCCTTTCCTGATTTTGTATATTAATTTTTCTTGTTAAAGATGATATACAACTGCTCATTTGTTTTTTTCAGATTTTGACAGAACTGCCTTTTGTATGTTTTTAGTCCTGCTAAGTTTGTTTAGATTTATACTCAGTCATTATTGATTTATTCAATAGTATACCTACAGGTCTATCAAAGTCTTTAGATGATTTAGGACTGGTGGTTGGCGAAGGACAGTCTGACTTTATCTCTCCATTTTTATTTCTTTTCCTTGCACTGGACATATTGGAAGCTAATAATAGGAAAAAAAATACAATAAAATCTTTCCACAATATTTCAACAAATGCAAGAATAATAATTGCGATTTAAAATACCTGTTCTTTTACGACCCATGATCAATTTGTGTTTCAGATTAAGGTCAACCCAAAAGTCTATGTCTACTACTTAATGTTATCAGAAATCCAATCATATATCATTTAATGGTCAGCTGTACTAAAATTTTATCATCAATTTATCAATGAAACAATACAATCCACACTGTTGATTAAAGTCTAGTGGTTGGAGAATGCACTCTCAGGTCACTTAATCTAACTGTTATATTTGCAGTTGGATGTTAAGTTATCAACAATAAATCATAATCAAACTAACAGTAAATTTTGTTGGTCTCTTAATTTCTATTGCCTCCTGGAAATGTATACATTCAAAACCATCATTTCTACTTATAATGCAAATCAAGAATTGTATTTAAAATCCATTTTACATACAGTCATAGGACAAAAGTGAGTTCCCACTAAAAAAATGTCCTATCATTTCAACTAAAATCAATATTTAAAAAAAAAATATTGCCAAGTAAATCTATGAGTGATTTTTTTGAAACAGAAACCATAATATGCAGAAATGTGGTATAATTTCAGAGAGATCCATACACTTAAACACAATTTATTGTCTGAAAACTAGAAAAATGCCTTTTTGGGCCTCTTTTTGGCCCATAATTCCTAAACTGTTATAAACCATAACCCCCAAAATCATACCCAACCTTCCTTTAGTGGTTATAAACCTTGTGTTCAAATTTTATTTATTTCTATTGACTTATACTAAAGTTATTATCCAGAAAACCATGTGTCTTTGGACGACGCTGTAGTTGATGATGCCGCCTAAGTGATACTAATATATGACCAAATTTTTTTTAATTTTTGCAGTCGTATAAAAATCATAATTGCACAACACTACCCACACAACAGAGTAGGTTTATATGTTCCTGAAGGATCATCTAACAATGAATAACAATGACTCCATTGTTGAAAAAGATTGATACTAAAGATAGTGTGATTGCCTAATTTGCGTACTTCCCGTTAGTAATAGACTTCTGTCACAACTCAATTCATTTATCATCTTTATCAATTTTCAACAGAATTAGAGAAAACTTTTTCAAGTTTGAGAAATAATAATAGATTCTTTAATATAGATCTCTGATTTTACTATGCTCAACATTCAACAAAGAGATGGTGAGTTACCAGAAATCTGACTTTTAAAATAACAATGAATAATTACAAACAAAACAAGAGTGCACACCCTGAAATGTCTCGCCTTCTTTACTAATCATTCATACTATGTTGTATAGTTGCAGGGCTCACACTACTTCAGAATTATAGGGAGAAGTGACTTCTCTTTTTGAAACTGATAGGGAGAAGTGGTGAGATTTGAAAGAGAAGTGCTCATTCGCGCAGTGTGCTACAATGTTTGGATTTTACAATAGTATAAAGGGCCATATGTAAATAATGTTCTTTTTATGTTGTTCAATTCATATGAGTAAAAAATTACAATTAAAGTAACATTTGAAACTTAAGGTTCTTGTGAGAAGCTACCAACTAGATATCTAGCACTAAAAAAAAAAATATTTTAAAAAATGTAAAGAAATTATAATATATCAATTACAATTTAATTAAAAATTATCTTGTGTATGAAATTCAGTGTTTCTCATAAAAAAATATAAAAGTTATTAAGCTGGGCCATAATATATTGATATTAGTATTCTCAGAGTTAAGCAACTTTAATCAATAGTTTGAAACAATCCATAAAAAAATATAGGGAATTATATACACCAATCAATTAGATGTAACCAAAAGTCTCTTAATGCGTGTGGAATGCGTAATTTTCCCCTTTTGGATCAATATTCTTCTGTCAGCTGTTCCATCCGTGCGTCCGTAGTAATTATTGTAAAAGTACGGATTTCGGTCATAGCTGGTCCGGTTCAGATCCGTAGTTTAGAAATCGGTCAATGGCGGACGAATGCAAGAAAATTTACAAAAATAAACGATGTTTGACAAGTTATTTGGAAAGGAACATGACGGTTTTAATGCAATAAATGGATTAAACATTTACTGGAGGCAACTTTTGTCACATTTAAATGAAGTAACAAACTTATTTTGCCGCCGAAATTTAGGTTGATGTACGTTTTCGAGTAACAAGCATCGAAACTTGCGGAAATGCACGAAGTGATAAAAAGTTGTATTTTTATCAAATAACCTGCTACACACTGCGAAGACAATGCTTCAACCTCTTTTCTAAAGATAATGAATCGTTTATGTCTGAATTTCTTTAATTATCAGTAAAAAATTGATGTTTCATCAACTTGGTAAAAATTGAAAATGTCCGATGACGGAAGCGACTGAAAGCGACTATCGTCAAGAACAGGGCGACTTGATTTCGCTTTTGGGGGTCGGGGAAAGCGAAGTGACGGTCGGGAAGGCGACTTCTTCGCCCAAGTCGCCTGGTAGCGTGAGCCCTGTAGTTGACCTATTGCTTATAGTTTCTAAGAAACAGACTTAAAAAACACCCTAAACATTGACCAATGAACCATGAAATTGAGGTCAAGGTCAGATGAACCATGTCAGGCAGATCTATATGCTCAGCTTCCATACAACAAATATAGTTGACCTATTGCTTATAATTCACGAAAAACAGACCAAAACACAAAAACTTAACACTGAACAATGAACCGTGAAAATGAGGTCAAGGTCAAATAAAACCTGGGAGACTGACATGTACATCATAAACTATTTCCATACACCTAATATAGTTGACCTATTGCATATAGTATTGTAAAAAAAGACAAAACTCAAAAACTTTAATTTTAACCACTGAACCATGAAATGAGGTCAAGGTCAGATGACACCTACCAGTTGGACATGTACACCTTACAAATTACAATACTTCCATAAACCAAATATACTAGATCTATTGCTTATAGTATCTGAGATATGGTTTTGACCACCAAAACTAAACCTTTTTCACTGATCCATGAAATGAGGTTAAGGTCAAGTGAAAATTGTCTGACAAGCATGAGGACCTTACAAGGTATAAAGCACATACCAAATACAGTTTTTCTATTACTCATAATAAGAGAGAAATTAACATTACAATAAATCTTTACTTATTTTTCAAGTATTCATTGAACCATGAAAATGAAACGGAAACTTCATAACATGAGGCATCTATATACAAAGTATTAAGCATCCAGGTCTTCCACCTTCTAAAATATAATGCTTTTAAGAAGTTAGCTAACGCCACCGTTGCTGCCATGGTCACTATCCCTATGTCAAGTATCTGCGACAAAAGTCACAGGCTTGACAAAAAACATAGGTTTATAAGAATAAAAAAATAAATGGTCAAATTTAACAAATATAACAGTAACAATATGCTGTTTATATTTAATATTTCTCCTAATATAAAACCCACAGTAATATTGTTTTTTATCATTAATCTTTCTATGAACAATTGCCAAAGTTGTTATTAAGGAATGTCTGAATTGTCTAAAAAAAAAATTGCAAACTTTAACTTCCACATCTACTGCCAATCTAATTTTCCCAAACCTCTGCAACTTTTATAAAATTATTTATCATTTTACTATGGGGCTGGATTGACTTGGGGTTGTATTGACTTTGACCAAAACAACTTGTGATGCAAGATAAACCATATGGTCAGATTGGTTCTGAGCAGGAACAACCTGATATCAATAATAATATTTATGAACTTAAAAGTTATATAAAACTTCAAATTGTAACCAGATGCTCTGCAGGGCGCAGCTTTATACGACCGCAGAGATCGAACCCTGAACAGTTGGGGCAAGTATGGAGACAACATTCAAGCTTGATACAGCCCTGAATTTGGATTGTGATTAAATAGTTGACACAGCAAATGTTTCTGACACAGAAAGAATGTGGTCTAATGAACTTGAAATTATTTTTTTTGCTTTAGAGCAATACACTTTGCTGTTGAATATAAATCCCCTCAAAAAAAATATTTGAAGAAATTTTTTTTTTAATTTCTGAACTCTGAAATGAGAAAAATTTTACCCCCCCCCCCTTTTTTTTCACCTCCCTCAATCCCTTATTCCAAAAATAATCTTCATTCAAATTTCTAATTAAGTTGGCAACAATAACTACTCATTTAAATATATCATAGGGTATTAAAATATAAAATAACTAACAGTCATGGTTAAAATTAATATTAATTAACAGTAACTTCCAAAAATAGATTTACAGCTACACATCTCAAGACATTACATCCCAGCTCCTTTGTTCTAACAGGGGTGATCTGAGCCGGATCACCCCAACCAGATCAACCCAGTTTAAGTTTCTTTGTTATGTATGCTTTCCTTTGTTCTGTAACATTTTGGCGGGAATGTCAAATCCAGTATAAAACTTATAATTAATTATACGGAGAAGACTATCTATCAAAATTCACGTAGAAAAAATCCATGCTGGGATTCGAACTCAAGACCTTTAGCATATCAAGCCACGACACATACCACTTCACCAGGACGACTGGATACAAACTATCAGAAATTTAACATACTTAAAGGAAGCAAGATATTTTATAACTGGGGCGAGTTGGCAGACCTTTACTCAGTGGGGTTTAAACCCTTTTCGTTAAATAAATTAGTTGTCAGACTGATTGTTCAGTTTTATTTTACACTTTTATAAAGTTGGGCGAGTCGGTTACAAGAGTGGGGCGATTTTTTTCATAAAGTGGCGATATAGTGTGGGCCGATTGGCCAGTGGGGCGAGTTGACATTGTTTGATATCTACTCATCGTGTTAGGGGGTCATAATGGGTATGCATCATATAGTAATATATAAAGTATATTATAATGGTTGTGTGGCGTTCTAAACTAGATTTTATGAATTGCAAATGGTTTTTCGTCTCATCTAAAACAGCTGGGATGTAAAATAGTTATCCCGTTCGGACTTGGTGTGTCAGTGTAAGATCACCCTCTGGCCTCCGGCCATCGGGATGATCTTACACTGACACACTGCGTCCTTATGGGATAACTATTAAATAATCAATTCCTTTAACAATAATTTTCAAGCAGTGTAAGGGAGGTAATCAAGTAATCAAACCTATATAACAGTATTCTTTAAATTTTAATTTTAATTGGATTACCTCCCTTACACTGCTTTTAAGTTGTCTAAATTGTCCTTTAACCAGAAAAACCCTTGTCCCCCCCTTTTTTGCCCCTACATTGTAATTGCTTAATGATTTGATCCATTACCCCCTATAACCATCCCTTTGCAGTATGGAAACTCGTGATATAATTTCAGAGAGATTTATACACTTAAACACAAGTTATTGACTGTAAACTACAAAAATGCTTATTTGGGCCACTTTTTTGGCCCCTCTCGAATTGAAACCCCCCTTGAAGCAAGAACCCAAAAATTCAATTCCAGCCTTTCCTTTGTAGTAAGAAACCTTGTAGTATAATTTCAGAGAGATCCGTACACTTAAACACAAGTTATTGTCTGTAAACTAGAAAAATGCTTCTATTTGGCCAATTTTTTGCCCCTTATTCCTAAATGTTCAGGGATATTAACCCCAAACTGACATCCCTTCATTATATGGAACCTTGTGGTACAATGTCAGAGAGATCTATACAGTTAAACATAAGTTATTGTCCCCAAACTTCAAAAATGCTTGTTTTGGCCCCTTTTTGACCCTTAATTCCTAAACTGTTTGCCCCATAACCCTTAAAATGAATCCTAACCTTCTACTTAATGGTATGAACATTGTGGTACAATTTCAGAGTAATTGAAATACTTATACACATCTTATTGTCCTGAAACTAGATAAATGTATGTTTTGGGTCCCTTTGGGCCCTTAATTCCTGAACCAAAGGGATCATAACCCCCAAAATCAATCCCAAGCTTCTTTATGTGGTAATAAACATTGTGTTAAAATTTTATTGAATTCTATTAACTTATTCTAAAGTTATTATCCGGAAACCATCCGTCTTCGGACGATGCTGACACCGACGATGTGATTCCAATATATGACTGCAAAATTTTCGCGGTTGTATAAAAATGCAATTTGTTAATTTTTAAATTATTTTCTTGTCATAATTTTGAAAACAAGCATTAAATTTCTCTTTAATGATTGATTCTGGCTGTATCTGTATAATACTGGAAATGAACTCAAAATACTGAGTAAAACTTATACAGGAAGTGTGTGTGTGCGCCACTGATGAGCACCACTGATGTGCGATATAACTGCCTTTAAACTTTCCACAGTTTTACAGTTCACGGCAGTATTTGGTAGTAAGTTCCAATCAATGATAGTTTGTGGAAAAAATTAATGTTTATAAATGTCAGTATTTGCTGATAAAAGTTTTATTTGTTTGACGTTAGAAGTTCTGGATGGTCTAGTATTAAATTCCATGTGATGTTCCGTAGGGATGGCTACCAGGTCATTCACTATTTTGTACAGTAGTACCAGTCATTGTTCTAGTCTTCTTTCCACAAGAGGTTTCCATCCAAGGTCCTTCATCATGGAGGTAACACTACTAGTACGTCTATAGTCTTTAAAAACAAATCTACCTGCTCTTCTTTGTACAATGTATGATCCTATGCGGTTAATGTCTTTTTGTTTTGAATATTTTTAATTCAAAGACAAAAGTAACCAATCAATCTGTTAATTGCTATAAAAATAAATTGCTGTTTATTAAATTAGAATCCTTAAATTGTTATAAAAATGTTATTGATTGTGATACAATAAACAGGTTCCTTTGCAATTATTTTGTAGCCCCCCCCTTCTTTGTTAAAAAAATTTGGTTGATAATATAGGGAATCACTAAAGCATGACTGGAGTGGGACCCCTCTTAGGCAGTCAATGGGCCCCCAGGCCCAGTATTAAAAATGTCTTGATCCGCCACTGAACTATTCATTCATGAATGGGTTCAATAAATTAAATAACGTTGAAATTACAAGAAACTCGTTACATAATGACTTTGATGATTTATAATCAGTATTTAAAAAGCTATTTATAATATATAACATATGGACTTTGACTATGACTAGACTATCATCAATGTACGTTTTCACAGTTTAACTTTAGCCGAGCTCAATATTAGGTTTTTAAATACCTGCATTTTGAACAAACACGCTAATCTTTCAAATGAATTGAAACAGTTTGAATATTCAGTACCTTTACGGGTTGTCTTTTTACAATGACGCAACAATATCTATAATAAAATACGACTTGTCTTGAAAATCATCTGTTTACTTTTTCGTCTGTGCATTTGTGTTCCACGTCATCAATTTTGCTGATTATAAAAATATAAACCGTAGACGGAGACAGTCCTGAATATACGGACAGAAAGTCGCAGGTTATTTTTCTTTGAATAAAATTTTATTTTATCTTTCCTTGAACTATTATATATAAAACAACTTTGGAAACAAAATATATTTAAAAAAATCCATTTATATAATCGAATGATTGTTAAAATAAACTGACACTGTGTCAAAGTGACTTGGTATCATGGTGCCGCAAGAAATATTTATCCTTTGTTTAACTAAAATTTGAAAAGTCTCAAAGCAGACCCAAACATTTTTAATGATTCCCTCAATAACCAACCAAAAAGGGGGACTGGTACCCATGGATTTTTCGCTAAATATGCCTCTGTAATCTTTGTGTACGAGTCAAGTTTAACCACCAATTTTCTTAAAGTTAACTGTTAAATAAATATACGTGATCAAGTATATACAAATCCTTGACGTGATGAAAAGAAAATATTTCAAAAACTTCCGATTAGATATATCTAAACAATTATATATAAACTACATGTATTTGTGATTTTTTTGTCCTTTTTAAATTTGTGACTTTCTGTCCTGTGACTTTTTGTTCGATTGCCGTATTTCAAGGCCTATCTCGATTTAATTGCTAGAGGGAATTACTCACAAGGAAGCAAATAAACAAGATTTTCCTAGTAGAGAGGTACTAACTATCCCGTTCCCTTTTTGCCGAATCTGACATACCGAATTAGACTTATTACAGAGTTTTATATATTTTAATTTGCATGAGCAACACCTGGCGGGTGCAACATGTGGCGCAGGCTCTGCTTACCCGTCCGGAGCAAATGAGATCACATCCAGACTGTTTTGATGGAGTTCGTGTTGCTCAGTATTTAGTTTTCTATGTTGCGTTTTGTGTACCGTGTTGCCGGTTTGTTTGTCTTTTTTTTTTTATCCATGGCGTGAAACTTTAGTTTATTTTCGACTTATGAGTTCAAATTTTAATGTCCCTTTTGTACCGTTCGCCTCTCTTTTTAAATTTTTAAAAGTCAGTTTTTACAAAAGAAATTTGTTTTTTTAACTTCCAAATTAAAGGGAGAAGTCACTTGTTTCCACCATGAAAGATATCAAAATTAGCATAATCATTATAAACGGAGTCCACAAAAGGTTGGAAAATGTTAAACCTCATAAAGCACTAGTCCTTATTTTCGCGACGTCAAACTATCATGACTTATCGGGAAAAGATTCAGATTTCGACTGATTTTTATCATTCAAACTTATTTAACTTGAAAATGAGTTCATGGACCCTCTTTTTTAAAATGCCATTTGGTTTAATTACGCGAGACGATTATGTGTACCAATTTTCATGAAAACGTAAATAGCCACGGTGCATTTTTTTTAAAATTTGATAAATATACAGCAAAAACTGATGATGTTTTTTTTACATTCATGAACATTTGATAAATATGAGTTATTTCTGAATAAAAAATGTACAAATATTTCTATGGAGTGGTTCACTTGATTTATACCGGAAACCGAAAATTGTAGAAGAAAATAAACTGATTTTCCCTATATATTCAATGTAATTTGGTACACTCTCGGACCATTTAAAAAATGGCTTTTTCTCGAAAACGAAGTCGGTGACCTATACTTTTTTTTACATTTTCAGATGTATATTTTCAATATCTAATTGAGTTGTAAATTTTAAAAAAATCTATGGACTAGTTCATTTACTGATCCTTGACCTTAACAAAACACAATTTGTGTTTATCTTTTAAAAACAAAAAAGTTATGTCTTTCGTTCGAAACGGAAAATACGGCCACAAATCCGAATTTTGAGCAAATATACAAAATTTCGACCTCATTTAACTCAAAAAGTAGCACATGAAGGTATATTTTCTATTACATATTTGATTTGATCAGGTAAAAAATAGTCCATATGGAAATTTTTATCAAAATGTAAATACGGGATAAAAACTTAATAACATCTTTTATACTGAAAATCACTGAAAGCAGACCAACTTGCTTCCATTCTAACAGACCTATATCAAACATCACTGAACTTAAGTTCCGCAAAATTGGAGAGATGTACATGTAAGTGGACTGTGGGTTTGAGTGGGGTTTACAGACAGGCAGACAGAATATTTTATTATAGTGTCACATACCAATACAGAACAATATCATACATCATAACATTAGTATAAAAATACAAATAAAATTTTAATGGAAGTTAAAATATCGGTATCCAGCCATGACTGAATTATGAGACACTTTTGCTTCAGAACTCCGGTCTTTATAGCCAACCGACTAAGAAATAAAGGGCACGCATTGCCGAATTGCGAAAAAAGAAAGAAAAAAAAAGAAAAATTGATAACGAATAGAAATTAATGGGGTGTTAAAATATAAAAAAATAGAGAATATTGAAAATAAAGAAATGAATTCAAAAAGGGTAAACATTTAGATATTAAAGAATACAGAAATAAAGGATCCCGTCTAGAAATGTCTAGACCATCATCTAATTCCACTATAATAAAAAAAAAAAGAGACGAAAAAACTTAAAATCTAATTACAGACCAGTTTAATCTTAATTCGTCCATTATATAAATAAACAAATGAAACCTATATTCAAATGCCACAATGGTTGCCAAAACAGGAGTTTGATCTAAATAATCACTGATTAAAAATGTTTTATTCAAATAAATTTTGTTTGTTGGGACACGAACAAAAGAAATACCAGTCGATATATGATCATTCGATTTATAAATAATTATCATTCAAGCACATGTGAAAAACAAATATTTGTCAGATTTAACAGAAAACTAAAACACCCCAGTTCCAAAATTGCACCAGGAAAAATAGTAGCGGAAGTTTTACAAGTTTTCTTATATTCTTATTTTAAAAATTAAATTTCTGGGAACATATGGCATATAAGGATGCATCTACATAATAAATACAGAACGGTAACTTGTGTCTAGTTAAAACGAAGGATAACGAAGGATAACGAAAATATATAGGTTCAATTCGAGTGACTCACGAGCTTGTCTTCACTTCAGTTTTCTTTTGTCTTAGTACAGTCATTTTAACTTTTTAAATTTGGACAGAGGAACTAGATAAATTCAAGAGAACAAATATCACCACTAAATCTTTCAAAAATATCACGAAAATAAATCTCGAAATGCAAAACATTTTTATTACTTTTTAAATCAATAGTTGGTAAAAACATAAAGGTCAAGATACAGTAAAGGGGCTATGCCACAGATTTTATATGCAAATTTAGCTCGTTAAATTATAACTAAAATCGAAAATAAATATGCATTTATCTCTTTTATGAGGGTGGTAAAGGGGGTCCTTGCGCGAAAAAAACTGGCTTGAAATAAGACATAATTTCACGTTGAACGTGAAATAATTTCTGTAATGAACGTTGCACGAAAAATAAATACTTTTATTTGAACCTTTTGTGACTGAGTCACTGTCTTCTTGTATATATTAACTCTTTGTTTTACTTGATATTCCCGATTTAGTATACACATTTATGATATTATTGGTTTACGGCTTTTAAAAAAGTATTTCTTGACGATCCCTGCCAAGTGTTTGAATTTTATTTGAAAAATACCGAGCACGCAAAATAAGACTTTGAAAATCACGATGCACGTAAAATTAAATAAGAAGAACACGTTGAAAGAGGCACCCGTCTTGCACGACTGAACGTCAATTTGAAATAAAAACTGAGGTAAAAACACGTTGAACGTGAAATAAAAAAAGGCGATCACGTTGCACGAAAATAATTTTTACCACCCTCTTTTATATACGTTTTTTTTTTGAATTGGTCAGTGAACATTTGTATAGAAAGCACATATAATCTGCAAATACGTTCTACAATTTGTCTTAATATCATAACATTTCAAGTTTCAATTCCATGTATACATTATGATCCATTATCATATAAATATTGATTCTTCTGAGTGAAAACTTTGAATTCCAATATAGTTGCTGATACCAGACATACAATATGTCCCTGTTGATACATACATTTCAGAGATGTAAAATAATAATGAAGTCACTGATTCAATTGGCAATTGAATCAGTGACTTCATTATTTTATTGGGTCGAATTATTCACTTGCAAGTGAATAATTCTTAATCGATGTTTTTTTTTTAGCTTATTAAACCCAGCCTCGCCCAGCCAGTGCCCATCCCAATCACACACAAAATTGAACCATACGGGCTAATAAAAGCGAATAATTATTTCACTATTTGCATGTCATAAATGATTGAGAAAAAAAAATTATTAGATTTTTTATATATATCTCGTAGTTAGTGCCACTTTATCATATCACCACCGGCAGATTTGTTCAGCTTCATAGTTTATTAACTTGAAAAACGATCTAGACAAAGAACACACGGAAATACTCAGTCTTATTCGAAATTGGTTTTGTCTATTACGCACTCCATTTCCCGCCAAGTACAAAAATGGCGCCAGCTGTTGATCCGCCTGGAAATGAAAATGACAATGATAATAACGATGATTATGGTAAACTAACATGCAAATAAGGATCTGTTTGATAAACACGATAACATGAGAAATGAGACTGAGTGAGACTGAATCCAACCATTTCAAGATGCCATCAACAGTTGTTTGACAATGACTGAATGAGCGAGATTATCTGAGATCAAATACAAAATTATAGCATAACAAAATAACATTAAGGTTCATCAACATACTTTTACAAAAATGACTGTATTAACACCATACAATTATCTCTATGAATGTCTATGTACAGACAAAACTGAGCAATTTAAAAGTTAAAAAGCCTGGCAGCATCTAGATCAATAAATTTTGCATCAATGTTTAATTTATGTTTTGAAAAGTTATTAAGCTTTATGGATTTTGATGAACATTTTTCTTTTCTTGTCATAGAAGATGGTGAAATAAACAAACACTTGAGTTTTAATTGGGTAGTGTCAGTTCTGCCAACTTTTCATGAAGCAAATGCGTGAGATTTGGCCAAAAATGAAAAGATCAAAGAGAAAAAACAAAAGATCCAAGGGAAAAATGCCGCCAAAATAGGATGTTTAAAAGCATAAGCATGCGTGAGTCTCACCCTAGATGCATGCGACTTGGCAGCCCTGCAGTGTCTGCGTGTACCTGCATGCGGGTACAAATAGTAAAATTGCCGTTCGTAGGCTATGCATACCCACATCCGGTTTTATAATGAAATGCCATCAGATCGGGAATGAAACGCCTTGGAATAACCTTTTGACGTCATGCAACAATTACTTTTTTATTGTGACGTCAAATTTTTTTAATTGTTATGTCAAAGTTTACGGGAACCTGTGTGATTCTACGTAATGGCGGACAAATTTGCATTCAAGTGTAAATACGTCTATTAGAACAGCCGATTAATTTTAATGAAGTTTAACAGAATACATTTTTTGTGTATTCATGGAGGCAAAAAATCAAAACAAATTTGATAGAAAAAAGGCCTCATTCAAGGTATTTGTTTTAAAGTGTAGTTTTAAATCGAATTTGCCGTGTTTCATTCATTAGTCAAGTCTGAGACTACTATGTGTTATAGTAGTCTCGGGTCAAGTTTTTTTTATGTCGAATACTTCTAGTTTTCCTATTTTAAACCGTTCTTAGTATAAAGGATATGCCTACTTTTAGTACATTTCAAATGGAATGTCCTTTCCACTTTAAACTTGGAGTGACTAAAGATGGACAAAACCTGATTGCCAGGGAAGCAAAATGTTTATTTGATCATCTTCTGTTTTACATTTTACTAAAAGATTATTTTTAAATCTCATATGGGTATTTTTATAAATTCAGTAAAATTCAATTCTTTAAATTTGCATTTACATTTTATAATAGTATTAATTTTTATCAGTTTTTTTCTTTTTACAGGGACTGTACAGTTTCATTCTTCATCAGTGTGCATTTTATTTTCAATGTTTATTATATATTATTATTAAATACTTACATTTTGAAAATATAATTTCTCATACTTATCTCTTTTTACACGAAATCCCCATATTATTGATAATTTCCGTTTATATTTCATGTTTCATTCCTGATCAGATGGCATTTTTATGCCCTACCTACGATAGTAGAGGGGCATTATGTTTTCTGGTCTGTGCGTCCGTTCGTCCGTCCGTCCGTCTGTTCGTCCATTTGTTCGTCCGTCTGTCCCGCTTCAGGTTAAAGTTTTTGGTCAAGGTAGTTTTTGATGAAGTTGAAGTCCAATCAACTTGAAACTTAGTATACATGTTCCCTTTGATAAGATCATTCTAATTTTAATACCAAATTAGAGAATTTATTCCAATTTCACGGTCCACTAAACATAGAAAATGATAGTGCGAGTGGGGCATCCGTGTACTGTGGACACATTCTTGTTTTTATGATACCAGATGTCGGTACACATAGCCTATGAACGGCAATTTTGCTATTCATACCTGTGACACTGCCTTTTAGTTGATTATATAATTGATGCAGTCCACTCACCTCCAAGATTTCACCATACTTTGTTTATTTTTACACCACCTGAAGGAAGGATAGAACATGTTTAGCTAACCTCCACAAAGTTATTTATTTGTTGTCTTTTTAATACAAAATGAAAACAACTTGTATATAACTTGGTGTTGACAGGCTTCACACTTTTCAAATTACACAATTTTGTCTGTACTCAGAGAATTTAATCTTATGTTATATTTTTGTAAAACTCAAAATTATTCAGCCATGGCCTTTTAAAGTATATCATGAAGACTACAGTCCACTCAGGTCCACAGTAAATGCCTATTGTTGTTGCATATATCCATTGTCCATGTCAATCAATACAATTGATTTCATTTTTGGGATACGTTTAACCGTCAACCGTTTAACTCTAAATATTAAGGAACATCTCAGATTCTTAAGATTTTCTTGCTTTAAAAGGTAAAAACAAACAAATGGATTGAATTTAAACAACTTTCCTATAATTTTCTTCACATGATCTAAGTGTTTCGATATTGCCCTTTTTTCATATGCACGTTTTTTCAACACGGAAAATCAGAATTAAGCAGTATTTATATTTTGTGTTTTTATATATTTAGAAACACGTCACAGAGGGAATTCCGCAGTTTTGTTAAAATGTTTGTCTTTTTTAGCCATGGCATTGTCAGTCTATTTTTTCTATGAATTTGAATGTCCCTCTGGTATCTTTCACCCCTCTTTTAACTTGAATCAAATTTGTGTTCAGTGTTCTCCCCAGGCCGTTTTAGCGCCGCGATTTTCAGCGCTATTTCAATTTCCCGCTGTCCTATTGCACTGACCGCGTCGCTATCCTGTTCAACCGCGTCGCTATATTTTTTTTTCGTATTTTTTAAAATTTCCCGCTTATTTTTCTTTTCGGATCACGTGATTGACTGGTTAACGATTTTTGAAAGAATTACTTCCGTTGTATTAAAGTAACTCCGCGGGACCTGTCTAATAAATTTTACAAAATGGCGTCGTTGAGAGATCAAAATAAACAAAGATTTCAACATTGACATCTATTTAATGAATATATAGAGGCATATATGAATGAAATGAGAAGAAATAAATTGACCGCATTTCCCAACGACATTCACAAACTTGTTTAACGAACTTTGAACAAACACTGATTTTAACAACGATCAAATTGGCTTCAATGAGCTAGTCTTTGAAGTATTAATTATCACCCAATCGAACTAATACCTGTTTAATCAGCAATTCTACAGTAATGAATTTTACCCTTTGAAAACAATTAAGAGGATATAATTAGAAAAACAAACCCCAAGCTGATACTAGACTTGAGAAATTCACTTTCTCGATGTCCAGCTTGGGTGAAGCCAAGTTAAACGTCGTAAGGTTAACAGAACACTACTACATTTTTTCGCTTTATAAAGATGCCGAAACGTATGAAAGGAATGGACAGTGCTAACAGAGACATATAATACATGTCTCGGGTACTGAAAAGTTCATTTCTAAATTATATAAGGGAAGTTTAACCCCCTTCTCTGACAACGTTGTCTCGACCATTTTTTGAACCATCTACGATTATATCATTATTTTTTTTGCGTTTAAAACCGAACTGTCGAACCTGTATTGCTTGAAAGAAGCATCCCTGTTATCAAGGGATTCATTATAAGCCCGTATTTTACGATTACTTGACCATACATGGCTCTTTTTCAAATGGATAAGGGAATAAAACAAAACGAAAATTTTGTGTAAATATATCGTCGCTGTTATGCAAAAACCTCGTATCTAAGGTTTTCATAATTTTACACCAGGCAATAAAAACTGATTTTTTTTATCGATTATTTAGAATTAAATATTTATGTTCCAATGTATGCAAAAATATCGTATCTTCTAACCAATCAATTACCAAGGCGAGCAAAAATTTCTGCACCTATATTGTATTTTCAAAGCTTTTCATTATTTCTAAGCTATACATAATATATTAGACAAAAAATTGACAAAACTGTACCTTTTATAATCTCAGCTGCTAGTGCCATCTTTTTTTTCTTTTGAGATATGATATTTTCGCACAACAAAATGTCTCACCAATCCGACTACACTTTTTCGTCACTTGTCAGAATTCGGGTTAATGATTGGTTAGAAGATCAGATATTTTCGCATTCAGTGGAACATACATATTTAATTCTTAATAATCGATAAAAAGATTTCCGCAAAAAATTGAGATACGAGGTTTTTGCATAACAGCGACGATATATAAAATGTCGATATTTGTCAACCAATCATCAATATATCTTAATTAAATATTGCTTTAAATTTAATGTAAACAGAGGATGGCTTGGATAAGGAATAGTATTTAATGCTAAAAAAAAGACACAGGTGTAAACAGGAAGTTATGTCAGCCAGTAAGGGAGATAATTTGGGAGGGAAAGACCTAAAAGAAGTATTGTCAAATCTTGACAAACTTATCTGGTGGCATGTATTCAAATGTTTATAAAATTATCAAACAAAACCTTTAAAGGTGGTAGTTGTTTCAATTGGCATACATAATGTATTTGATTGGTAATTCACCTTTGAAATAAAAAAATCTCTTTAAAATATTTTTAAAGGATTTCTTTCATATTCATAATTGGAATATTTTAGCCTTTTTTTTAAGCAAGTCTTTGATAAGATTTGAATATTATTAAAAGGGCAATTTCATTTCTTCCTTTGAAATACTATACTCATTTTTATTGAAAAGTTGTACTTTGCTAGAAATGTTAATAAAAGTAAATGTAAAAAATACCAATCTTGTCATTGAAAACTTTCTCACAGAAGCTGACAATGACTTTATTGTTGGTCCTACATGTTCTGCAACATCACCTGTTAGTGATAAGAAATCTTCACATCTAGGCAGTCTGGTATAGACCCACCATGGAAAAGACTTCTCCTTGGGTTTTATAGACAGATAATATGAGGATTATATGTATTTACAATGGAGACAAAAAGACTTTTCTTCTATCATGTCTATATCCAGACAATAACATTAGCAAACAAAGGGGTAACTTCCATGAGCATGATGAGGACATCATTACAAGAGAAAACATTAATAGCATTATGTAAGAAAAACACATAACAAATCAATTACAAACCAACCGCGCGCCGCGATAAAGTTACTGAGAACTGTCGAAAATCACGCGCTTACCACAGCGCTATCCAAAAATCCTGGGGAGAACACTGTGTGTTCATTGGTTTTTTTTTATGTCCACTTTGATAAAACATGTTATTGACTTGAATGAAAACAAAACTATACTCTGCATGAGTACATGTTTATTTTTTTATAGAATCATTGGCAAAGAACAGATCAAGAAGGCAAAAAGTTGGTAAGGCTGGAAAATTTGCTGCATTTGAAAAATTAAAGAAAGCAAAGGCATCTGGTGAAAAGAATAAATATGAGGTACAGTATTATGTTAGAATTGTCATTCAGTATTTACATGTTTAAATTTTGTAAGAGTTAACTTACATGTATATATATGCATGTATTTATTTACTGCTTTTATTAGCTAATTATTTCATTTTGTGCTGAAATGGTATTGATTCTAAATCTACATCATTTTGTCCCTAGGAAATAGTTTCTTTGGCAATCTTATTCTTATATTGTGAAGTGGATGAGACATTTTTTTTTTAAAGAAAGTAGTGTTGCAATAAAATAAATTTTATGCTCTTTACAACAGAAATGAAACACATTATGTTTTCCAGTCTGTGACAAAAGACACAAAGTAATGCTAAAGAGGTCTCATAGTTACCATAAGTTAATTTAAAGCAAATTTCAACTTTAAAAGATAAATAAACTTATGTTTTTCATAAGGCCACAATTAAAAATATTTCAGTTTGCCCAAACCCGACCCATGATGACTGGGTGTGGGTAGGTAGGTAGGCAAATTCTTTTTTTTTTCTTTCAGAATTTGCATGAAAATTTTTAAAGATCTTAAAACAGTACATCTGTTTTTTTCGTCAAAACCTTTGTAGAGTCAACCAAAAGCCATGAATTTAAAACCTCTATACATAAATTAGTCTACTTTATGATTTGTATCCTGAGATGTTTATAACCCTGACAATTGCTACATGTGTGAAAGGGCTGGTGGATTTATGAAGTGATTTTCAACAGTTACATCAACACGATGTTTTTGTAAAAAAAAATATCAGCTGACTATGTATTGATTTAATTTGTTTGCAGTTTTTAAACCCTATATCTATTAAAATAGATTAAATTTCCTAAAATATTTTAAATGAATTATTATCTACCATCCATAGTTTGTCTTTTTTTTTTTTTTGAAAATTTTTATTTTAATAATTACATTAGATCTATGTTTCATTATAATATTTTATTCTGATTGTTTAACTGCACATCACGTGTTATTCCATAAGCAGTTGCATTGCTCAATACAACTTTTCACTCATGATAACATGTGCTCCAACAATAAAGTGCACAGGTGAATTAAATAATAAAATATATAAAATTCGTGTTTTCATGATCATAGCTAAAAAATGTAATTATAAGTATTGAATGCTTCTTTTTGTAACTTTATAGGGTTGTAAAGCATTGACCGTGCGTACATTTTTAGAATGAAGCGCTTCCGCGCTTCATACAAAATGTACTTCGGTCAACGCTTTTACACCCAAATAAATTTACACACAGGTAAACTAATTTGGCTATAAATAGATCAAAGCATGTTCTGTAGAATCTCCAAACTAAAAACATATTTGTTATAATTTTATTTCTTTAAATAATCAAGTTCAAATTTTTGAAAATAATCATTATTGATAAAGTATAATTGCATAAAGTTAACGTTTTCTGAAGACTATTTTATTTTTAGGTCATCAGGTTCCAGAGGCTTCCTCACAAATTTGTATAAAAATCCCACCATAACATGTGTTTACTTTTGCACATGTGAAAAAAATATTTCTGACAAAAGCCAGATTTCTCTTGTCAAAGGGGATTTATATTTATATTGCAATAAATTATTCAGAAGGAGTTACATTCAGTTAAGAATATATTCTGATTCTGTGAGCAATTATAGTTTTATCAAATTCTCCCAAACAGCAACGTACTGATCTTGTCAACTAAGACTTGTAAATTTGAACTATTTGAAAAAAAGGCATCTAATTCACATGAAAAAGGAAGATTATAGTTAAAGACAACAATAAATCAAGAAATAATTCCTTTTTATTCAGTAAAAACAAAATCTTCTTGCAAGATTGTATATTCGCAACTTCCGGATCCATTTCCTGTCAGAATTACATTGTAAATATTCGATTGCACATTGTTTTGAACAAATCTACCTGAATATTCTTATCAGATATTCGTTTACACGATGAAATTAACATTGAGCATATAGGTAAGGGTTTGGTAGTACAGACAACTAGAGCGTAAAAAAAAACTGTGCCACTTCACATGTTTCACTTCTTTACGTTCGTTAAGTCAGAACATAAAAACAGAGAACATCGAATATCGATTAACTGCATCTCTTATGCGCTTTCTTTTAATCTTATTCATAGTTACTTTCAAACCCAAAGACGACAAACTTTAAGTTTTATACGATGACGGAGCAGACACGAAAAAAATCCGCAAAATCTAAAAAAAGTCAAAAAAAGAATTTGAGTCGGCGGGTTTATTTTGGGTCGGTCGCGTTTGGGCAAACATGCAATCTTTTTATTTTGGCCTAATATCAATCCGTACACATCCAATGGATATAGCATTCAGTTGTCATACACAATAAATAAACCTTACTTAACTGTTGATTATGCGTGATTTGCATAACAAAATTTTTTGCTAGAAAAAGATAACATAGTACATGTAGTAACTTGAAGTGTACTCATGTCTTTCAAAAGTTGTAGTTAAAACAGTGAACTTTATACAACTGTCTTGAATACTACATTTTAAAAGAAATTAATTTAACAATTTCAAACTTCTGTACAGCATTATGAGGAATTCCTTTAGGCCACACCAATTTCATTTCTTTGTTCTACGGATTTTTGGACTCCAAAAATTGGGGCGAGCGAGCGATTTGAAAATTTTAATAAAAAAATATTTATTTTGCAAATTTTTGAGGCGAAGCTTGAAAAGTAAATGTGTGCGATTATATTTTTTTTTGTAAACATAAAATAGTAGGTTTTGACAATATTAAAACTTGATTTATCACTTGTACTTTAACATTTCTTTAATTTATGAAGTAATTTTTTCCTGTTCACCAATAAATAATTGAATAATTAGATTTGGTATATGTATGTGTGCCAATTAATAAGACAATTTTCCATGCAAGTCATAATCAGGTTGGGAACAACCCCTCAATTTTATAAATGTCCTTTTTATGAGGGGTCAATATAAGTTACAATATATTTTTTTGTAAAGAAAACTTTTTAGTACAAAAGACCTCATATTTTCGCAAAGAACTACATATCTATCTGGTATTAAATGGTCAAAACATGCCCAAGAATTTTGTAATATTCCTGGACTTAGGCCATGTTAACACATTTACTTTAATATTATTCAAAATAAATAATATCATAAATAATTCTCTTTAAGAATATAGTAATGTTGTTTAAAATTATTTAAATATGATGTATTTCTCCTCTCTTTTAGTTAATTTTTTTAAGTTCTTCAAAGTATTTGTATAGTAACACTATGCAAACCCTTGGTATTTCTTCAAGTTTCTTTTTTACAACAGTAAAATGACCCCATATGTGTCTTTCTGAGGGATAATAGCAAATACAGGTCATAGTGCGTACGGCAGAGCTTTTACCCAGACCAAACAGCAAGCTATAAGGGACCCCAAACTTATAAGTGTACACAATGGGTTTCATGTTGAATCAAATATTATCACAGACATTGACACAGTGTACTTGGGTGCTTATATGTTTAAAATCGTTATAAATACATGTTAGATTGTGATTATAAAAAAAAGTGCAAATATCTGTTTATAATATTTACAAAAAAAAACGGTGCGGGAAATGGACACGATTACATTTCCGGATGCGGGAAGCGGGAATATAAAAAAAATAAAAAAATTCTGCTTTGAAAAAAATAGGTGCGGGAGGGTCCGTAGAACAAGGAATTAAATTGGTGTGGCCTTATCTACTTTGTTCAACTTATCTAGGGTGAAGAAGAGAAAGATGTGTATGAGATGGTGAATGAAGATCAGTACTCCAAGATAGTACAAGACAGACAAGATGATGACTGGATTGTTGATGATGGTTAGTATGAGAATGTCGTTAGATTCACAGTAATAATCACATGATTTTCAGAAGCACCTTAAGTCTTGGTATAAATAATAGCCAGTTAAAAAGACTACTTGCAAGATCTTGTTATTTTTTAAAAGAAAATTCCTTTTTTTGTGTACCAAGTATTTTTTTCATCCTAGCAATCTAATTTGACTTTCAAATAAATTTATAGCAACAATCAAACTAATCATTTGATATCCGAAGAAGATTTTGCTGTTTGCTAAAAGAATTGTCTACAAAATATTTATGTGGCGCATGACAAATAATACATAACATGAATATCGTGAAAATTGGGCAAAAGTTCACCAAGCCTGCAGCGCAACAATTTTTAGGTAAAGATTGCATTAAATGCAATCAAAACCTTATGAAGCTGACTTGATATCTAAATGTTCCAAGGCTTATTACTACCTTTTTTAATACACAGAATATAGTGCATTGATCATAACATTCTGTACATCCTATCCATGAACTTTTCCAGAAATTTATTGATATAATATATGCTCAGATATTCAAGGCACAACATCATCTTAAACTTGTCATGAAAATACATAACTTTTGTAAGGTGCAGGAATCTTATATCTGTTCTAAAAATAGGATGATGTCATTTTTAAAATCATCTTTAAATATTTGGAGTTATCTTCCTTTGTCTAGAATTGATGTTAAATCAACAACAACCGAGGCAATACTTAACTTTACTTCCCACTGATAAATTGAAGAATCTTTACCTTTCAGTGCTTACAAGCACTTTGATTTTTTTAGCTCACCCATCACTTGGCGTCCGTTGTCGTCCGTCGTCTGTCGTCGTCTGTCGTCGTCGTAAACTATTTCAAGAATCTTCT
This sequence comes from Mytilus edulis, assembly GCF_963676685.1. Lineage (NCBI taxonomy): Eukaryota > Metazoa > Mollusca > Bivalvia > Mytilida > Mytilidae > Mytilus > Mytilus edulis. Next base: position 76,903,344 of record NC_092346.1, on the reverse strand, counting down.
CCTCTGAAACTACTGGGCCAAATACTTTCAAACTTTAACTGAATGTTCCTTAGGGTATCTAATTTATAAATTGTATCCGAAGTTTTGATCTATCAACAAACATGGTCGCCATTGCTAAACATAGAACATAGGGGTCAAATGCAGTTTTTGGCTTTTAACTCAAAAACCAAAGCATTTAGAGCAAATCTGACATGGGGTAATATTGTTTATCAGGTCAAGATCTATCTGCCCTGCAATTTTCAGATGAATCAGACAAACTGTTGTTGGGTTGCTGCCCCTGAATTGGTAATTTTAAGGAAATTTTGCTGTTTTTGGTTATTATCTTGAATATTATTATAGATAGAGATAAACTGTAACAGCAATAATGTTCAGCAAAGTAAGATTTACAAATAAGTCAACATGACGGAAATGGTCAGTTGACCCCTTTAGGAGTTATTGCCCTTTATAGTCAATTTTTAACCATTTTTCGTAAATCTTAGTAATCTTTTACAAAAATCTTCTCCTCTGAAACTACTGGGCCAAATACTTTCAAACTTTAACTGAATGTTCCTTAGGGTATCTAATTTATAAATTGTATCCGAAGTTTTGATCTATCAACAAACATGGTCGCCATTGCTAAACATAGAACATAGGGGTCAAATGCAGTTTTTGGCTTTTAACTCAAAAACCAAAGCATTTAGAGCAAATCTGACATGGGGTAATATTGTTTATCAGGTCAAGATCTATCTGCCCTGCAATTTTCAGATGAATCAGACAAACTGTTGTTGGGTTGCTGCCCCTGAATTGGTAATTTTAAGGAAATTTTGCTGTTTTTGGTTATTATCTTGAATATTATTATAGATAGAGATAAACTGTAAACAGCAATAATGTTCAGCAAAGTAAGACTTACAAATAAGTCAACATGGCGGAAATGGTCAGTTGACCCCTTTAGGAGTTATTGCCCTTTATAGTCAATTTTTAACCATTTTTCGTAAATCTTAGTAATCTTTTACAAAAATCTTCTCCTCTGAAACTACTGGGCCAAATACTTCCAAACTTTAACTGAATGTTCCTTAGGGTATCTAGTTTGTAAATTGTATCCGAAGTTGTGATCTATCAACAAACATGGTCGCTATTGCTAAAAATAGAACATAGGGGTCAAATGCAGTTTTTGGCTTATAACTCAAAAACCAAAGCATTTAGAGCAAATCTGACATGGGATAATATAGTTTATCAGGTCAAGATCTATCTGCCCTGAAATTTTCAGATGAATCAGACAACCTGTTGTTGGGTTACTGCCCCTGAATTGGTAATTTTAAAGAAATTTTGCTGTTTTTGGTTATTATCTTGAATATTATTATAGATAGAGATAAACTGTAAACAGCAACAATGTTCAGCAAAGTAAGATTTACAAATAAGTCAACATGACGGAAATGGTCAGTTGACCCCTTTAGGAGTTATTGCCCTTTATAGTCAATTTTTAACCATTTTTCGTAAATCTTAGTAATCTTTTACAAAAATCTTCTCCTCTGAAACTACTGGGCCAAATACTTCCAAACTTTAACTGAATGTTCCTTAGGGTATCTAGTTTGTAAATTGTATCCGAAGTTATGATCTATCAACAAACATGGTCGCAATTGCTAAAAATAGAACATAGGGGTCAAATGCAGTTTTTGGCTTATAACTCAAAAACCAAAGCATTTAGAGCAAATCTGACGTTGGGTTATATTGTTTATCAGGTCAAGATCTATCTGCCCTGAAATTTTCAGATGAATCAGACAACCTGTTGTTGGGTTGCTGCCCCTGAATTGATAATTTTAAAGAAATTTTGCTGTTTTTGTTTATTATCTTGAATATAATTATAGATAGAAATAAACTGTAAACAGCAATAATGTTCAGCAAAGTAAGATCTTCAATTAAGTCAATTTGACCAAAATTGTCAATTGACCCCTTAAGGAGTTATTGCCCTTTAAAGACTTTTTTCACAATTTGTTCATCATGTTGACTTACTTTAAAAAATCTTTTCCTTTGAAATTTAAAGTCTTTTCCTTTGAAACTGCTGTATCAATTTCAGCCAAACTTAGGCTAAATGAGTTTCAGAGTATCTAGTATAAATTTTATATTTTATTTCCTTGTATGTCAAGAAACATAGCTCCTATGGCTAAAATAGAACATAGGAGAAAATGATTATTTTTTTTGGCTTTTGAAGAAAATAGGACGATCCAAAAAACATTTAAATAAATTGAAAAGCCAAAATAATCATTGATGAGAGATTTAACCAAAAGAATTAAGGTGAGCGATTCAGGCTCTTTAGAGCCTCTTGTTTTTCTCTTTTCAAAAGGTCTGTCCCTTCAAAATGCATAATGATGACAAATGGAAAAGATTAATGTTTTTGTAGATAATTAGAAGTGTTCTAAATCAAATCTATTTGAAGAAAAAAATCTTAACACTTCTTTCCTATTCCCATTATAGAAGAATTATTCTTGATAAAAAAAAAAGTAATAATGAGTGTATGGTATGTGTCATAGAAGTTCTGTTCCAGAATTTTTTTCTAAATTGCTCAAATAACAATATAAAATGAAATACTAGTTCCACTAGAGACCCCAAAATTTAGTCTTAAGGCCAAAATACCTCTAAGTTTTACTCTTTTGGAATTAAACATATATCACAATGCAGAACACCTTTTTTAGGAAAACAAATTTACGAAATTACTTTAATATGTGTTTTATTGTAGATGGATCTGGCTATGTTGAGGATGGAAGAGAAATATTTGACGATGATATTGGAGAAGCACCTACCAAAGATAATAGTATGCATATAGAATATAGTGCTTGTTTTTGATATGGCTATTAAAGAAGTTTGAAAAATAAGAGGAAATTTCTATTAACAAATTAAGTACAAACTATGAACACATTATTAAGTAAAACATGAAATTAAAGACAAATACATGTTGATTGTCTTGAGAGTCTAAAAGGGATTCAGATCAAATATCTAATGTTTTGTTTCATGAAATAAGTAATGATATAGCCGTATTCTTTGTTGATCAACTTGTAAAACAATGCAACTTTAATCAAAAAAATTATAAAATCATAAATTTGCTGACAACCATTCATCTGATGTGGATTCTTTTTGTAGTTTTTAGCACATATATATTGGTGTTAAAAAGTCACATTATAAAGTTTCTAAGATAAATTAGGACAAACAAAATCTGACAGAAAATATTCAAAAGGTGAATTATATTTTTTTTTTTACTGATTCTGAATGATATGATGTAAAATCCTGAATTTTGCAATGTTTTAATGTTTTCAAAATAAAGTGCAGTATGTGAAATGTCTGAATATTCTCATCATATTATAGAATGCATATTATACATACTAGGTACATCAGAGTTTTTTCGGATTACACATGTTTTCAGGTTGTGTGTATGGTTGTCATACATTGTCTTGTATATTATTTCAGAAAATAAAGCTGAGAAAAAGAAGAAAAATCACAACATTGTTAAACCTGGAACAAAGCCTAAATCTAACATTAAAAGTATGTTTATGGCACAAGCTGCTGGTGGCTCAAAGAAAAAACAAGAGGTATGTATTGCAGTTTTGTTAACATGACATTTCCAGCTTGATCAATACAATATTTACTCTAAACAGTGACCTATAGTTGTTAAATTCTATATAATTTGTTTTGGTGGATAGTTGTCTGATTGGCAATTACCATCTTCTTGTTTTTATATCTTAATTAAATTTAAGAATAATCATTTTTAAATGTACTAAAAACTTATTTTATTTGTATATTATGTGAGTAGTAACACACTATGTGAGGAATTGTAAGAACCATTTAGTAGATTTAATTGGTATTTATTATCACCAATGCATTTGTATGACTGGATGAACAGAACAATTGCCATTAAAATTAGACAAAAAGTATAAAGGACAACAGGAATTACCCAAAATATTGGACAGCAGAACATACACTTACACCAGATATAAATTACATAGGACGTGCACATTGTAGACAGTAGGCTTGACGGTTAAAATACACTATAAAAATAGAAATATGGTCGCCTCAATTTCTCTCTTTTGGCTGTAAAACCCATGTGAAAGAGACCGGTTCTTTTGACAGCGCAGGATCTACAAATCAACAGTGATTTGGGATGTTTAATCTGATTCCTCATGTTGGTAGAGTGAAAGGAATTCTGTCTGTCTGAACAATACAGAACTTTTGCAACAACTTTTTAAATATGTTCTTTTTCTAAATCTGAATATTAATTATACACATAGAGAGAGGAAGCTCCCTTTTGATCTTGGGGTCCGTATGTCAAAGGTCAGGGTCCCAGTTATTAAGTTATCCAAAACAAAATTCATTATGCTAAATCAAATACGTGGTATGGCTTTGCAACTTTAATTTGGATTGGTCACACAAAGAGAGATCCCTGTTGATTTTGAGATGCTTCGTCAATGTGAAGGTCGAGGTAAAAAGGTAATTAGAGCATATTTTGTGAGACAATATAACTGTCAAAACATTAATAAATCATGCCTTAATTAAACTGAAACAAACATGCCATGAGGTCACATTTATATGAGATCATGTTGTATGTATCTTTCTTACTATAGGTTCTATAAAGGATGTCGATGTAAGTTAAACACCTTTGGTTTTGTCAATGCTCATATTTAACTTTCTGTAAAATATTTATGAAGTGGCCATTTTTGGTCAAATATTTCAATTGCAACATTAAGTCATCACATATGACATTTCTGCATTAACATGACCAGCCAATGTTATTTATTTTTTCAACTGAAATTAACTTGTCTAAATTTCAGAAAGATGTCAGTTTAGCTAATGATGAATTGCTTGGAGATTTAATGGCAGATTTACACAAAGGGCCAGATGCTGGTATTAAACCTGTACCTATCAAACTGAAAAAGAAACCTGTAGGATCTACAAAGTAAGTTATTGACTGATCAGTAAAAGTTCACAATTTGTTGAGGAATATTTGGAACAATATCTCACAAGGTGTGTTCTGTACAAGGAAAAAACTACACTGTAATCATGATCAAGCACTTATTCTAAAAGTAGGCAATGATGGGACTTATTTTTATGCCCCACCTATAATAGTAGAGGGGCATTATGTTTTCTGGTCTGTGCATTCGTCTGTCCGTTCGTCCCTCTGTGCGTTTGTTCATTTGTCCCGCTTCAGGTTAAAGTTTTTGGTCAAGGTAGTTTTTGATGAAGTTGAATTTCAATCAACTTGAAACGTAGTAGACATGTTCCCTATGGTATGAGCTTTGTAATTTTAATGCCAAATTAGATTTTTTACCAATTTCATGGTCCATTGAACATGGAAAATGATAGTGCAAGTGGGGCATCCATGTACTTTGGACACATCCTTGTTTTTATGCCCCACTACGATTGTAGAGGGGCATTATGTTTTCTGGTTTGTGCGTTCGATCGTTCGTTCATCCATCCGTCTGTCACACTTCAGGTTATAGTTTTTGGTCGAGGCAGTTTTTGATGAAGCTGAAGTCCAATCAACTTAAAACTTAGTACACATGTTGCTTATGATATGATCTTTCTAATTTTAAAGCCAAATTAGACTTTTGACCCCGATTTCACGGTCCATTAAACATGGAAAATGATAGTGCGAGTGGGGCATCCGTGTACTTTGGACACATTCTTGTTTATTGTTTTTTGATGATCAAGTTTGCCCTTTGTTCAGTTCACAGAATTTTCATCAGGTCATGTTTTTAGAATACAGTCGATTATTGAGCATTTATGCAGAAATTATCTAAAATACTGTTGATTCAATTATTTTGGTGGGTATCAATTTTTGTGGATTAAGAAAAACTTGCATTTTCATGGATATTTGATTTCGTGGTTTTGCCACTGTGCAGAGCCTAAGGAAATTTGGTAATTCGATGAACATTTCAATTCTATAGAACTTACTATGATTCATTTGTTAATATTTTTTAAAGAATTAGAAAAAATAAACCAACTAAAATCTCTTATTTTGTGTTACTTTGCAGGTCACCATTAAATCCTTTTAGCACATCAACGAAACTAGCTTCACAATCATTGAATGTTAAGCCAATAAAACAGGAGATCAGAGCTTCACCAGTACAGAAACAGAGCAAACCCTATACAGCAGTGCTCATTAAAAAACCTCTACCTAAACCTAACATCCCTGATACCAATGATTATGATGAAGTTGATGGGATGGATATAGAAACTGCAGATACCTCAGTACAAAACTGTACAGAACAAGGTTGGTTGGTTATTAATGAAGGGTGAAAATCTTTTATTGTTCTTAATTATTTTTTTCATTTCCCATTTATAGCTGAACTTGGACTCCAACAATATTTTTACTGGTTTGGGAGATTGAGTTACACATTTCTAAAATTGCTTAGTTTTTCTAAACAACAACGCTAAGTAGACTTGGTGTGCAAAAGTGCAGAGCACAGTTTGTCTATTTATAGAACTAGTCAAAAACTTATTTGTTTGAAGGTATATCACACTGGCACCAGTCATGTACTCCTTGAAATAATACACTCCTTTAACAACAGGAATATGATGTAAATATGACATGTACAGAACTTAGATTGATTTATCACACATAATTGTCTCTTTTAAAGATTCACAATCTATAACACAAGCATTCAGTTCTGAGATTATAGGAAATGTACGCAAAATGACTACTTTGCAGGGCTCACACTACTTCAGAATTATAGGAAGAAGTGACTTCTCTTTTTGAAACTGATAGGGAGAAGTGGTGAGATTTGAAAGAGAAGTGCTCATTCGCCCGGTGCGCTACAATGTTTGCATTTTACAATAGTATAAAGGGCCATTTGTAAATAATGTTCTTTTTATGTTGTTCAATTCATGAGTAAAAAATTACAATTAAAGTAACATTTGAAATTAAAAGTTGTTAAGTTTTACTAAGGTTCTTGTGAGAAACTACCAACTAAATATCTAGCACTAAAAAAAAAAATTATTTAAAAAAATGTAAAGAAATTATAATATATCAATTACAATTTCATTAAAAATTATCTTGTGTATGAAATTAAGTGTTTCTCATAAAAAATATAAAAGTTATTAAGCTGGGCCATAATATATTGATATTAGTAGAATAGTCTCAGAGTTAACCAACTTTAATCAATAGTTTGAAACAATCCATAAAAAATATAGGGAATTATATACACCAATCAATTAGATGTAACCAAAAGTCTCTTAATGCGTGTGGAATGCGTTATTTTTCCCTTTGGGATCAATATTTTTCTGTCAGCTGTTCCATCCGTGCGTCCGTAGTAATTTTTGTAAAAGTACGGATTTTGGTCATAGCTGGTCCGGTTCAGATCCGTAGTTTAGAAATCGGTCAATGGCGGACGAATGCAAGAAAATTTACAAAAATAAATGATGTTTGACAAGTTATTTGGAAAGGAACATGACGGTTTTAATGCAATAAATGGATTAAACATTTACTGGAGGCAACTTTTATCACATTTAAATGAAGTAACAAACTTATTTTGCCGCCGAAATTTAGGTTGATGTACGTTTTCGAGTAACAAGCACCGAACTTGCGGAAAATTATGCACGAAGTGATAAAAAGTTGTATTTTTACAAATAACCTGCTACACACTGCGAAGACAATGCTTCAACCTCTTTTATAAAGATAATGAATCGTTTATGTCTGAATTTCTTTAATTATCAGTAAAAAATTGATGTTTCATCAACTTAGTAAAAATTGAAAATGTCAGATGACGGAAGCGACTGAAAGCGACTATCGTCAAGAACAGGGCGACTTGTTTTCGCTTTTGGGGGTCAGGGGAAAGCGAAGTGACGGTCGGGAAGGCGACTTCTTCGCCCAAATCGCCTGGTAGCGTGAGCCCTGCTTTTATATATTAACATTGTTATCAAATTCAAAGACTGAACAGGCGTCTCATGAAATTTTACTAACAATAGAATGACAACTTGAAGAATTGGCATGTGTATGTCAGAAATTAGTTTAAACAACTTATAATTCAATAAATCGATAAAATCTACATTTTAAGATGATTCTGGTCTAATGGAACTGAATGATGTTGACTTTGATGAGAATGTTGATGAAGAAATGTCAGCTGGTGGTGATATGAAGTCTGTCAAAGTTAAAGAAGAAAAAGAAGAAATGTAAGATAACTGACAAATAGTAAAAATAAAGTAAATAATTGAAGCACCTGGCACACAGCTCATGAATCTGCAACCAATTCATTCCCTGCAATTGCATAATATGGAATAGATCTTATCGCTATTTGGGAAACTGCAAGAGTAGACCTCAGAAACGTAAAACTATTGACATCATACGACAATCCCTATTCCTTTGGTGCGCTTGACATTTTCTATATTACTTGAATTTACAGGAACCTTTACTGCTTTATTGTCCAATAATGACAGACAAAAAATGTGTATCGAATGTTTATTGTTTTGCAGAAATCTACATTTTATTGTACTATAAATCAATGTTATTTCATACAAACAAATGAATTAGACCATATGATGATGGAGAGATTGTTTACATACATGTACAAAAATAGAGGAAAAGTTCATAATATCGGGAAATAAACACTTTCAATTAAAAACTCATATTGTGAATAGTGTTTTCCTAATCATGATTATTTGTTTGCAACATAAAAAAAAACATTGTAAAAATTTTCTTTAAATAAAGATTTAAAAAAATATCATCTGTATACCTAAGAAGCAATCTTTTATAGATGACTTTGTGACTACTAACTATTAGTTCCATGTTGTGTTTATTTTACATTTACAATAAATTATATTTGTTTAATTATATTTGATCTATTTAGACCTTTAGAAGCTTTGTCTACTGGTTGGACAACTTTTAAGGAAGAAATGGGCAGTAGCCAGTCTGAGAAAATTACAGACATAGAAGTTGACTCTTCACACTTACCATTGGTCACTAATGAATCAGGTGACCAGGTTCTGCGATTTTATTGGTTGGATGCCTATGAAGATCAATATTCACATCCTGGTAAATGTGATTTACATTTTTATCTATCAACAGCAATACCTCAATATTTCTAAAGCCCTCCCTCTTACCAAAGTCTTTGTAATATGTACTTGTACATCTACTTGGGTCGGTTATGCTTAAGTTACTGGCTTGTACATTTGGTCAACTATTAATATATGATTTCTGAAACAATTTTTTAAAGACTCTTGAGAAAGACTTTGTACATCTACTGATATAGACTAATTTCACATGGTCCTTTGTAGGTGTAGTGTATTTATTTGGTAAAGTTTGGATAGAATCTGCTGAGACACATGTCAGTTGTTGTGTTACTGTTAAAAACATTGATAGGAGAATCTTTGTGCTACCCAGACCAACTGTAAGTATTTTACAATCATGTGAATAACAGATAAATGAAAGAGATATAAACTTGAACAGAAAATGCATTTGTTTTGAGTGATAGCATGAGGTGAATGGTTTATAGTTTGTAAAAAAGTGAAAGAATGTTTCGATTTAATACTTTATGATCTAGCTCTATGTAAGAATATTTGTGATGGCTGTAAATGCAGGTTATTAAACAAAATATTGCTGTTGTTTACAATGGCAATAATTTGTCAGTGCACAAACCTGCAAGAAATTTTCAATGGAATATCTTGACAATTTTTTATTCAGGTGATGTGATAAGAATTTAGAATTTGACTTGACTGATTGATGTGACAAAATTTAACTGTTACAAAAAGCAAAATGTTTTGAAGATACAATAATATGAAATAGAAAAATTTGGTAAATGTTAAATGATAAATCATCAATTTTAGGCAACTTTTGAAATTTTGAATAAGAATTAAATATGAATATTCATGGATCTGACAACAGTAAATAACTAACAATCTAAATAATGATAATTTTGCTGATGTATTCAGTGGGAAAGCCAGTGACATTGAAGAGCTACTTCCGGTGGTCACGCGGGAAAGGGGAGATAATCTAAACATTTTGAGGTGGCGCTGTAACCAGCGTGTAAACAAAAACATAGCCTGTGCTTCAGACAATAAATTTATTAAAACAACTAAACATCCATCAGTATTTGAGGTTAATTTTTCATTAGAATAGATTTTGTCACACGACTGCCAAAATAGGTATTAAAATAAGTGCTGCGTTACTGAAATATGATAAATCAAAAGACGTCCTCCGTAGATTTCCAAAAAACCGCGGGTAATCCCCCTGTTTGCTAGGAACTGACACAAATGCATCCTAAAGCTTTTCATTGGTCGAGATATAAATAAATGTGACCCAGAAACATATGTGCACATGACTATGTATAGGATTCCCCGTCACTCTGAGTCTTGTTTACATAATAAATACTTCAACCGGAGGTCAAAATTCAACCTTTTCTAACGTTTTTGGAGTTATTTCGGCGCAAAATTAAGCAAATTATGTCATATTTTACAGTTTTTAACCACGAAACTGATTGAGACAATGAAGGGTGATGATGTTTCCAGGATTTTAAATATATTTTACTTAAAAATGATGATGGGTTGAAGGCTTTACACCGTCATTTGTTGATGTTTTTCATGTTGCTCAGACTGCTCAAACTCCTCGCAGTATTACATTTTCTGTAGTTATTCAATTATGCTGCAGTGTGTAACAGATGTATGTAGTACATTGAAACTAGGTTAATCTATGAACGAATTTGTCCATATAAATGACTTCAGTTGTCTGGAAGAACCCCCCCTTTTTTTCCCCAACTTTTCAAAAATTTCAGCTGAAGGGGTAAGTCAAAAGTTATTGTCTGGATAAAAATCCTACTCATGTGCAAAGTGTAAGCACTCAGTTAATCTTTGTTTTAAGCCATTTTTTGTAGGGTAATGGTTAGTCATTCTTTGATTCAGTAAATATTAATCTGAAATCAACTTGTCAATTAAAAAAAGTACCAATCAACAAATATTAATCTGATGCATCTATAATTTTCACTTGATTTTAAGTAATCGTTCTTGTTGTTTATATAAAAAAAAACTAAGCAAGTTGGAAGTTGACACTCACACATTTTTATAACTTGATGTCTGTCCTGTCCCTATCATGCATATCAAGCAACATGGTGTACACTAACCATTCATGTTTGAGTGTGTCTGGGCCGTGGGGCATGTTTAACTCTTGAGAACTTGAGATTAACATTCAATAGGAATGCACAATGCCTAGTACATCCAATTCTTAATACATGTCAGAGCTATATGACCATTTAAAGCATTAACAAAATGCTGTATCACTTCTAAGGTCTACTTTGAAATTTGCATATGAAAGTCTCACTCTGATTTTGGGGATCCTGTTTTGTTGCATTGATATTAATGCTTGACCCACATTTTTATTTTACACCAATCTACAAGAAAGCAAAGCTTGGACACAGGATCTATAGTTTAATCAGAATCATACCATTCCTATATCTGTGTGCTGATTTTTATGCAATATAATACTTTTTCACACATTTTTCTCCATTCTTAAAAGCACACAATTGCAATAATTTGCAAAATCATGTGATAACATATAGGAAAAGAGCACCAGGACATCTCATTCCTAATACTACACAAGGAGCAGGATCTACTTACTCTTCCAGAACACCTGATATCAATTGTATGTTGTGGGTTCAAGTTGCTCAGTTTTCTTTTTTCTAATTTGAATATTAGTTAAGACTTTTCATCAAAAAAGTATGAAAAAAAGAGAGACTACTGAAAATGATTTATTTAGGTGCAGGGGTTACCACACTTCAGAAAAACAGTGAAAAGTCGTCATGATAGGCCATTTGAGAGACCTCAAGGATACCTCACTATGTCTAGGAGAACTGAACGATTTTAAAACCTTTCTATTTCAGTCCTTCACACCTAATCAATCATTAAAGACCATCAAGTTTACTTTTTATATCTTTGATTTTTTTTATGTCTCAAATACTACAGTACATACATGTATATGCCTGATATCAGTGACGGATCCAGAACTTTTTCTAGGGGGCTGCTGACTGACTTAAGAGGGGCCCGCTCCAGTGATTCCCTATTTAATCAACCACAAAAGGGACCCCTATGAATATGCTAGCTTTGCATCTATGAATCTCAGGTTTTTCAATGACAATAAGTTTTATTGTATTGCAACAGCATTATTGTCTCATGTACATTTACCCCTCGTTATCAATATAAAATGGTTGAGTGTTTCACATTGTATATTTAAAAATATAAAAATGTTTAGAAATAAACGTTTATTAAATGATAAATAAATACAGTCATAAAAATAATGTTAAAATGAAACATACGTGTAAAATATTTAAAATAATTTAAGAGTATTATTGTTAAAAAGTCCAAGTTAAAAGTAAAATCAAGTCAAATAGTCCTCTATCCCATACATGTAAATCCTCAAAATAGAAATCCTGCTCTTCTTATTCCTATTGTTATCTGAAAATATATAATATATGCAGATGATATTATCAAATGAAAATAATTTCGAACTTTTCTACAGTTGTTATATGAAATTATAATATATTTTAATTGTCTACAAATTTCTATGTGGTCCAAGAATGAGGAGGTTCACATTTAAATTGGAATTGAATGCTTTTTATTTGAATTTTACTAATGGAAAACTAATCAGATGTGAATAATTGCCAATGAGACAACTATCCCAAAATACTCTTTTGGAGTGGATATATAGAAATGTATAGGCATTTTTTTGCTACATGAAAGCCTTTAAACATGAGAAAATCTCATAATGTATATACTATGATTGTTTTCAGATGTGTGTTATCATTTCATTTAAATTGAAATCTTTCTTATTTTAATCTTAAATAATCAAAAGGAGGTTTATATGATTCAACAAAAATAAAGAAATTATTTTTAATAGACTTTTGATGTAAATAATTGATATATTTTTACTGACTTTATATTATATGTCAAAGAAGGAGGTGGGGGATGTTGCAGGGGTCCTGATCCCAAAATCCTGGGCTAAAACATGATCTTCTGAGGTCCCAAATTAAAAAAAAAAAATCACGAAAAAAAATCCTGAGCTTAAAAACACCCAATCCAAACGTCCCGAAAAAGTCCTGCCCTCCATCAAGAAAAGTTAATAATCATATACAGCAACACAAATTTTCTATTTATTTATTCATTTACTTCAATATCTTAAATCCATCAACATAATAACATATCAATCTTTTTAATAGGTATATTAAATAATGTTTAAATAAAGTATTACTTAATATGCAACATTAAATTATCTTACATGTATCTGTTATTTAAAAGGTAACTTTTCATTCAATCATTCATATCTTAAATTCTTCATACCAGTAATAGATATTAAATGTATCCACCACCCATAAAACCTGGCCCCAACACCTAGCCAATACTGAATGTGGCAATAAAATTCAACAATAAATCACATAATTTGTTTTTTTTTTGCATGGAAGGAGGGACAGAATTTATACTGTCCTACTGGTTAATATTTCATATACCTGAAATCTTTAAAAGATATTTTACATAGATATAGGAAGATGTGGTGTTAGTGCCAATGAGACAACTCTCCATCCAAATAACAAATTATAAAAGTAAACCAATATAGGTCAATGTACGGCCTTCAACACGGAGCCTTGGCTCACACCGAACAACAAGCTAAAAAGGGCCCTAAAATTACTACTGTAAAACCATTCAAATGGGAAATGCCTATATGCACTATTCAGCAAAAATAATAGTTCTGTTGTTCAGATAAACAAGGGTCTGGATGGGGTGTTTTCCATTACTTTATCATTTATTCTTTACGCTCATTTGTCTCTATTTTTTTTATACTTTTTGTCCATCATTTCTCTTTTCTCAATATATAAATTAGCACATCAATAGTTCAAATAATATTATGACGTCTGGCTATGATGTTTTATAATTTTTTTCTGGGATGCGTAGGAAGGTGTCCTAGATAAAAAAATAAAATAGCCTTGTCAGACGTCATATTATTTTGACTAGCATGTCATTTGCTCTATTCCTTATTACAGTCAATTTTCTCTATTCTTTGTTCCTTTAGTCATAGTTCTCCAATTTTTTTTATACTTTTAGCCATAGTTCCCAGTGGCATATCCAGGGATACGGTTCCGGGATTGGAATCTCCCCTTTCTATGGACAATCAATGCATTTGAAAGGGTACATTTAGTTGGAACCCCCCTTTATCCTGGGTAGGGAACCCCTTTTCAAAATGGCTGTATCCACCCCTGGTTCCCTATTTTGTGAACCCTCACCCTGTACTATCTGTAAGAAAGGATGGATAGAGGTTTAGGATAAAATTAAACTATACTTATGTAGTTGTTATATTTTTCCTATAATTTTATTTTGTTTGTTTTTGTTTTTGTCACACACTTTTTGGGTTCAAAAATAATAATATAAAACCATTTAATTAACCTTGATACTATTCGAGACAACCAAACAAATGAGCACAAATGCTTAACACAATCGTAATAATTTAATTAAAATTATAAAGCTAACATTGACATGCCAAAATTCAAGTTTTAATCAAAATTGAAGTCTCGGGCTGAAAAAGGGGCGTTTATTTCGTGTGAACTGGGAGAATTTAATGGATTTCAGCATCCTAAAAGAGGCAAACATATAGCCATAGCCCGATCTGATCAATGAATTATGTTATGGATAATGTTGATATCTTTCTACTAACCATTAAAAGTAATAATAGTAGGATTTGGTGAGCTCAGAAACCTTAATCTGTTGAAAAATGGCGTCGATTTATGTGCTTCCTTTTCGCAGCCTCAGTTACAATTTTACAAGGAGTGATGGGTATTTATGCAAATATTTAGGGACTCCTATCATCATAGATACTATTTTTGTTCATTTTATATTTAAATAGCCAATAGGATGCGAATGTGTCAGTTATTTTCAGAAGCGGAAAACACCCGCCATATTTTTATCTTCCAAAATAACAACGTGTCTTACCAGTTTCAGATGTTTGTTTCTTGTAAAATAAAATCTCCTAAGAAGAAAATATAGCATAGTCACCTGTAAAACTTACCTATATAACTAATTAATGATGAAATGACACAAGTTTAATTGTCTTTAATAGTAAATTTCTTGAAAAATCACACGTACACGATGTAAACAAATTACCGAGAAGGCGCGATACTGTCGCCGTCTATGTAAAAATCGCGATTGTCGCCCTTGATTTTTAGGCCGTTACGTCATATGGAAGGAGGCGCAGAACTGATCTGTGGCTTTCCCACTGATTAGATCATTTGAATATGAATGCAATATGACAAGTTGAAACGGCCTTTTTGATATATACATGTTACATATATTAAACCATGCATTATATTTACTATGTTTATGCATGCATACATACTATCAGAGGATCGATAAAGGTAATTAAACTAAGATTACATACATCAGTGAGCTTTATACATTTACAATATTCAATTTTTATTTGTACTGATGTCGCTGTGCATGCATCACCTTAATCTGTCAATGTTGTGTTCAAACCCTACATTTTACATTTTTTCCTGTTTTTGACTTTTGAATAATTTCGTCTTAGTAGCTATATATAAGTAAAAGAGCTCATCAATTCATTTGTTATTATGTATCTATTTTATAAGATCGCCTGAACAATTATAAGAAATAATCTGTTAGAATTTTCTGCAAGGTGGGGTAAAATAAAAAGTTTTGCATTCATGAAATCAGAATCCCTGATGAAACTGAATAGATATTTATCAATTTTTAGAATTTTATCACCTAGTGCTTTGTGCACATAAATTGTGAATGATGTATAAATATTGTGTCAGTGTGCTTTAAAAAATGACACGAAAGTAATATTTAGAATTAGAGTTATCTTCCTTTGTCCAAATATTTCTGAATATTCAGTATGAGAACAATTTGAAAGGAAATGTAAGGGGTAGACACAAAAAAAAGGACAGGAAATTAAGACTGCCACTAGAAAAGTAAGGTATGTTGATAAGGCCATATGCTAAATCATCAATGAGATTGTTGTAGTGGTTCTTTTAATATGCAGAAAGCTGAGCCTTACAGACTGGAAACTTGCCTGCTGTGCATTTCTATATAAATTAACACTTCCATCTCTTTTGTGATATTAAGTTCAATTATTTAAACTCACTTTAGTGTGTAGGAGAAATGAATACTGAAACTAGTCCTGGGTCAATTACCAGAACTTTCTTTATTATTATTAATGATTTGGAAATATAAAACAAAATATTTTAGCTTTAGATTTCTTACTGTGATTGATTATCAAAAAATAATACCTTAAAACATTAATTTGCAGAAATACCTGAAGGGAGAAGATACAGGATTTGAGGTTTCACTTGTTGATGTCTACAATGAGTTCAATGAAAGAGTGGCAGAAAAATACAAAATTCCAAAATTTAAATCAAAGGTATATTAATCAAAATTACTGTATTCATTGTTCTATTTGTTTAGAATTCAATGTAGAGTCCATTGGAACTAATGCAAACTAAACTTATTTTATAGATATATCCTTTTGTTTACAATGTAAAATTTTATTGGTTGATTTTCATAACACACGTTCTACAAATGCTTTTCAACATTTCATGTTTTAATCTACAAGATTATTTCACTAATAAACAAAATATTTCAGTATAATGATTTTTATATTGACAGAAAGTTACAAAACAGTATGCCTTTGAGAAAGTAGAAGTTCCTGTGGAATCAGACTATATGGAAATCAGATATTCTGTAAGTAGTTTATAGTCCGAATCAAACATAGGATAGTTATAATTTAGTTACTATCAAATATTTTTTTTTTTAGAATCAACAAACATATTTTTGCTGTATTCGTTAAACTGAGAATGGAAATGGGGAATATTTAATATAATTGAGCATTCTATTACTATGTCTGTTGTGAATATCATTAAAAAAACTAAAATTTATGCCACACTACGGCGTTTATTTTGATATATTTTTTGGTACATTTTTTCACCAATTACATTAGTTTGAATGATAATGATACAAACATGTCCTGTATTAACACAGATTTAGTGGATATGGTGAATTTGATATTTAAAATAATTTCTCTTTCCTCATTTCAGGCAGATAGCCCTGCTTTGCCATCAGATTTGAGTGGTAATACTTTTAGTCATGTGTTTGGTACTCATGTGTCAAGGTAAGTGTTTTGAGGTATAAAGGAGTCACCCTTGTCTATGTGGTACTCATGTGTCAAGGTAAGTGTTTTGAGGTATAAAGGAGTTGCCCTTGTCTATGTGTTTGGATCTGTCTAAGTATGTACAATGTGTCAAGGTAAGTGTTTTGAGGTATAAAGGAGTCACCCTTGTCTCTGTGTTTGGATCTGTCTAAGTATGTACAATGTGTCAAGGAAAGTGTTTTGAGGTATAAAGGAGTCACCCTTGTCTATGTGTTTGGATCTGTCTAAGTATGTACAATGTGTTAAGGTAAGTGTTTTGAGGTATAAAGGAGTCACCCTTGTCTCTGTGTTTGGATCTGTCTAAGTATGTACAATGTGTCAAGGTAAGTGTTTTGAGGTATAAAGGAGTCGCTCTTGTCTATGTGTTTGGATCTGTCTAAGTATGTACAATGTGTCAAGGTAAGTGTTTTGAGGTATAAAGGAGTCACCTTTGTCTATGTGTTTGGATCTGTCTAAGTATGTACAATGTGTCAAGGTAAGTGTTTTGAGGTATAAAGGAGTCGCCCTTGTCTGTGTTTGGATCTGTCTAAGTATGTACAATGTGTCAAGGTAAGTGTTTTGAGGTATAAAGGAGTCGCCCTTGTCTATGTGTTTGGATCTGTCTAAGTATGAACAATGTGTCAAGGTAAGTGTTTTGAGATATAAAGGAGTCGCCCTTGTCTATGTGTTTGGATCTGTCTAAGTATGTACAATGTGTCAAGGTAAGTGTTTTGAGGTATAAAGGAGTCACCCTTGTCTGTGTTTGGATCTGTCTAAGTATGTACAATGTGTCAAGGTAAGTGTTTTGAGGTATAAAGGAGTTGCCCTTGTCTATGTTTGGATCTGTCTAAGTATGTACAATGTGTCAAGGTAAGTGTTTTGAGATAAAAGGAGTCATCCTTGTCTGTGTTTGGATCTGTCTAAGTATGTACAATGTGTCAAGGTAAGTGTTTTGAGGTATAAAGGAGTCGCCCTTGTCTGTGTTTGGATCTGTCTAAGTATGTACAATGTGTCAAGGTAAGTGTTTTGAGGTATAAAGGAGTCGCCCTTGTCTATGTGTTTGGATCTGTCTAAGTATGTACAATGTGTCAAGGTAAGTGTTTTGAGGTATAAGTAGTTGCCCTTGTCTATGTGTTTGGATCTGTCTAAGTATGTACAATGTGTCAAGGTAAGTGTTTTGAGGTATAAAGGAGTCGCCCTTGTCTGTGTTTGGATCTGTCTAAGTATGTACAATGTGTCAAGGTAAGTGTTTTGAGGTATAAAGGAGTCACCCTTGTCTATGTGTTTGGATCTGTCTAAGTATGTACAATGTGTCAAGGTAAGTGTTTTGAGGTATAAAGGAGTTGCCCTTGTCTATGTGTTTGGATCTGTCTAAGTATGTACAATGTGTCAAGGTAAGTGTTTTGAGGTATAAAGGAGTTGCCCTTGTCTATGTGTTTGGATCTGTCTAAGTATGTACAATGTGTCAAGGTAAGTGTTTTGAGGTATAAAGGAGTCACCCTTATCTATGTGTTTGGATCTGTCTAAGTATGTACAATGTGTCAAGGTAAGTGTTTTGAGGTATAAAGGAGTCGCCCTTGTCTGTGTTTGGATCTGTCTAAGTATGTACAATGTGTCAAGGTAAGTGTTTTGAGGTATAAAGGAGTCACCCTGGTCTATGTGTTTGGATCTGTCTAAGTATGTACAATGTGTCAAGGTAAGTGTTTTGAGGTATAAAGGAGTCGCCCTTGTCTGTGTTTGGATCTGTCTAAGTATGTACAATGTGTCAAGCTAAGTGTTTTGAGGTATAAAGGAGTTGCCCTTGTCTATGTGTTTGGATCTGTCTAAGTATGTACAATGTGTCAAGGTAAGTGTTTTGAGGTATAAAGGAGTTGCCCTTGTCTATGTGTTTGGATCTGTCTAAGTATGTACAATGTGTCAAGGTAAGTGTTTTGAGGTATAAAGGAGTTGCCCTTGTCTATGTGTTTGGATCTGTCTAAGTATGTACAATGTGTCAAGGTAAGTGTTTTGAGGTATAAAGGAGTCACCCTTGTCTATGTGTTTGGATCTGTCTAAGTATGTACATTTCTCAATATTTTAAATTACTTGACAAAAAATAAAACAACAAAAATACAAAACTGCAAGGGAAATGTAATTCAGAAAGTCCATCACAAGATATTGATGAAATTTTACACAGTTGTAGAACGCTGATAATGAGCATAAATGAAAGTAAACATGCTTCCTTATATTAAAGTATACCAGAAGGGGAGGGTTTCCTTTTGCCTTTACCATTATATTTAAAATTTGTATTCAAACTGTTTATCTCATAGCATATGTGGAAGTTAACTTAAATGATCCCTGTGAGCAGTCCTATTGCACCCTTTTTACAAATATGTCATCTGTAAGTTTGAGACTGTTTTGAAAAAAAGCTCAGTTAGACAATGGAACATATTACACCTTGTTCTGTTATTGTGCCCAATGTGGTCCTTGTTTTACAGACAATACCAGCAACTGAAATACACCAGCAACAGTTATTTCCTAATTGGAATTAAGAATTCACCAGACATCTCTGATAAACAATTGCCATAAGCTTATAAGGAACATTGTATTGATTACCGTATAGCGGGTTAATTTCACGGATTTTCATAGATTAAGGTATACAAGATATTTTGGTGGATTCAAAACTTTTCTCAATACCTTTGCATGTACACTTTTAAATTGGGGGAATTAATTTTGGTGATTTTCTATCCGTGAAAATAAGCGAAAAATTTACAACCCATGAAAATAACCCACTATACAGTATGCTATATTCTCAGATTGCTTGTTGAAAAAAGTTGTAATTTTTTTTCTGTTTTTATTTTTTGTTGCAGTTTAGAACACCTTGTTCTTGAAACTAAAATGAAAGGACCAAGCTGGCTTGATATCAAATGTCCACGTAAGTTTATGATAAAAATAAACCTGTTGTAGCATATAAAGTAAATTAAGACCAGTTCTACATATCTGACCACAGCAAGATAATTTTTTGCTTTTATGAAGATAGGCAATTATTAAATGTTGCTTTTTATGTTTTTTATCAAAACAAAATATTTGAATAGCTAAAATTAATTTTAAGAAAGTCAACAGGTTGTGATGAAAGGTTTATTTGTTAACTTGATAGAAACTTAATTGGGAAATTATGATAATTAGTAGAATTAAACGGTAGGATAGATCACTATCATCAGATTTCATTGATAATTAGTAGAATTAAACAGTAGGATAGATCACTATCCTCAGATTACATTTCAGTAGAATTAAACGGTAGGATAGATCACTATCATCAGATTACATTTCTGGGCATGCATATGGCATATGGTCGGGTTGTTATCTCTTTGGCACATTCCCCATTTCCATTCTCAATTTTATATGTTATAAAAGATTTGTTTCAATTTCACATTATTTATTTTGCAGAAATTTCAACTCCACCAATAAGTTGGTGCAAATTGGAAGTAAGTAACAATAAAACATCATATGATCCCTCAATGGTATTGTGATAGCCTGCTCCCATCAGATAGAATAAATAATAATTGAAATTATACATTAAACATCCATTCAAATATTTTGCAAAGAGATACCATACCATATAAGGGGTTATTTTCGCCGGTGTAAAATTTCACGATTTTCATGAAATCATGTATACAAAATATTTTGATGGTTTCAAAACTTTAATGAATACCTTTGCACTTTTAAGGGTGGAATTTATTTAGGTGATTTTGTTCTATCCGCGAAAATTTACAACCCGCAAAAATAATCCCCTAACGGTAAGTTTTGTACTTAATTTATACTAACTATCTGCCTTTCCAAAGGAGGAGTTATACTGTTTAACCCCTGTCTGTGCGTCCATCCCATGAAATCCTGTCACATTGTACTTGGGAAATACAAATCAGAGCTTCCTGAAATTTGTAATCAGGCTTCATGTAAATGGTATACTGTGTTTTTAGACAAATTGCTCATTAACTTCCTGTGTAACCAAATGTATGGAGTATCCTTAGTGTGCAGTTGCTCACAGTTTTACTTGTTTTCATAGGAAGTTATAATTATTATGTAAGTTTTTTTAGAAAAATGGCAAAGAGTTGTGTTTAGACATGCATCATCTTTCATATATTTGAATTGTAGGTATTTGTGACAAGACCAGATCATATTAGTGTTGTAAATGATGCCAGTTTATCCCCACCCCCTCTGGTTGTCATGGCTCTTAATATGAGGACACTGCCAAACCAAAAGACACATCAAAATGAAGTAATTATTTATAGAAACACTATTTTATGTGAACTGTATTTTTCTTTAACTTGTGAAAAAGAAGTTTTCATGTATTGCAATTATTTACTCTAAATACTTCAAAATGTAATAAAAAAAAAATTTAAATTAAATATAAACAACAGGTTAGAAATTTCTTATGTCTGAATTTCTTTTCTGGATTTGGGATCGCTCAAAGCCAGTTTTTGAAAGCAGAGAATCATTCTGTTTTAATTAAAAACTGATAAATGCATCAAATTAAACTTCCAAACCTTGAGACAATGGTCTAAAGAATATTAGTATTTTTATTCCAGATCATTGGAATAGCTTGTTTGGTACAGAACTCTTTAGCCATGGATAAACCAGCACCTAAAATCCCTTTCCAACAACATTTCTGTGGTAACCAAAATTAGTCAATTAGTTTTTTAAATTCTTTATTAACTATTCACAAAAGAAAAGGAAATAAAAATAGACCGGAAACCTATCAATACCATTGGGAAAAAAACATGATTTTTTAATTCAACTTTAAATTGAGTTAATTTGACCAAATTCAGCTGAAAACTATATATTTCATGCTTAGAAACTTAAAAAAAATGAAGAAAATAGGTAGATACCACCAGAAGCAAACATGATATTTCTTTAGCAAAGTTTTTCTAAAAAAGTAGTATTGAAATGTATAAATGGAGAAAATAATTATATGTGCCTGTCCTAGTTGCCTTATAATTTTGATTTTTAATACCCTAGGTGACAACTATGTTTCTCTTCTTTTTCAGCAATAACTAAGCCAAATGATTGTATATTTCCTTATGACTTTAGAGAAAAAGCACAAAAAGAGGTAAAAATATGGGGATTGTTTTGTGTTAATTTTTAGATAAGAAATGAACAATAATATCACTATACTTTGATCATTTTAAGAAATTTGAATATAAGAAAGGAAAAAAAACTGTTTCCTGTGTAATATCAGAAAAATTGTGATACTGAAGGGTAAGATTTTTATCTTGTTAGAGACTTTTAGATGGGATTGACTTGAAAGTTGTATTTGCTGCTTCTCTGCTTAATGTGCAGCAGTAAGGAGCAAGAGCAGACTGGAATGCTGTTGATAATAATTTAATGTTAACTAGTGCATTAAAATCCAGCTCTAAATGTACATCTAATACATAGCAGAGTACAAATAAAATTACTTATAGATACACACAATTAACAAATATTGTAACGTTTTTGTGGCAAAACGGTCGTGAACCTTAAATATATATTACTGACTTAGTTATTTTGATTTCTATTTTTCTTTTTTCAGAATAATATGAAGATAGAATGTTTTCCATCAGAGAGGCCTCTATTAGGTTTTCTTCTTGCTAAAATACACAAGATCGATCCAGACGTTATTGTAGTAGGTGTCTTTGTATTTTAGGGAGTCACATGACTACCATGTGATCTTGGTGACAGTTATAAATTAGAAAATAATAGTTAACTAGGACATTGGGCAATTATTGATTTTTATTTAGGGTTTCAAATTAGCGGTGGTCTGAGGTCTGCAACCTTCCACTTTTGCAATTGGACTTTCATTTTGGTTACTAGCTACACCTGACAGACCTTTGATTTGAAAGAAAATAAAAATTTTACTGTGCTGACTATTTTTATAAAATTTTCAAATAAATGATTTTCAAATTTTTTTTCCATCTTTATTATTCATGACAGCAATGTTTATTTTGTTCTACCCCTAACTTTATACAGAAAATAGCCAACAAATAATGTGTAAATCCAAGTAAAATCATATTTGACTGACAAAAACAACATGGAAAAACAATGCATGCCAAAACCGGAAATGAAGACAATTACTATACCGGATCAGATTCCAGGAACATACTAGAGTAATTCCGGGTTTACACTAAACATGGTAACCTACATGACAATGCCATACCTATAAGCTATACAAGGATATCTCAATTTTAAGCTTGATTTGGCAGGAATAATGTAATGTTTGGGAAGTCTCATCAATTAAAGACTTAAAGAAAAATAAGCTTCTTCCATTGATGCCAATTATGAAGTTTTGAATCTTCTAGAATCTTAGAAGAGTGGAGGAAATATTCTCTAAGTTAGAAGATTAAAAAGGTTTAAAACTGGAAAATGCATATATTCAGATGAGCCATACAGTTTCAGTTAACAGTGTTTGTTTTATCATAAAACATTTCCATGGAATCAAATATTTTTTTCTGTTTACAGGGTCACGATATATATGGTTTTGATCTTGATGTGTT
Organism: Mytilus edulis; assembly: GCF_963676685.1. Taxonomy (NCBI): domain Eukaryota; kingdom Metazoa; phylum Mollusca; class Bivalvia; order Mytilida; family Mytilidae; genus Mytilus; species Mytilus edulis. Next base: position 76,879,704 of record NC_092346.1, on the reverse strand, counting down.
ACTGCACAGAATAAATGTGAACAAAACAGCTCATTGGTCCAAAATAGGTAGATTAAAAAGAACAAAAATGCCTAAACTCTCAGTAAGTAAATATATTATATATAAACTTAGGCAGGGTTGATTAGCATCATGTAGATGCCAGTTTGTTGACAGTATTTCGTTCTTTAGATGTTTCAAGGGTTTTGCATGGTTTCATTTTAAAATAAATGTCTGCTCACAGGAGTTATTTGTTGCATTTGTAAGATGACTCTTATAGATTTTTTTCATTCCAGAAATCATTATAGATAAAGAGCAATTGTCAAAAGGAAAGATCTTAAGCACTATGAAATCAACATATAATCAAACTTAATTGATAGCTATCAAGCAAAAAAATAAATATCATATGATATTTCTTACCATGTGAGCAATTCAGGCTTTTTATAACCTCTTATATTCAATACATAATGGCCATGTATTAAATTTTAGTCTCATTTTTAGGTAACTACTAGTTAGACCGTCTGTTTTATGGCTTCATGTATGGATCCTTATTCCATATTTCGTTTTCTGATTCATTGCTGATCAACTTCCTGTTAGCTGAATATTTATATATGTATCTTAACACATTAAGGCTACATATGATATTTTGTCACATTTTTCTTAAGAACTACCAAGAAGAGCTTCCTGAAATTTCTATTTGTTATTACTGTTAAAATACTAAAAGTTCTATATCATATGTAGCCTTAATGTGTTAAGATACATATATAAATATTCAGCTAACAGGAAGTTGATCAGCAATGAATCAGAAAACGAAATATGGAATAATTAAGTAAGCATGAGTTAAAATTTTATGACATTTAACAAGAAAAATTTTGTTTAAAAGGGTCACCCTGGGATGAAAAGTGGTTACACAGATAAAACATCAACCTGCGGGAGATTGGTTTGTGATGTAATGATATCTGCCAGGGAGTTAATGAGATGTAGAAGTTACGATCTGACAGAATTGACCAATCAAATACTTCACCAAAAGAGAAAAGAAATTGAATATGAAGAGATAAGAAATATGTATTTGTATGTATTATATTTTGAAATAACAGTCTGTGATAAGGAATTTTAAAAGTTTTTTTTATTAATTAATGCAGTAGAATATAAAGCATCCATTAAGTTTTAGAACATTCATTTAAGAATTGAATGCTTTTTTTTGTAACTTCATTGGGGTGTAAAAGCGTTGACCAAAGTACATTTTGTATGAAGCGCAGAACCGCTTCATTCCAAAAATGTGCGCACGGTCAACGCTTTTACAACCCTATGAAGTTACAAAAAGAAGCATTCAATACTTATCATTTTTTTTATTAATTCACCTGTGCACTTTATTGTGGGACCTCGTGTTATCAGGAATGATCAGTTTTATTGTGAATGCAATTGCCTAAGGAATAACATGTGATGTGCAGTTAGCCAATCAGAATAACATATTATAATGAAACATACATCTAATATAATTATTTCAAAAGAATTTGAAGATTGCATAATAATCATTCACATTCTGCAGTATTTTTCATATCCATAACTGATGGAAGTCTTTCATTGAGAAAATACATTGCCAATACCACTCAATTCAATTATTACATATTTAAGCCGCAGCTCTCCAGTCTATTGCACACTTTCTGGAATCTTGATGGTCTGACAGTATGCTCTTACAGGGTGCTATAAGTCTTGGGTTAGTTTCCTGTCTAGTATGTCTAATGATGGTCACATGATCTATAACTCTTTTCAAGGCAGGGATTAGAATTAAAATTTTGTCATGGTAGCCAACAGATTACATTTTGGTAGCCGATATAGATAGTTCTATACAAGAAGAATAGAAATTTTAGTTTAGTTGGCCCCTTCTTATTTGAAACCCTGCATCAAAGGAAAGTTGGTCACCCAACATAAGTATGCAATAGGACAACATACACTTTGGATATGAGTTAACAGACATTGCACAAAATTGTTCATTACTAAAAGCTCTCTACAATTTTATCTTTGTTTCTTTATGTATTATATCTTAAGGACTGTGATGGTTCTCTGAAAGAAGCCATCAAGAAAGGATTACAAAATAATTAATAAATTAAATTAAATTAACTGTTTATATATTGTTTTCTAGGTTATCTCCTCATTTATTAAAGTTGATAGAGTTAACCTTACTGGATTCAACCTATATCCTGAGAATTATGTATGAACTCAATGTTATACCATTGGCTTTACAGATCACTAATATATGTGGTAATGTGATGGTAGGTAGTATTATTGATTTGTCAGGTTGACTTTCATATATGTGGTAATGTTACTTTAAATTTTTATTGGAATGTCAAGTTAACAGCATAGAGATTTATTTGATTGACTTTTTGCTGAGTTGGGCAATGGCTATTTCATGGAGAATATTTATACCCCTGTTTTAAAAAAGTGGGGGTCTAATGTTTTTCCTCTGTCCTTCCCATGAATATTTTTCATCCCATCTTTCTCAGGGAACTACATTACAAGGATTTCTGAAATATTGTTTATATGAGTCGGCTATACCATGTAATGTGTTTTCTAATTTATTACTCAACAACTTCCTGTTTACCTTATACTTCTAGCAGGCAGGGTATCATTAGTGAGCAGTAGCTCACAGATTCACATGTTAATTGATGGAGGAAGCTGGAGTATTCAGAAAGTACCATAGACCTTTAGCATAAAAAATTGGCAATCCTTTTCAGTTGAGATCAGAGTTAAATGCACTTGCATCCAGTGGAACTCACAACTTCACTATTGACAAGCTTCAATTTATTTCATGGTACTTCACAAGATTGTTAAATCATTTACATACTCAGTATCCCTTCTTTTCTTCTTGCTAATGTAGTTGTTAAGGAAACCTTGCAACTTAAAGATCTGAGGTGTTAAAAGATGGTCAAAGTTTCTAACCCTATTGAACATTCCCTCACTTTTCAGTGGCAGTTCAAATTTGCCACCCATTAATTGGGTCAACTTACATAGCAGACCCTGCCTTATGTATTAAAATTTTTGTTTATTCTTGTTCTGATTATGCATGAAATATTTATCACTTGACCTAAATAAAGAAATTGATCAAAATAAATCTTTCAATGATATATGTGATATTTGTAAAAAGTTTACTGGTACTGACAGAAGATTTTTTTGTAGACCAGAACTTTAATGGGTGGAAGATCAGAAAGGAATGAATATCTTTTGCTGCATGCATTCACAGAGAAAAATTTTATTGTGCCAGACAAGGAATACAAGAAAAAACAAATAGTGGTAACATAGACATTTATAAAGTTTACTACATTCATATTGCTGATATTTGATCTAAAAACAGAAGTAATTCAATTGATTTTTTTTTAAAGATAGCTCATATAGAAACTAAATAAAGATTTTGAGATTTCTGCAAAAAATCCATTTAAATGAAAACTTAAGTTTTATGCCACAGCTGCGTTGAAGAGGACTTGGCTTTTCAATCTATAAGTATGTCCGTACATCCCAAAATGTTATTAGACTTAAACACAATGTTTTATTACTGCAAATGTCCAATCAAGTGCAATTTTGGGTGTTATTACTTTAACTGTTCTTGAGTTATGTCCCTTTATAACATTATAAGCAAGTGTAGGTATCATCGACACATTCTCCATTTACACCAGTCGCTTCCAATGAATCAACACAGCGCCTGTCATTAGTTAAAGAACATTCTGGTCATAATGACATATGTTCTGATTAGTCAAGGCCCTTGAAGCAATGAATCACTGCTCACGTAGATATTTTAACAGTAAAGCAGGTGAATAAGCAGTTACCAAAATTTATAGACTCAAATATATTGAAAATAGACAAAATCCCTTTTAGAATGAAGGAAATGATGATGAAGACTTAGATGGAACCAGGACACAGAAAACACAAGGAAAAAGGAAGCCTGCTTACGCTGGTGGATTGGTTTTGGAACCAAAGAAAGGTAAGAATGATTGATAATGATTCTTTTCTCAAAAGGGCTTGAGGTCATATTTGTTATTGTGTAAGCCTTTGGTTCTTTGTTGTTATGTATGCTAGCACTGTTTTCAATTTTATATAATGAAGATAATATGCTGATCTGTATAAAAACACATGTTGAGTATACTGTCGATTATTATTATTCATTGGATACCAATTTTTATTGGGTTTCAAATTCAAATGTTAAACAAATTGCAAAGGAGTAGGTCCGATAAGGGCCAATTTTGGCCTCAATTTTCAAGTTCATCTGACAAAATATTTTAAACACTTTTTAAACACTTAAGTGTCTATTTCAATTGATTTAATTAGTTTTTGTGTAAGATTTTAACTGATTAAGTCATTAAAAACACTCCGATTCAAGCTTAAATATGAAAAATCTATCAAATTTGCCAAAAATCGTCACTTTTCAGATGATTTTTGTCACATATGAAAGTGGCCGCATCCGTGTTCATCCTCAACCTTTATATATATTATGTATTATCGTCAAATACAACTTGCATTTCAATATTATGAATGAACAGGAATGCGGCCACTTTCATTTTAGACAGAAACCGTCTAAAATGTATCTAAAATGCTAATTTTGTGAAGATTTCAGTAATTTAGCATGACTTTATGATGCTAGTACCCGATATATGTGCACTGTATTGTCAAAAACAGCCCATATTTATGTAGCAGAATCATTTTACTTTCCAATAAACAGCTTCATGATTACATTATCACAATTTTGTAAAACTGCTATATTTTGGGGCCAAAAAGGGGTCTTACTGAACCTACTCCTTTTCTATAGGCTTTGTTTGCAGAGATTATCAAAACCAGTGGCAGTGTTAGAAATTCTAGTGTTATGACTCTTAAAAAAAAAAAAATAAGATGATATGATATTGCCAATGAGACAACTATTCACCAAAGTTCAAATGAAGTGGATGTAAGCTATTATAGGCAACCATACAGCCTTCAACAATGAGAAAAAACAATACTGTATAGTCTGCTATAAAACTCCCTTCACTGCCTGCTAACACTTGCAAATTAATATTTTTAAAGTTTCATTACAAATCATATAAAACATTTCCACATAGCCATCTCCTATTGGTAAATATATCTATAGATATTGTATTTATTTCTCCTATTGGTAAATATATCTATAGATATTGTATTTATTTCTCCTATTGGTAAATATATCTATAGATATTGTATTTATTTCTCCTATTGGTAAATATATCTATAGATAATGTATTTATTTCTCCTATTGGTAAATATATCTATAGATATTGTATTTATTTCTCCTATTGGTAAATATATCTATAGATATTGTATTTATTTCTCCTATTGGTAAATATATCTATAGATATTGTATTTATTTCTCCTATTGGTAAATATATCTATAGATATTGTATTTAAAGGGAAACTTCGCAAAAAAATCAAAAATTGATATTATGTTCATTCAGTATAAAAATGCTCAAATTCATAGGTATTAAAGTTTTATTCCGCTAGATAAGCGATCACCATCGATTTTAAATTTAGAGTATCAATTCTCTGCGTTCGGCCATTTTGTCTTCTTTCTCGATTAATAACAACGATATGTCTATAAACCACAAAGGAACAAAACTACAGTAACCGATGTAGTCGTAATTGTGTGTCAATATCTTGTCAATCGTACGGTTGTTTTATCTGACTAACTAACTTGATACGGAAAATATTCTTATTTTTTTTAAATTACCATGGTCTGTTGTTTTTAAACTGTTGATATTGGAATTAGGTAAAAAGTCAAAGTTGAAATCATAAGTGTTCCGTGAAAATTGTTTTCGAAAATCTAATTTGTTCATAATTCTTTAAAGTAATAAACTTTTTTCAAATAAATTCTGATCTTCCCTCATCTGATCACCAGCATGGCTAAAGGTATTACTTCCAGAGGTATTGTGAGGGGTGTGAGGTGACATGTCCAGGTATTCAAGCAATTTCCTGTTGGGCTTGCAAGTTCATGCATCGTTTCACCTCTGCAGGTATTGATCAGTGTACACGGCGGATAACTTATAACTTTCCATTTTGAACTATCAGATGTATAATATACACAGTGTTCTCCCCAGGATTTTTGGATAGCGCTGTGGTAAGCGCGTGATTTTCGACAATTCTCAGTAACTTTGTCGCGGCGCGCGGTTGGTTTGTAATTGATTTGTTATGTGTTTTTCTTATATTATGCTATTGATGGTTTCTCTTGTAATGATGTCCTTATCATGCTCATGGAAGATACCCCTTTGTTTGCTTATGTTATTGTCTGGATATAGACATGATAGAAGAAAAGTCTTTTTTTCTCCATTGTAAATTCATATAATCCTCATATTATCTGTCTATAAAACCCAAGGAGAAGTCTTTTCCATGGTGGGTCTATACCAGACTGCCTATGTGAAGATTTCTTATCACTAACAGGTGATGTTGCAGAACATGTAGGACCAAGAATAAAGTCATTGTCAGCTTCTGTGAGAAAGTTTTCAATGACCAGATTGGTATTTTTTACATTTACTTTTATTAACATTTCTAGCAAAATACAACTTTTCAATAAAAAAGAGTATAGTATTTCAAAGGAAGAAATGAAATTGCCCTTTCAATAATATTCAAATGTTATCAAAGACTTGCTTAAAAAAAGGCTAAAACATTCCAATTATGAATATGAAAGAAATCCTATAAAAATATTTTAAAGAGATTTTTTATTTCAAAGGTGAATTACCAATCAAATACATCATGCCAATTGAAACAACTACCATCTATAGAGGTTGTGTTTGCTAATTTTATAAACATTTGAATACTTGCCACCAGATAAGTTTGTCAATATTTGACAATACTTCTTTTAGGTCTTTCCCTCCCAAATTATCTCCCTTACTGGCTGACATAACTTCCTGTTTACACTTGTGGCCTTTTTAGCATTAAACACTATTCCTTATCCAAGCCATCCTCTGTTTACATTAAATTTAAAGCAATATTTAATTAATTTATATTGATGATTGGTTGACAAATATCGACATTTTATATATATTTACACAAAATTTTCGTTTTGTTTTATTCCCTTATCCATTTGAAAAAGAGCCATGGATGGACAAGTTATCGTAAAATACGGGCTTATAATGAATCCCTTGATAACAGGGATGCTTCCATCAAGCAATACAGGTTCAACAGTTCGAGTGTAAACGCAAAAAAAAGTAATGATACAATCGTAGATGGTTCAAAAAATGGTCGAGACCTCGTGTCAGAGAAGGGGGTAGAAACTTCCCTTATATCATTTAGAAATGAACTTTTCAGAACCCGAGACATGTATTATATGTCTCTGTTAGCACTGTCCATTCCTTTCATAAGTTTTGGCATCTTTTTAAAGCGAAAAACTCGAGGAAGGAAAGGTTTATTTGGCAGTAAAAGTTTTGCAAATGGCGCCATTTTGATCATTTATTGAACTGGCCCCTACGATATTTGACATCGTTGGGTGAATTAACGATCTCTCGGATAAATAAACCAGTCGATCACGTGATCGGAATGTGTACAAAATAATACCGGAAGTTTGAAATTCAAAAACAATAGCGCTGATTTTTGATTGGATAGCGCTGCGGTCTGCCCAAATACCACCGCGGTGAATTCAAATAGCGCTGAACATCGCAGCGCTAAAACGGCCTGGGGAGAACACTGATACAACTCTGTCTTACTGTCATTACTAAACTCATACGCTTGTTTATAAATAACATTTCTGGTGTAAAGATTATTATTTATAAAAATATAAATAATACCCAAAAATAAGATTTGATGAAATTAAAATCTAAGTTAAATATTTTTTCCAAGGGTGAATTTGGAAAAATGTAATATATACTCATTGTCAATAGTGAAGGACAGATTGGAACATACCAGAAATATTGATTTAAAAAAATGTATGCACTTGTCGACGATTCGTTTATACGACTGGGTAGAAAGTTACGGAACTATAGCGCAATTTAAAATATATACATGTATACATTGAACATAAGAAAAAAACATATATTTTGAATAAATTGGGGTAAAAGTTTTGTAAATAGACCAGTCCACGTATGCCAACAGTATGTAATCATCGAATGTCGATAGACTTTTGTATACCAGAAGAAGAAGAAGAGAACCAATTTGATTTAAATACAGGTCGATGTATAATTTGATTGGTTCATCGAAGTTGTGGACATAGTAAAATCACAGATTTATATTTCAATAAGATTGTTCTCGAACAAAGGAAGGAATTGGTCATCACAATTGTTATATATGCCACTGGACTAACACTAATTATCCCCAAGGGATGTGATTATTTGGCTGGGAAACTATTGAGTATCAAAGTTTCAAATTAATTTCGGGATTTATTTTCTTTCTTGGTATTCAAGGGAAATATCACATTAAATTGGTTCTGTCTTTTTTTAAACATCGTTAAAAAGATGTGTGTCTAAGGTGGACGCCACAAGAACCCTGTAATACTAGTACGAGAGTATAGCATGTAAACATTCCTTCTCAATAATATGGTTGTATTTGAAATCTTTTCATACAGATTGACAACTCATGGTCCGATATGCATGTAATATTTGCCACATGACGCCCATAGTTCTTTCTATCATCATCATCTTATTCTTTGATATTGCTGTAAACATCGATGGTTCAAACCCAAACAAAATGGGAGTAATGTACCTTTCGGAACTTCTCCGTGGTATACACTTGTGAAAATTAATATATAGACGAAATTTCTGTATTGAAATGAATCTACATCTTCAAATAACGATTTTGAGTAATCACCTTACAAACCAATATAAACGTATGGCAAGATATAACCATGAAGGAATTTAGTTTTTGTCAGACGCAAGAACTCATCACTATCATAAACGTATACGTATATATGCATGCAGTCTCAAATATCAAGAACAAGCGGTCGATGTCGATAGTCCGTTTTCTAACTGTTCAGAGTTAGACATGTCACTTGTTCATTCTTGGAAGCCTTCATATTCCCCGTGCAACGATGGGAACTCTTTCTGGTTGTGTTGACTATAAATGCTTGTATGGTAATTCTGTCGTTTATCTGTACAAGTGGTTGCATTTCCTCTCCTTTCCCAACAAACAAACTAACGAAACGCTACTAGTCTGCTTTCTCTAGAGCTCATCCTCAATGGCGCTTATACGTCAGGAAACTTACATGTATACTAATAATGATTGTTTCAAGAACAACGATGTATGGACGAACTATTCTAAATTCGTCAATATCAGTTATGCATGACTAAAATATAAGTTTTATTACAACTACTGTATTACTTATTTGGATTAATGACGGCTATGATGTTCAACATTGCACAAATATTATCATAGAATTTAAAAAAAAAATGTACAAAAATCCTCAAAAAAAATAATGCCTTAGCTTAGATTATTGGTATTCTTTTCACAAAAAGTTCGTGTAAATGATTGTCAAATGAATTTAATTATGTAAGAAGGAAATGTTAAAAAGAAACTAAAAAAAAATCATGCATGTTGTATGTTGTATTTTTTTTCAATTAAAAACTTTAAAATTGCGATAGTTTTATGAGCATTAAACACAGCCAGATTTGAATACAAGTTAAGAAATTCCGGTAAAGTCAATGATTATCAAACAGATGTGCAAATGGTATATCAAATTGGGAAATATTGCATTTAGTTTTTATTAAATATTAAAACTACTATTTTTTACTTCATATTTGAATCTTTACGCCAATTGCCGCTAAGAAAGTAATCCAAAATTGTTTCCTTTTATTTTTATACACTATCTGAATTTTATTTTCAATTAATTTACACAATTTAGTTATTGTATCTTCATTCTCATCGTGTATTAAATCTTAGTGTATTAAATACAGCATACTCTTTCTAATCCTTTCTGTTTATCCTTTCCAAATAACAACATTCTTACCTATGTACGCTTGAACTCACACCTGCGGCTAAATAGCTACAAGGTAAACGAATTGACCTCAAGCCGAGAAATATACAGTGACCTTTACAAAATAATATACACACTCTGCTCACACATTAATTGCATTGAAATGATGATCAAAACAATAATGGTAAATAGAACTTCAATATCAGTAAAAATGTTCAATAAATATTTTATGAAAAAAATCTCAACAATAATTAATGAAATTTATTCGAAAACATTTACTAGAGATAGTTTTATAGGAGTTTAATTCAATCAATACAAAACGGTATATGCATATTCATTTTCGTTCATTCTTATATTGTGGTTAATAACTACGACCATTCGTCAGCTGTGCGCTTTTAATTACGTAAATTGTCTTATAAGCTATAAGAGTTAAACAGATTTTATTTTTTCCCAGAATTCAAGAAATCGGGCTAAAACGTCACGACCCACTCGAGAATTCAACCAAAAAAGTTACAAATACTTGATTTTCTCCGTTATTAGAAGGAATATAAATTTAAAACTTTGCAAATGTGTTTTTTATGTTAAGATGAACATAATTAGATGATAAGTAAAAAATCGCGGAATTTCCCTTTAATCAATGAGACAATATAAATGATAAAAGTATAAAAGATTGACAAATAGAAGATGGCTTTGTTGAAAAGTTTCATTTGGTTTGCAATAATTGGGGTTTTTTTTTAAAGAACACTAAATGTTTGTCTTTTTATTTTCAGGATTTTATGATAAATTTATCTTGTTGCTGGATTTCAACAGTTTATATCCATCAATCATTCAGGAATATAATATTTGTTTTACAACAGTCAACAGAGAAGCTGTCAATAAAAGTGTAGTAAGTCAAAAATTTAGCCTGATTCTTTTGCTTCCCCTATTTCATTGTTTATCAATTTAACAGAAATAATTTCTGATAATGATATGCTTCTGGATACTGATACATGGTAACTTTTCTAAGGTATATATATTTTATATATTGTCTACTTTCCAATCTTCCTACCAATGTAACTGTCTGTTACAAAAAAAATTAAATGAATTGACCTATAAGAAAATAAAATTATTTTGACAAAGTGGATACAGGTGTGTTCAATATAGGTACAGAAACATAATTGAATTAGACTGATTTTGATATGAAAAATCCTTAAAAAAGATGTCGACCATTATAAAAATGAGTTGTACTTGTGATGTTAGAGGGAAATAAAATTACAAATATTGCTTGAAAAAGATGTAAGCAGACAATTTTTATTTTCAATTCAGGCTTATTTGTTTATTTGAACAGAAAGTTTATTGGTATAAAAAACAGGTTTTGTGTTTAATTATCTATTTTAATTATTTTTTTTATGTAGATTTGAAGAAAAAAATTGTGTAATTTAAAGTATAGATTGATTTTAAAATTTGCATGCCAGTCGTTAGTGTGTTTTATGAATTATTAATTGTTCTTATTATATTTAAAAAAAGGAAGACTATATAACATTGGTTGTATTTTAGAATTCAGATGAGGGGGAATTGGTAGATGTACCTGACTCGGGTTTAGAGCCAGGAATATTACCAACAGAGATCCGTAAACTTGTTGAAAGTAGACGGCAGGTTAAACAGCTGATGAAAGGGGATGTTAATCAGGAGCAGTATATACAAGTACGTAGATAACAGTTATATAATAAAGTATTAAATATGTGTACCATGGTAATAAAGTATAGAATACACATGTATGATTGATCCACTGTTATTTTTTTTTTTACTCCATGATTCAAATAGTCATTCAGGGGGGTTGATAATACACACAATGCTACAAGAAAGAAATGAAAGTCTAGTATGTGAATACCAAATATATTTTTACAGCTTACCATTAATTAGAAAAAAACACAATCTCTAATATGTATATTATACAAATAAAAAACTAAATTGACTAAAAAATTGTCTTTTGTCTAATCGTTTTTTTGAAAGTCCATGTTAAATTGTGTTTGTATTCTATAGAAAAAGATATTTTTTAAATAAGTTTGATTATTGTTTACCTGAAATGCATTACTAATGATTTTCTGATAAAGTCACATTATTTAAATTTCAGTATGATATCAGACAAAAAGCTTTGAAGTTAACAGCAAACAGTATGTATGGTTGTTTAGGATTTACATACTCCAGATTTTTTGCCAAACCATTAGCTGCTCTTATCACTGGGAAAGGCAGAGAGGTAATAGTTACTGGTTTTAAAGGGACATTAGCTTCAATAAAACAACATTAAAATACATGTACTGGTATTCTATATCTAAATGGTACAAAATGACCAAAGTTATAAATAGTATTTTTATGCCCCACCTACGATAGTAGAGGGGCATTATGTTTTCTGGTCTGTGCGTCCGTTCTTCTGTCCATCCGTCCATCTGTTCATTCATCCGTTCGTCTGTTCGTTCGTCCGTCTGTTCGTTCGTCCGTCTGTCCCGCTTCAGGTTATAGTTTTTGATAAAGTAGAAGTCCAATCAACTTAAAACTTAGTATACATGTTACCTTTGATAAGATCATTATAATTTTAATGCCAAATTAGAGAATTTATTCCAATTTCACGGTCCACTAAACATAGAAAATTATAGTGGGAGTGGGGCATCCGTGTACTGTGGACACATTCTTGTTTCTATATAATTTGTTATTAAAACAAAGAGTGAAACCAGGGACCCACTAGACAAGCCATTTTGTTGAGTGATTCATTTCCCCAAAAAAAATCATTCATATGAAGAATGTTCCTAATCAAATCGTCTTTACACCATTAGCATGTACTTGTCTGTTTATGCATATAACATTTATATTCATGTTTATATCAGGTTGTAAGAATATTGGCAGTATTCATAGGTCATCTTGATGATTGATTAGATGGTAGTTGAATAATATGAATGACATGCTGATACATTATAACGATTTGACACTGTCAATTTTTCATTGCAAATATGAGAATTTAAGTCCAATCGGTGATATTGAATTTGACAACTAAAATATATAATGACCCTTTAAGTTTTTGAATGGTACCATGATTTTTTTTGTTTTGTGGAAATATTACCCAGTTGAGAAAGACATGCTTCTTTGAAATCTGACTAGATTTAGACCCATATATGTGCTTAAAGTAAATAGTTTTCAAATATCTGTGTTATGTATAGTTATCGGATGTGATACTCAAAGATTCCCTTTAAAGGATAATCTGATATTTGAAATAAAGATACTAAGATCATAATTCTTTTTTTTCACCAGATTTTGATGAAGACCAAGGATACAGTACAGGCTGTAAGTTTACTTATGTTAAGCTGGGTTCACACATTCACGATGTTTACTGCCGTCCTTGACAGGACCATTCCCGATTAAAATTTGTCAAAAGTCTGATTAAGATCCTGTGAATCGTGGATGGAAATTCGATTTGTATCTTTCGCCAGGTAAAATTCGACCGAGTCTGTCACGACTGCGTCCCGATTCTACCGAATGTAATCCGACAGAGATCAGATAGTGACAAGACAGTGAACTGACGCTGACGGAAGTTATCCGTTCAAAAACTGTCGGCATAATCGGGATGATCAGGTACTGTCGGAACGTAATCCTATCACGGTCCGCTCTATCGCATTGCAAACGGCTTTGTCTGGTCTCAGTCGTATTGTATTCTGTTATTGTCGGGACTTCTCCAGATCATTCCCGTTCCACAGGACACCGTCCCGAATACACAGAACATTGTTAGGAATTCGATCCGATACAGCAGAATCTGTCACGACATAGGCACGATTGTAATCCGACTAGACAAAATCGGCTGAGTTCCCCCGAATGTTACGGGACGCACCTAACTGTCGGGGTGCTTTGCCGAACTATTCGGACCATTCCCGATTAGTAGGAATCTGTTACGAACTAAAACGACTGCGTTCAGACAATAATAGGACATTCCAGATAATTGAGGATACTAATCCGACTTTTTCACTTTTCGTGTCGTATCGCTGTCTGATCTCAAACGGGAGCAATAATCGGCAATGTGTGAACCCCGCATTAGCATAAATGAGAAAGGATATTGAGAATTGTAGAATTTTAACACTTTTACAGCTGATTTCATTGAGTGTGTATAGCCAAAGGTAATATCTTTGGATAGCTTGCTTGTTAGCTGAACTGTGAAGTCATTGTTAGGTCAAGTATACTACCCTCCTTTCGAAGTAGCCTAGGCTTTAAAAGTTACTTTTTCAAAGATTTGGTATTACTCTTTGTCTATTTGTAAAATGAAATGAGTTTTAAACAGAGAAAAAAGGGTCATGATGAGTCCAGATGTATCCTTAATGATAGAATTTAAAGATGTTTAATATGAGGCAGGCATTACCTGTAAATGGGGACGAAGTCTGTATGAATTATTTTTTTGTAACTTAAATATTTGTTAAAAAAAAGAAACGGAAATACCGTAACGTTTCCGATTTTGGTTCTGTTGTTAGGGATTTTAGTTGTGACGTTATTTAAGTTATGACGTCATATGCAATGTAAACAAAGAAACACTATCATCAGGTAACGTTTTTTCATATCAAGGAATTATTTTAAAATATGAAATTGGTATTGCGTTCCTTCCTATTTATACTAGACTGATAAATATATATTTTACTCAAAGATTCATACAAACGAGACCGGAAAAAGGAAGTACATTGAAGATTTCTGCGCAGGTCCGGGATTTCAAAAAGGCGACAAAAAAAGATTTGAACGATTTTGAGTTCATTAGTACAATGAAAAATTCGGGAAATTTTCCCGTATTTTTTTTTTATTGAATTTTCTACTGTTATTGGGGACTTTGTCCCCAATAGAAAATTAGAAAATATACATATAAAACTAAAAGGGAGGGAGGTGCTTTTCCAGAATTAATTGCACTTTTATTAAAATTTGATGGGTGTTGGTTATTTAAGACCGATAGATTGATAATTATATGAAAAAATCAATTAAAATTTCATGCATGGGCAGGGTTGAATGAAAAGTGCCTTTGCTGATTTCAATTTTTGATGTAAAATAACATATTTTTCTAGTTGTTTATGTGCATTATAATAGGGTATACACATAAGATTATTTTGAGCAATAAAGATGTAATAAATTTAAAAGAATGTCAGATTGATTCCTCAGATATTTTAATGTATTTCATTTCTGCACAAATATGACCAAGAAATTTTGGAAAGGATAAAGTTGATTGAGGCATATTAAGGTTTGTACCCATAAGCTTCACATATATTTCCCATTATGGAGCTCAATCAACTGGACAAGATGGATTACATAAGAAAGTTTATAACTTTATTTCAGATGAACCTGGATGTTATATATGGTGACACAGATTCAATCATGATCAACACAAATTGTACAGAATATGAACAAGTATTTAAGATTGGAAATCGAGTAAGTAACTTTATACCTCAGAGACCAGCAATATCACGATTACAATAGATAACATAAGATGGTTTCTAGGTGTAATGATATGAGGATTACATAAGATAACATAAGATGGTTTCTAGGTGTAATGATATGTGGATTACATTAGATAACATAAGATGGTTTCTAGGTGTAATGGTATATATGAGGATTACATTAGATAACATAGATGGTTTCTAGGTGTAATGATATGTGGATTACATAAGATAACATAAGATGGTTTCTAGGTGTAATGGTATGTGGATTACATTAGATAACATAAGATGGTTTCTAGGTGTAATGGTATGTGGATTACATTAGATAACAAGATGGTTTCTAGGTGTAATGGTATGTGGATTACATTAGATAACATAAGATGGTTTCTAGGTGTAATGATATGAGGATTACATAAGATAACATAAGATGGTTTCTAGGTGTAATGGTATGTGGATTACATTAGATAACATAAGATGGTTTCTAGGTGTAATGATATGAGGATTACATAAGATAACATAAGATGGTTTCTGGGTGTAATGGTATGTGGATTACATTAGATAACATAAGATGGTTTCTAGGTGTAATGGTATGTGGATTACATTAGATAACATAGATGGTTTCTAGGTGTAATGGTATGTGGATTACATTAGATAACATAAGATGGTTTCTAGGTGTAATGATATGAGGATTACATAAGATAACATAAGATGGTTTCTAGGTGTAATGATATGTGGATTACATTAGATAACATAAGATGGTTTCTAGGTGTAATGGTATGTGGATTACATTAGATGACATAAGATGGTTTCTAGGTGTAATGATATGAGGATTACATTAGATAACATAAGATGGTTTCTAGGTGTAATGATATGTGGATTACATTAGATAACATAAGATGGTTTCTAGGTGTAATGATATGTGGATTACATTAGATAACATAAGATGGTTTCTAGGTGTAATGATATGTGGATTACATTAGATAACATAAGATGGTTTCTAGGTGTAATGGTATGAGGATTACATAAGATAACATAAGATGGTTTCTAGGTGTAATGATATGAGGATTACATAAGATAACATAAGATGGTTTCTAGGTGTAATGATATGTGGATTACATTAGATAACATAAGATGGTTTCTAGGTGTAATGGTATGTGGATTACATTAGATGACATAAGATGGTTTCTAGGTGTAATGATATGAGGATTACATTAGATAACATAAGATGGTTTCTAGGTGTAATGGTATGTGGATTACATTAGATAACATAAGATGGTTTCTAGGTGTAATGATATGTGGATTACATTAGATAACATAAGATGGTTTCTAGGTGTAATGATATGTGGATTACATTAGATAACATAAGATGGTTTCTAGGTGTAATGGTATGAGGATTACATAAGATAACATAAGATGGTTTCTAGGTGTAATGATATGAGGATTACATAAGATAACATAAGATGGTTTCTAGGTGTAATGATATGTGGATTACATTAGATGACATAAGATGGTTTCTAGGTGTAATGGTATGTGGATTACATTAGATGACATAAGATGGTTTCTAGGTGTAATGATATGAGGATTACATTAGATAACATAAGATGGTTTCTAGGTGTAATGGTATGTGGATTACATTAGATAACATAAGATGGTTTCTAGGTGTAATGATATGTGGATTACATAAGATAACATAAGATGGTTTCTAGGTGTAATGATATGTGGATTACATAAGATAACATAAGATGGTTTCTAGGTGTAATGATATGTGGATTACATTAGATAACATAAGATGGTTTCTAGGTGTAATGGTATGAGGATTACATAAGATAACATAAGATGGTTTCTAGGTGTAATGGTATGAGGATTACATAAGATAACATAAGATGGTTTCTAGGTGTAATGGTATGTGGATTACATTAGATAACATAAGATGGTTTCTAGGTGTAATGATATGAGGATTACATTAGATAACATAAGATGGTTTCTAGGTGTAATGATATGAGGATTACATTAGATAACATAAGATGGTTTCTAGGTGTAATGATATATATGTGGATTACATTAGATAACATAAGATGGTTTCTAGGTGTAATGATATGTGGATTACATAAGATAACATAAGATGGTTTCTAGGTGTAATGGTATGTGGATTACATTAGATAACATAAGATGGTTTCTAGGTGTAATGATATGAGGATTACATAAGATAACATAAGATGGTTTCTAGGTGTAATGGTATGTGGATTACATTAGATAACATAAGATGGTTTCTAGGTGTAATGATATGAGGATTACATAAGATAACATAAGATGGTTTCTAGGTGTAATGATATGAGGATTACATTAGATAACATAAGATGGTTTCTAGGTGTAATGGTATGTGGATTACATTAGATAACGTAAGATGGTTTCTAGGTGTAATGATATGAGGATTACATAAGATAACATAAGATGGTTTCTAGGTGTAATGATATGAGGATTACATAAGATAACATAAGATGGTTTCTAGGTGTAATGATATGAGGATTACATAAGATAACATAAGATGGTTTCTAGGTGTAATGGTATGTGGAATACATTAGATAACATAAGATGGTTTCTAGGTGTAATGATATGAGGATTACATTAGATAACATAAGATGGTTTCTAGGTGTAATGATATATATGAGGATTACATTAGATAACATAAGATGGTTTCTAGGTGTAATGATATATATGAGGATTACATTAGATACCATAAGATGGTTTCTAGGTGTAATGATATGTGGATTACATTAGATAACATAAGATGGTTTCTAGGTGTAATGATATGAGGATTACATAAGATAACATAAGATGGTTTCTAGGTGTAATGATATGTGGATTACATTAGATAACATAAGATGGTTTCTAGGTGTAATGATATGAGGATTACATTAGATAACATAAGATGGTTTCTAGGTGTAATGATATGTGAATTACATTAGATAACATAAGATGGTTTCTAGGTGTAATAATGTGGTAAACAAATAATGAGACAGCAATCCAATGACACAATAACCTGGCACTCTGACTTCTTCCATCAATAGAAGCCACCAAGAAATAGCACAGTATTGCTAAAAGTGAACACCAATCAATCAATCTTTTAATAAATAAGTATAGAAGTATGTCCATGAAAGCTAAACAATACCGTATGATCCCTGGATATTTTAAGGTCATGAGTACATGGTTTAAGGATGTCCATGTTCTCTAAGATTTATTTTTAACATGATCCATACTTACAAATGCAAATCAAAGGAATAATGCTGTCTTTTTAATTTTCCATGTATTATTTTGTTTCATAAGATTTTAATTTGTGTGTTTTGGTTTTGTAGGTGAAAGCAGAAATTAACAAATTATATAGACTTTTAGAAATTGACATTGACTATGTGTTTAAGTCCATGTTATTACTTAAAAAGAAGAAATATGCAGCCTTAAGTATAAAGAAAGCACCTGATGGTTCACTGATAGAAGAAAAAGAAATGAAAGGATTAGATATAGTAAGAAGAGACTGGTGTGATCTGGCAAAGGAAGCTGGAGAGTAAGATTTATTCATTAATAATTGCTATAATATTTTTTATAAGAATTTCATTTGCCAACACCTAACACTAAGGGAGCTGATTGATTTATTGCAAAACCTTATTGTTTCATTTTGGGAATGTGTAGTGATCATAATTTGGGATTTAGATTATTGAGAAACTTTATACTAAACACCTATATTTAAAATGTTTTTTACAACTCTTTTTAGATGATTTTTGTATGATGTAAATTTTCCATTGCATTCTTTTTTTTTTGCCATTTCTATTACATTGAAAAGGGAGACTTTTCAAAGATCTGCCAACAAGACAAGACTCTCTAAATAACTTTAAATAGGAAATATGAAAAAGGACGACCACTAATTGGGTTCCTGTCCTGGTACAGACACTTATCATATTACGTTAGGAATAGAGACAAACATTGCTTTTGTACTTTTAGCAAATGTAATAAAAAATATGTTTTTGTAGATTTGTAGTTGGTCAGATCTTATCAGGAGAAAACAGAGAACTAATTGTTGAGACAATACACAGTAAACTGATAGAAGTTGGAGAAAAAGTAAAAAATAATGATATTCCAGTGGAGTTGTACCATATTTCAAAGGTATTTTTGTTGAAATAATAAAAAAAGTTAATACTTTTTACCTTAAAAACCATATTTTAAGTATTAAGATATAATTAAAAAAACTAAATACATGTTTTTAAAAATGTTGTGAAAGATAGCTTGAAGTTTCAATGATTATAGTGTATAAAGTCTTAAGATATTAAATATGGAAACTTGATTTCAACTGGAATACTTTAAAAAAAAAATAAAAAAAATTACAGTACCTAATTGAAGTGTAAGTCGAGCTAAAGCTTGTATAGTTCATCTTGAATGGCCAACATCTGATATTGGAAAACTTGTCACATGAAATATCTTGACACTTGTTAAATTAAATGCAATGATTATGATGTCTTTTCATGGGTTATTAATAGTCTGTTATCGTCTTATTTTGTTTGATTTGAATAATTTTGTCAATGAATGTTTATATGTTATCTAGATTTGATCCTATCTTCTAACATTATTAAAACTGCATTTGGGGCATGAATATTGCCATTAAATTAAATTTATATTCCGGTCCTTACCAAAACAGACAACACTTTGCAATATTTCAATTGGAAGAATGTCAAGTAAATGTAATCAATTTGTACAGGTTGTGTTTTAATCAGATTCAGAATTAATTTTTGAAAGCTATATGTGGATCAAATGTATAAGGTGTAACAACTAGTTACTTTAATATCCCTCTAAAAATGACCGACATATTTTAGCAATTGACAAAGAACCCTGAGGACTACCCTGATAAGAAGAGCCTTCCTCATGTACAGGTAGCTATGAGGTTTAACAGTAAAGGTGGGAGGAAGATGAAAGCAGGTGATACTGTAGCATATGTGGTCTGTGAGGTAAGTTTATTTTATTACATCAAACAAACATAATACACTGCTGCTAATGTATAATTAAACAACTAAAATCTATTAAAATTAGTAAGATGACAGGTTACTTTGGCTATCAAACAAAATCTATTAGGATCAACATACATACTGGGAGGGCTGTAAATTGGTCATTAAACCACAACACTTTTTATACTCCTGTTCCATAAAGAAGTGTGGTTAACTGGTGTATGTCTGCCAGTCCATCGATCCCATGAAACTATTTTTTTCAGGAACTACAAATCAGACTTTCCTATATGTTTGCTTAAACAGACGATAAAAAAACTTTCATGTGCTAGATCTGTTTTCATCAATTATCATATCTTGCCATCGTTAGCATGTATTTGTGTAAGACTTTATAATATGGTTGATAACAATTAGTTGAAAAATTGTGCTGAAGATGTCATGTAAAAAAAATGTACATTTGAATTAACATGTATCATAAAACCTTTTGAAATTAGAAACTGCTTACAACTTATGCAAATTCAGTCAAATTGTCATTTTATTGTTTGAACTTTGATAAACCTTTTTCCTAATTGCTTGATTATTTTCAGGATGGATCAACTTTACCAGCTTCACAGAGAGCTTATCACCCTGATGAACTAGCTAAAAGTCAGACACTTAAGATAGGTAAGCATGTTATAATGAATAGATACATAGTGTATCAGACCACCCCAAACCCTTCAAAAATGGTATAAAGAACGGGAATCGTGTTTTAAAGGTAGGAGATCAAATATCAAAATTATATGAATGTATTATGGAGGTTTGAAGTACAAACAGTAACATTTATTTAAATTATTTTGTAATGCTTTAAAATTAAGTAAAGATTAAAAATGCAGAGTAATTTTACCTGTTAGTTTAAATTGGCCTATGAATCTTTCTCATGAGTTCAGGGATTTTATTTCATGAAACTAAATTCTATAGATATATGTATAAATAGAGAAAAGGCATTTAACACTGTAAAGAGATTCATAGACACTGTTCTAAATAACCTACTTCTTTAAGTTAAAACAACAAACAATAAAATATGTTGATAACAATTTTATTTTTAGATACTAAATATTACCTTGCAAATCAAGTGCACCCTGTGATAGCCAGATTGTGTGATCCAATAGATGGAACTGATGCTGCACACTTAGCTGAGTGTCTAGGTTAGATAATTAGCAGTTCTGACATCAAGTGTTTCAAAAACAGTTTGTAAAAACATCATAAAAAGTTTACATCATAAAAAAGAACTATAGTTATGTTTCACTCAGAATCAATCACAACATTGAAGAAACCAAGTGCATCTTTGTTATGAATTAGTTTGTATTTTAAAGATAGTTCATATATAACTTGGTAATGGTTTTAAATAACCCTCCTTTTCATGTTTTAATTTTTCAAATCTATCAAAGCCACAGTTTTGAAGCATTCATAAGCATCCATTGTCAAATTAATCTGTCAAAAAGCTGGCAAATGGTCAGAACCATATGTTTTAAACATCAAGCTTTGATAATGTGAATTTTAAATGAACAAAAAAAGGGTTTCAAAGCACACAGTAGTCTAAAAATGATCAAATTTAAAATATAACAAGCATAGAAAGCTACGACTGGAGTTATTTTATAGTGATTGATATTACAAGCAATAACATCATATAAAATACATCTGTTCTCAGACATTTCCTTGTCAACCAAATGCCTGTTTTTATGAAAATGGAATACACGTTGCTTGTTTGAATTTGTTGTCGAATTTGAACTCAGGTTTGTTTTATTTTTATTATGAATGTTTATGTCATTGCCTCTCCCATTCTTGATGAGTGTTACTGTTATTTATTGTTTTTATATAAGCTTAAAAATTAATAGCAACTTATTGAGCTTAGCTATATAATTACATTACAAAGGAAATTCGTTTTCTTTGAAAAAAGTTTGAAATAAATTAAACAAAATGGTATGGTACATTTCATGTAAATCTAAATCCAAAAAGAAGTGTCATTTAACAAGTTTACTTTGAATAAATCAATTGACTGAAAACCAGACCATTATTATTACATGTAGAAAAGTTGGTCAATGAATTCTCTCTGATCTTTCAGGTTTAGATCCTAGTGGTTACAAACATGCAGCCAAACAAGAAGAGATGGATGACGATGATGCTTTGTTAGGTGGTGTAGAGATGTCAGATGAGGAGAAATATAAAGATTGTCACCGTTTTAAATTTACCTGTCCTGGTATAACTTGTGGCAGAGAAATTATATTTGATGGTGTTTTCACAGGGGCAGTAAGTTGACAAAAATATTATGTTCAGGAAAAAATCTTTGTTCATTTACAAAACATTTTGTAGAAACTCAGGGATCTACCAGAACATCTTATTTGGCAAAAATGATGGTTAAATTTGAAGTTATTGCAGGATAGAATGTATTTAAAAAAAATAGTAAGGATTTTATCTGAGAATTGATTCATAGTTTCTTCTTCATGTATTAGATTTCCTAAAGGTTTTATATGTTTTCTTTCCAGGAGCAGTTTTTGGAATGTACACTGTCAAAGTGTCCCAACAAAGACTGTGAATTGCAGCTAGCTGGAATTATTGACCAACTTGTAAATCAACTTACCAATGATATAAGACAACATGTCCGCAGTTATTATCAGGTTAGAACTTGAAATGGATATTAAAAAAACTGAGGTTTATCATGAACCTTGTAATAATACACAGGATTTAAAAAAATAATCTAGAATAAAAACCTGATGCTCAAAAGGGCACTAGCTGTCAAATTCATGTTCACGGATTTGACTCAAAATTTTACATTTCACTTATAACTATGTAAAACATTTGTCTATATTATAAAAAGTCTAATATAAACAATATACAGGGCATGGGCTCATAAATTTGTATCTTCGTTTTTGTGTATTTTAGTCTATACGCCATCTAATTAACTGTGGAGTTGACCTCTTGATTACTACAATGGTCATATAAGCCATATAAACATAAATATACATATAAATGGAAACAAACTTGTGCATTTGGATTTTTCTAGGTCTGTTTATTTTCATATTATTCATTAAAAATATGTGTTAATAATCGTTTTTGGGATACGATTGCTTTCAAGCAATCTGTAGACTTTTACCGTTGACTCAGGGCTGCATTCCCTCACGTCAACCGTTTTATTCTAAACATTCAGCAACATCTCAGATTCTTATGATTGTCTTGCTTTAAAAGGTAAAAACAAGCAAAAGGATTGAACATAAACAACTTTCCTGTAATGTTCTTCTTCATGTTTGATATTTCCCTTGACTTATATGCGTGTTTTTAACAACACGGAAAATCAGAATTAAGCAGTATTTGAATTTAGTGTTTTTATAAATTTAGAAACACGTCAGAGGGAATTCCCCAGTTTTGATAAATGCGAGAGTTCTCTGAATTCCGATAATTCTATTCATTCTATTTCTGTCATATAAGAACTGAAGTGGAGTTTTTCTATATTTTACTGTTATGAAACTGATATTTGATACTTTACTATCATAAAGAAATGGAGAACCATTCATCATATCATTTAATAAACGTTTTTGTTCCAAATCGCAAGTCACGGGTTTGTTTATGTATTAATGCGCATGCGTACAGTTTTCTTGATTTCAAGGGGTATCAGATTGAGTGGTTGCTCTGGATTCCCTGCTTCATTGATTAATTTGAAACTCATGGGATTATTTCTATGTCTGTCTGCTATTGAGGGTTATTGTTGTTGCATAATTTTAAATCGTATGCATCATTTAAATTATAAAAATAAATGTCCACATCGTAACGGGTTTACCTATAACACCCCTTCAGCCGAAATGGAGTCTTCCATATTATCGTTTTGAGTTGTCTTCCTTCTGGAAGTATTTTCCATCAAAATTGAAATACAGTACGACTTGTCAAGAAAAATTAACTCATTAGATGTCGATAAACGTCATATTATATTAAGAACGATCTCAATTTAAACAGAGGAGTGTGTATGGAAAGGAGTCATGCCCACTGACACAAAGGAAATTAATATTTAAAGAGTTAGAAATGGGGTTCCTCCTAGAATTAACTGTGATAAGATACGAAGTGAAATACCTTCTCTCATTCTCAGTGACTGCTGTGGAAAGTAAACTTGGAATTGATTGTACAAAAATAAAACACAATAAGTACGTTGCTCATACACTTGTATGGTATTGTATCCGGGATTGGCCATTTTTAAAGTTGAGTGACTATTCTGATTGTTACATTTTGCATGTGCAGTTGAATTAGTTTTGAAAATAAATAATACTATCCAGCTGTACCAGGGCTGCCAAAAATGTGTGAGACTCGCGCATGTTCATGCTTTTTTGCAGCAGTATCCTTGGATCTATTTTTTTCCTCTTTGATCTTTTAAATTTTGGCCAAATCTCACGCATTTGCTTAATGAAAAGTTGGCAGAACTGCTATACATGTGTCAATGAAAACTATGGCAATGGTATCCCTCAGAGCATTCTGCTCTTTGATTACATGTATAAGAATGATATTTTGTGGATTGAATCAGTCAATTAAATGATTTACCTTTGTTTCACTAACAATGTTGACATTCTTTTCCTTTAAATAAATCAACATGCACAATACATGCGTTATCCATCTCTAGCTAAGAGGTTTAATTGGAAGTTCACATGCAAGTGGATTCAATGAGGTATTCATCACAATGTTTCTTAGTTTATTTTGACAAATTTGAACCATACTAGCCGCTAAAAGCAAATTATTATTTCATTATTTCACTTTCATAAATGATCCAACAAAAAAAATCATATTTTAAAATTTTTATATATCCTAGCTATTGCCCCTTTTAGAAATGAATAATCTGGGCATATTTATTAGTGTTCTTTTTATGAACCCAATCTAATAGTGAAAGCTATATTGCAATCACCATTCATTTTCCACACCTACTACTTTTTCAATCTGTTGAATGAATATTTTATTTGTCTATGCACCTTTTCACTATTTAGTCCAATCCGGGAAAAACAATCATTTATACAACTTCCTGTTTGGGTCAAGCCGCCAAAAATAGAGGTCATCAGTAGTGAGCTGAGGGAGGAAAAACTTTAGAAAACGATCATTAAGAAACTGATAGAGTATAATCCACTTTTTCAAAATTAAAATTGAAGTAAAAAAATATTTTGTTTGAAGTTTTTACAGTAGTTTAAACAGGTCTCATTAAAAAGTAGCATGCATGATGAATTGTTTAAACAGGGTCCCAGATAGCTTCAACTGGATGTAATTTTAGAACTTATCCGGAATGGAATAAATAGCGATTAGGTGTATTGTACTGTATAAATGACACCAAATGGTCTGTAGCTTGCTTGTACAACTGCATACAGCTTCTTGTTGGTATAACACTTAATATGTCCAATTATAATTCAGGGTTGGATGAAATGTGAAGATACAGCCTGTGGAATGGTCACAAGGAAATTGCCACTGACGTTTCAGAGAGGTCATCCTATCTGTTCAGCCTGTAATAAGGGTATTCTACATACACAGGTTAGATATTCTGAAAACATTATAACTGAAACATCATAACTTTCATGTAACAGTATACAGAGTTAAATTGGTTGTTTTTATCACTAAGCATAAGACTCTCGACATGTGAATAGCAATCAGAAACTAATTAAAGGAATATTTGACCGATCTGTATAAACTTATGTTACCAGTATGATATATATTAAAAGAAGACAGAAAAAGTCAAAAAGGTATTGTACAAAATAATAAAGTACTCTAACATTCAGCAAAGAAATAGAAAATAATGTATGAGTATGTATAATTGTTTTTCAGGCAACAGATTCCTGTTTGTATACACAGCTTTGTTTCTATCAGCATATATTTGATTATGAGAGAGCAAAGATGAAATTGTCTGACAAAGAACAGTGTAAGTTATTATTCTCAGCAAAGTCTTCATTAATCTGGTGACTAGCACATAAAGCATGCTGGGTAGTGTTGTTTTACATAAATATTAGGTCATTGTCTGAAAAATATTAATACTAGTAATTGGTTGTGTAATTTTTTATACGTACACCGTACACGGAAACTAAAATTGTCAAAATTAAAGATCTTACTAATTTAGCCTTGAAGAGATTCTGTTTTATACCTGTTCTATATTTTTGTGAATATTACACCTATTAATGAAGAATTAACAGAGCATGTATATTGAACCATTTAGATGACAAAAACATAATTATAATAACAACAATATGTCAAGTTATCTCCCTTTGATTATTCACAGAAAACTATTTCTTTTTTTCTCAAGTCAACATAACTGTATATGTCAGTAATGGCTCGTCTAAAACACAACTTTTATTCATGTTTTCAGCAATGGCTAATACAAGACTTAAGGACTACAAAGAACATTATGACATCTTAAAGAATGTTACTACAAAATGGTTAAGAAAAAATGCTTATTCTGAGGTCAACTTGACAAAACTGTTTGATGGACTGTCAGTATTGAAAACAGAAATTAAATTGGAATTGTAAAATTGTATCATGTTAAGATTTTAAACTACTAAAACAGAATCAGGTGTTTTAATTTTAAATACTACCACCTCAGGTAATGGTTTGTTTCATAAAGCACTTGAAACAGTATTCACATATATAAAAATGTTGGGCAAGTAGTCAATATAATGATGTGAAAGTAATCTATGCACATGCATTTCATTGAGTTGATTAGAATCTAAGATGAAGTATGAAAGTTTTACATACTTTTATTGCCTTGTCAAATTATTTTGTAAATGTTGAAAAATGCCTCACCTGAAACTTGCATTGAAATGTAGACTGAGAAAGTCGTTATTCAAGTGGAAATGCATGTTCGGATGTAATTTATTTGTAATGTGAACATTTTTGATCATTTTGACCATAGTATTACAGAGTTCCATGACTTTTCCCACATATTTGACCAATACTTAAGTTTGCAATGACCAAACTATTAATTTTGATTCATACAGACAAGATCTGACGATGACAGGTGTATAATATGCACAGGAGATGGATGTTTATTAAAGATAATCTATGATTGTGTAACATGATTTAGATACACACTAAGTTGTTTATATATTTGTAATTGATTACTGGAATAAGATGCAAATGTTGTAATCTTAATTATTCAAGTTAAAATTTCATATACAAATCCAATTAGGAACATTAGAAAAGTTCCATTATCCACTATGTCATGTAAGGTATAGCTAATTAGAAAAGTTCCATTATCCACTATGTCATGTAAGGTATAGCTCTTACCACAATGTGTTCTATGTAGGAATAGGAAATTACCCAAATATTTCCTGTTGTATTGTTGAAGGAATAGAGTCTACCACAATGTGTTGTGTGTAAGTAATGGAATCGAAATACTTCAATGTGTTCTGATGGACTTTTTATGAAATAAAAAATACCACAAAGTGTTCTATGTAGGTAAACACCATAATACCCACAATGTGTTCTATGTAGGTAAACACATAATACCACAATGTGTTCAGTGTAGGTAAACACAATACCACAATGTGTTCAGTGTAGATAAAGGAATCAAATACTTCAGTGTGCTCTGTTAGACTTTTTATGAAACAGAAAATACCACAATCTGTTCTGTTGCATGTTTGAAGGAAAAGAAGATAGTTGTGTGTGTTCTGCTTGGTAAACACATAGAAAAAAATTAAATTTGGTTACATCCATAATAATTTTTAAGGAGTCAATACAGTAATGATGTTTTGTTTTATTTATTAGGTATAAGTTAATATCACAATGTGTGATCAGAGACAACTGTGATATGAAATAATTGGAAAGGAACAAATTAAACACATTTATTCTTGATACTTATATTGTCAGTGAAGTAATGTATTACTTGTTTTCATTGATTTGTTGTTTTAAACACTCCACCATCATGCTATTTAAGGTACAAATACTTCAGAAAAACTTTCTTCCCCTTGATTATTGTACAAAATGTATATAAATGTATCATTTTCAAAATAATTATTCAGTATTGCTTACATTTTATTGCTCAGGAAATAAACGCTGCTTCAGATATTTGTTTTGTATTTTTATATGAAATTGTGTTTTCCAACTCATTATTAATCAAGAACTTCCTGATGTGTTCAGTTTTTTGTTATTCCATATTTTTCACATACTGTATTTTCATTACATAACAAGTAACAGATTCCTACAAAATAGTACAATTTTTTTTTCTCTCAGGTTATTTATTTTACAAAATTATCACTTAAATGAAATAAAATATTTTATGAAATAAGTTCGAATGTACAATTAAGCCATACTTACTGTCACTATTTGCGGGGTTTTCCCCATGAAAGCTCCCAAATGAAAGTTTTGAAAGAGTAATTTTGTACACAATTTTAAACAAAACAGTTAATTTTACAATAATCCACAATGGCTATAGGCTTTTAAGAGTATGAAGAAGCAAAAAAACAACAATAATATACATTTAAAGGCCCCCTTGAAGGTTTTTTTAGGACTATAAGAGCCATCCTGCACGTATAAAACCCCCATGGGCATTTTGAAAAGTTCGCAGGTATGTTAAGCTTGTAAAAATATATAGATAAATGCAGCAGCTAATCTGATTTGTGGATTACTATTTTATTGAGTAGTAACATTCAGAATGATTTGCCTTATTTGGTATTGAATACAGGTTAGGTAGGCTTGACATATCAACCCCTTTTGATCTAAAACGATATTTTTAATGAATTTTAAGTGCTCTATGGAGGGGATTCAAGTGAAATAAAAGATTTACCCATGTCCTTCAGTATTAATATATCATACTATTAAACTGTTCATGTTTATATTTAGATGACTTTTTCATGCAGAAAACATGGGAACATAGTATTTTGGCAGTTATGGCCTCTTGGTATACAAAATTAATGAAAATTGCATGATTCTAGTCTTCTTTTTTCTTTCAATGTTTTCAGATATTGAACTGATTATTTATTTATGCCCCATTTAGGGACGACATCAAAAGTTCAATGAAGGATAAGAAAGTTAATTCACATAGTGTTTTCACTGACCCCCTCACCCCCCTCTTAACTTAATTTGGGAAAAATTGATTGACCCATATGGATATATGTAAAAATCAATGTCGGATAACCAAATCTTGCAGCAGTTCAACCCCCCACCCCCAAACTATTTGAATTAAATTTTTTATCTTACATTGATCTTTTGATGTCGTCCCTTATGGGCATTATGTTTTCTGGTCTGTGGGACGGTTTGTCTTTATGTCCACTTCAGGTTTAAGTTTTTGGTCGAGGTAGTTTTTGATGAAGTTGAAGTTCAATCAACTTGAAATTAGTACACATGTTCCCTATGATATGATCTTTTTAATTTTAATGCAAAATTAGATTTTTTACCCCCATTTTCACTGTCCACTGAACATAGAAAATGATAGTGGCGGATGGGGCACCCAAGTACTATGGACACATTCTTGTGGTTTCGTTATGTAGTGGGGTAGTTGAATTTGTGAGTTGCTTATTATATTTGCTTTCAATTTGGTTTTCTTACTCAATTTTTATTACATTTTGGAAATCTTATTTTTCAATCCTGTGGTTTTGAATCTTGTATTATCAGGGCAGCACACCTAAAATTCATATTTTTGATAATTATTAAACTGTAGATATTTAGTTTCTATTTATGTTTGTATAATTGTTCTATATTTGTCTGTATACAATATAATACTGTCAACATAACTTATATATCTGTATTTTTAGATGTAATAAATATACTTAAATTGCACTTTTAATGTTTTATAATATAATATGGCCATTCCAGATTGATTTTGATTGCTTTGGATTTTCCTGCCCTTGTTTTGGAGAAATAAATATTTTTAGATATGAAAAAAAAGTTTTGATCACTTCCTAAATGTCCACATGGTCCAGGAACACCATTATGATCCCTTGATATTCCTTGTCTTAAAATATAGTCCCTAGTGTTGACAGTTTGTTACTTGCCATTTTGTTTAATACCCTTTCTAAATTTATTTTTTGGGTAAAGATTACACGAAATGCAATCAAATCCCTATGGAACTGCCACTACCTATTCAATACACAAAATATAGTACATTGATCATTACATTTTATACATCATATTCATAAACATTCCAGAAATCTATCCATTTAATAAGTGCCCAGATCTTCAAGTCACAGAATGATGTTCTACCTGTCAAGAACATTTCTTTTGCAAGGTGCAGGAAACATGTCTGTTCTTAAAATATAAATGAAGTCATTGTTAAAGTCATCTTTAGAAATTGGAGTTATCTCCCATTGTCCAGAATTGTAGTTGAATAGACTTTAACCAATGCTTTATTGACAAAGCAATATTTAATTTTGCTTTCCACTGATAAATGAACACAATCTTGCCACTCTATGCTTTACAAGCGCTTTGATGTTTTATGCCTATAATAGCAAGCAGTGGGATGAATTTACACTAAAAAAAATTGTGTCATGAATTTTTAATGTAGAATGGTGATTTGGACCTGCTAAAAAAGGTTAAAAATTGTATTTCAGAAGCTGTCAAAAGAATTCAAGACCCCCTTTACATAAAACTGTCCATACTATGATATAATTTGTCCCAAAAGTAGAACACTTCACTACAAATATTATTGACAAAGCTCAGGTGGTATTGTTGTCGAGCCTGCAACTTCTGTCATAGAAAAGCTCGACATGGCAGTGGCATAGGTAACTTCTTAAAAGCTTTATATTTAAGAAGATGGAAGACCTGGATGCTTCATATTTTATATTTAGATGCCTTATGTAATGAATTTTCTGTCTGTCATATATCCATTGTCCTTGACCTCATTTTCATGGTTCAGTGACTACTTGAAAAAAAAAGTGATGTTTTGTAATGTTAATTTCTTTCTTTTTATGAGAAATAGGATAATTATATTTAGTATGTGCGTACCTTGCAAGGTCCTCATGCCGGTTAAACCGTTATGGGTCATTTTCAAAAAATGTCGAATTTGAAATTGAAAAATTTATTAAAACTTACTTATTCAAACAACCCTCTACATAAGCAAATCAAAACAAACAGTACTTTAAGAACAACATATCAAAAGATGCAATCTAAATGATGTCATACAAGAATATCTTGCAACATTTTTTGATCGGTGGTACAATATTTTGTCTATCCTGTTACCATTTTCAAAAGAAATTTTGGGTTATTAAGGAAAGGTTTAGATAAAATGTTAAGCTTGTTTTACGTAGCCAATTAGATGGTTTTCAAGAGAATAAACTTCTATATATATTCATTCTGTAAAATGATAGATTATTTGCCAATTTTCCA